>NC_064413.1:21903888-22216666 GCF_023375975.1 Astyanax mexicanus
CTCTCAGACCACTTCTTCATGCAACTCAACGTTCGCATTTCGAAAAAACCCACAGCTACTCCTACTACGGTCTCGTTCCGCCGAAATCTTCGAGATCTCCCAGCAGACCAGTACTCCTCGCTGGTGACTGACAATATGCCTCCACTAGGCTCATTTTCATCACTCAATGTTAATGATGCCACTGATACTCTTTGCTCCACATTAAGCTCCTGTTTGGACGACCTCTGTCCTCAAACATCTCGAGCCATTAAACCAAGCAAACCGCAGCCATGGCTCAAAAATGACACGCTCAGGGAACTACGCTCCAAACTCAGAGCTGCTGAAAGAAAATGGCAAAAAAAGCAAAACCAGACAGACCTAAAAAACTACCAACTGCTCCTGGCTTCTTTTTCAGCCAGCCTCACTGCTGCTAAAGCTGAATTCTATCCTAAAAAAATCAGCTCCCTCACAGACTCCCGGAAACTATTTGCTACATTCAAAACACTACTCAACCCTCCACCTCCTCCTCAGGCTACCTGCCTTACGGCTGAAGCTCTTGCCTCATTCTTTACTGGGAAAGTGGCAGCTATCAGCAGACAGTTTACTGATGCGACATGTAGCAGTCCTACATCATGCTCTGCTGCCCGGTATCCCTCTACCGAAGGCATCGCTTTCTCCTCGTTCGCTCCTCTCACTGAGAACGAGACACTGGCTCTCCTAACACGTAGCCGTCCTACTACGTGTCCACTTTACCCGATTCCTTCAGACCTTCTGCAAACCATCGCACCTGCAATCATTCCGGCTATTACTCACACGATCAATGCCTCTTTAACTTCTGGTGTGTTCCCGACTGCTTTTAAACAAGCACAGGTCACACCACTGCTTAAAAAGCCTTCTCTCAACCACGCCCAGGTTGATAACTACAGACCGGTCTCACTACTGCCTTTTCTTTCTAAAACATTAGAAAGAGCAGCTCTCAATCAAGTCTCTGGCTTCCTCACCCAAAATGACCTCCTGGACCAGAACCAATCTGGTTTCAAGAAAGGGCACTCTACTGAGACGGCTCTGTTGTCTGTGACAGAAGCGTTAAAAACTGCTAGAGCTGCAGGACAGTCCTCAGTGCTCATTCTGCTGGACCTCTCGGCTGCTTTCGACACAGTAAACCATGACTTCCTCCTAACTATACTCTCGAACATGGGGATCTCAGACAATGCACTGTCATGGTTCAGATCATACCTCACTGGGCGCTCGTTCAGGGTGTCATGGCAAGGACGGCTGTCCCCAGCCCACTCGTTACCCACTGGGGTTCCCCAGGGTTCGGTACTGGGACCTCTTCTCTTCTCAATATACACCACCTCTCTAGGTCGGGTTATCCGCTCACATGGTTTTTCCTACCACTGCTTTGCCGACGACACTCAGCTATACCTGTCGTTCTCACAAGATGATCACTCAATCTCTGCACGAATATCACAGTGTCTCTCAGACATATCCGCATGGATGAAGGAACATCACCTCCAACTAAACCTCTCAAAGACTGAACTTCTGGTCATACCAGCAAACCTTCTATTCAACACAACTTTGCCATAACCATCGACTCTCTCTCTCTCTCTCTCACCGACAAAGGTTGCTAGGAACCTGGGTGTCATGGTTGATGACCAGCTTCTCTTCACGCACCATGTGGCCTCAGTTGCTCGATCCTGCCGCTTTGCGCTTTACAACATCGGAAAAATTCGACCGTTTCTGACGCAACAGGCCACCCAACTCCTGGTACAAGCTGTGGTAATCTCACGCCTCGACTACTGCAATGCCCTACTAACTGGCCTCCCGGCCTGTGTAGTAAAACCACTACAGATGATTCAGAATGCAGCAGCACGTTTGGTCTTCAACCAGCCAAAACGGGCACATGTCACTCCGCTGCTCATTGAGCTCCACTGGCTACCGGTTGCTACTCGCATCAAATTCAAAGCGCTTACAATCGCCTACAAGGTGATGACAGTACAGGCTCCTTCCTACCTGCACTCGCTCCTGAAGGCCTACGCTACCTCCCGGCCGCTGCGCTCCTCCATTGAACGTCGCCTAGCTTTGCCAAACACTCACACAAAGCAATCCAGACTGTTCTCATGCAGAGTTCCCCAATGGTGGAACAAACTACCTTCCACTACCAGATCAGGAGAATCTCTCGCTATCTTTAAGAAACTCCTGAAGACAGAGCTCTTCAAAGAGCACTTACTCTCCTAACACCTCTAACAAACTAACTAATTCTAACCTCATCTCCTTCTTCCTCTTCTCTACTCATCTATCCCATTATTTCCCTCTGACCTCCTTAAGGCCCTATCTATAGATGCTTTATTTTTAACTTCTATTATTTTTGTACTTAACCTCTTCTATTATTTGCACTTCAATATTGTAAGTCGCTTTGGACAAAAGCGTCTGCCAAATGTAATGTAATGTAATGTAAAGTAGTAGACTAAATAAAATGCTAATCTAAATCATTAGTCAGAGGTACATACACAAAAGACAGAGAGGATAGAGGGAATGTGAGGTAGAAGAGCTAGAAACTAGATTCAATACCGGCCACAGAGAACAGGAAATGAGGGGTATTTATAAATGGCTGAACAGGTGAGAACAATCAGACTAATTAGTATGAGGGAGAGGTTGTGAGACGCAGTGGCACGTGACTGGGAGAGACCGGGGGAGAGAGCACAGGGGAATCCTGGGAAGTGTAGTTCTGAGTCA
This sequence comes from Astyanax mexicanus, assembly GCF_023375975.1. Lineage (NCBI taxonomy): Eukaryota > Metazoa > Chordata > Actinopteri > Characiformes > Acestrorhamphidae > Astyanax > Astyanax mexicanus. Next base: position 21,906,604 of record NC_064413.1, read on the forward strand.
CTGAATTAGAGTCCGTTGCAGGCAGACAGGAAGCAACACTGAGCTGAAAATGGTTTATACATTTATCCATAGTCCAGTCACCATGTTCTTCAATAATCAGGACCCCACAGGACCCCCACAGAGCAGCTATTATTATTTGGGTGGTGGATTAATCATTCTCAGCACTACAGTGACACTGATTAACATGATGGTGGTGTGTTAGTAGTGTGTATTGTGATAACTTTATCGAGTTATTGTCCAGACACGTGCTTCACATATTTGAGCCGTTATATGATTCATGCTCTCAATAGTAAAATGTGAGCTAAACTACTTTGTATCTCATTTTTACTTTTTCACAACCTCAGTGTGTTATGCCCGCAGTCATTTATTAAAAGATTTGAAGATTTATGTTTCAGGTATGTTGCTCCCTAGATTTTCCCTCTAAAAATGTTTTTAAATATGTTCTAAATTAATTTTGGTAACAGTAGTCGTTACATCAGCACGCTTAGAGGAAAGTGCAGCAAGCCAGTTCCGATACATCAGCTCACAGACGCCTTGTGTTGATCGACATCACCCCTAGGAGTGATGAGGGGAAAGAGCACCACCTACCCAACCAGAGAGAGCAAGGCCAATTGTGCTCTCTCAGGGCTCCAGCAGCTGATGGCAAGCTGCATAAGCGGGATTTAAACCAGCAATCTCAGCGAGTTACTTTTAGACAGACATTGGCAGTCAAGATTTTTATTAGCACCCAATGTGGCATTGGTGATGTATCCCTAGTCCATCTATCTGAAACTAACAACCAGGCCTTGCTCAAACTCCAGGAGCACTCTGTCCAGTGTTCTGCCTCACTTACAAGATATCACTTCACAACTTATACAAGTGTGATGTCTGTCCTGTCACTGTCTGTCTGCCTGCCACTGTCTCTAGATCTCTCGAGAAAGACTCCAGTTCCCAGAATTCACCTGTGCTCAACCCTCCAGACATGCTGGATCACGTAAAACATCTGTGTTCTGGCTCACCATGCTTCTAATCATTATACACATCTGGATACAGTAGTATATATAGCCCCTCTTTTCATTTTTTTAAATCTGTTCCTACAGGATCTGAACTGTCCATCTCTGCTCTAGCAGGTCCAGATTATTGCTACAACCCAACTCGCAACACAGGGACATTCTGGGAAATTTGGGAGTCCCTGAGGACAGTTTGAGAACCAGCAGAGTAATTCACCTGTCTCTGCTCTGCCCAGAAAAGTACTTTTTGGAAGAGATTGTAGAACGGCTGAAAAAGCTTTACAGTGCCTCAACTAAAACCCAGCAGACCAAATGAGAAACTGTAGTGGACAACTCAGGTTGCTATTCCAGGTTAACCCTTTGATGCACAACACACTGTATGCACACCCCCTCTAATGCACAACATGGGTCAAAAATTACTCGCATTCATTTGCTATGTAACTTCATGTATGGCTGAGTGTTTCTTTAATACATTTTTGTGCAATAAATTAAATTGTTTTTGATCATCATACATCCTTTTTTTATTTGTATCTTTCTTATCTTCTGAATAAAAGTCCTTTTTGGAACACTACCCCTCTAATGCACACATGGATCAAAAATGACCCACATTCATTTTCTATGTAGCTTCACGTATGGCTGAGTGTTGATCATCATACATCCTATTTCATCCTTATTCTAACTTTTTAAATAAAAAGCACTTTTTTATTACTTCCCCTCTCCAATGCACACATGGGTTAAAAATGACATACGTTTACTTTCTATGTAACTTCATGTATGGCCAAGTGTTTTTATGATATATTTTCAAAATAAATTAAGTTTTTCTTGATCATCATATATCCTTATTTTATTTTAACTTTTTATCTTTTGAATAAAAGTCCACTAGTTTCGGACCACTACCCCTCTAATGCACTCATGAGTCAAAAATGACCCACATTTACTTTCTATGTAACTTCATGGATGGCTGAGTGTTTCTATAATACTTTTTTTAGCAATAAATGAACTTGTTTTTGATCATCATACATCGTTATTTTATTTTTTCCCCTTTTTTATTTTGAATAAAAGCTCTTTTTGTATCACTACACCTCTAATGCACACATGGATCAAACATGACCCACGTTCATTTACTATGTAATGTCATGTATGGTTGAGTGTTTCTATTATATATTTTAGAAATAAATATCCTTGTTTTTGATCATCATACTTCCTGTTTTTATTTTATTTTTACCTTTATTACTTTTTGAATTAAAGCCCTTTTTGTATCACTACCCCTTTTAATGCATATATGGGTAAAAAATTACCCACCTTTATTTTTTATGTAGCTTCATGTATGGCTGAGTGTTTCTATGATACATTTTTGAGCACTAGATTAATATGTTTTTGATCATCATACATTCTTATTTTATTTTTACTGTTTTTTATTTTTATAAAAGCTCTTTTTGATTTACTACTCCTCTCATGGACACATGGGTCAAACATGACCCATATTTACTTTCTATGTAACTTCATGTATGGTATGTCGTGTTTCTATGATACATGTTAGCAATAAATTAACTTGTTTTTTTATTATCATACATCCTTATTTTATTTTTACCTTTCTTATATTTTGGAATAAAAGCTACCCACCCCTCTATCTCGCTACCCCTCTAAAGCACACATGGGTCAAAAATGACCCGCATTCATTTTTTATGTAACTTCATGTATTTTTATAAGTGTTTATAAGTGTTTTTGATCATCATACATCCTTATAAAATTTTTTATCTTTCTTACTTTTTAATGAAAATAGCTTTTTTTATCACTACCCCTCTAATGCACACATATATTGAAAATGTTCCTATGTTAATTTTTTTTTGCACAAATCTTCATCAATGTATGATGAACAAGTTAATTAAGGAAAACATTGAATACTTAATGACTAAATTAATTTATTGCAAAAATGTAGAAAATTTAAACTTATCTGGGTCACTTTTGACCCATGTTGTGCATCAAAGGGTTAATGAACTACTATATTAGTAACAAACAACTGGCTTCAAAGCAACTGATCCAAATCAGCTAGTTTTATTTTGAGGGATTCTCATGATTTTGTGTAATCATGTTAAAAATGTGCTTTCAGATGCATTATTTTCAATGGGCTCCTTGGCGCAGATGTTGGTTTTCGCTACACAGAGCTCAGTGCAAGTGCAGTGGTATGCAGTGTCTGCTGCAGCTGACGCATGGGGATGCATGGGGTCATGTAAAGTTCAAATGTTTCAACTTCTGCATGCTGTGGAGCCAGAGAGCAGCGGGTGTGTCTGTTAGTTTCCTCCAATACGGATAAAAGAAATAAAAGTGTTATTTATTTCTAAACACAAAAAGCTGTGCAATACAAGTCTGAAAACCTATTGAGACCAATAAAGAAAAGCTTTAGTATGGAAGCAGGTTGGTCTTCCAGTTTGATACACTAAACCACTTCAGTTTCTGAATCAGTTTCTTTGATTTTACTATTTATAGGTTTATGTTTGAGTAAAATGAACATTGTTGTTTTATTTTAGAAACTACAGACAACATTTCTCACAAATTCCAAATAAAAATTTTGAGTATTAAATGAAAAATGGCTGAAATAACAAAAAAGACACAGAGCTTTCAGACCTCAAATAATGCAAAGAAAACAAGTTCATATTCATAAAGTTTTAAGAGTTATATTCGGGGGAATAAATATCACTGCATGGTTTTTAATCACAGTTTTTATGCATCTTGGCATGTTCTCCTCCACCAGTCTTACACACTGCTTTTGGATAACTTCATGCCTTTACTCCTGGTGTAAAAATTCAAGCAGTTCAGCTTGGTTTGGTGACTTGTGGTCATCCAACTTCCTCTTGATTATATTCAAGAGGTTTTTTAAGTTTTTTTCAGAGCTGGATATATGTATACAGTAGATGCACTGTGGGTTCCTTTATAAAAAAAAATAGCTTTGTTTTGTGTGTTATAGTTCTTTTTCGTCTCTGATTATTGTCTCCTTTTTGATTTAAGATATGCATTGTTTATAATTTGTTAAATAATGCAAAATTATTTGATAAATAGGTTGTATGTGTGGTTGGGGAACCAGGAGGGCAAGAGGGTCTCATTTATTTATGTTATGGGCTGACCTAGACCAGGTCGTAACAATATGCTGTATATACACCATAATTTAGCACTATAGGGCACACTTAAATCAACAGTGTGTCTTATAATCCGGTGCACCTTATGTATAAATTCTACTAGTCAGGTTTTTGGTCAGTAGTCAGTAAAGCCACTCTGCTGAAGTACAGCGTTATACAGGAGTTTAAGTGAAGTTTCTCCAGCACCAAGGCTGGAGCAGTATTAGCATTAGCATTAGCTGCTCACCCCACTAAGCACTAGCTCTTTCATTGTTCAGAGATAAGTTTATCAGACTGTAGTCTGCATGTTTGTTTACTCTGTTAAAACAAGCTACGTGGGACGAACCACTATCTGATAGCGCCCCCTGCTTACCGGAACACTCAGGGTTCCTCAGTGTAGCACTGTCGGGCGGCATTTACTAGCATTAAGTGCTGCTAAACGTAAATAAATAAAAGCGCTTTACTCACCGAAATAAACAAGAGATTTTCAGGAGAGAAATCTGTGTAGATTAACATCCAGCACTCGTTTGATTTTAAAATATATATATATTTTTTTAAGAATTACAGCTTTGTTTACTTAGGAAAACATGGCGACACCCCTGTTCCTTACTATTGCTTCTTAAAATGTGCTGCAGGAGCGAACCAGTCCCAGAGAAAGTGCTGGATAACGAGGCAGCGGCGACGACTCCATTACCAGCCTGCTCTCCTCTGAAGGTCCCCTTCAGCCCGGCCAGTGCGCGCGAGCGGCCAGCAGCAAATCGATACACAAAACACAGAAATACCAGCAAGACGAATGGGCTTTGAATGGGGAAGTGAAGTGGGAAATGGATTTTTAAGTTGCCCTGGAAAGCATTTGCAAGTGGCATTTAAAACAGAAGGGGGCTGTGGGAGAGGCCTCTCCTCTGCCAAAGTGCTGGATGTCCATTATAATCTCATTTATTACACATGCCGGAGCCCCGGCACGTGCTCTCCGCTCGCTGATTCCTTACTTAAGAGAATAACTGCGGAGCAGGGCTTAATGTCAAGCGTCAGTGTGTTTTTTGGAGGCAATAAATAAGCTTGATCATTGAGGCCACACCAATGTGCAAACTCAATCACTAAGCCAATACCTTTGCAATAAATTAGCCTTAACCTTGAGAGGAGCAAGCGGCCGAGTCAATACACGACTCCTCCAGCTCTGAGATGTTCTACACAGTGAAATATCAAAGTATTAAATGAACTAATAATGAGTTTAATTTAACACAGTCACATATGGTTACATATGGTCCCTCTAACTACAGTGTGAACAACTATTTATACACCGTTTATAATGCATTATATGGCATACATAACATTTCATAATGACCATAAAAGCATGCACAACTCTGGAAATAGTATGAAACTACTTAACAATGATGTTTTCCCTTGATTTTACCAAATTGAAAACCTCTGGAATATAATCAAGATGATCACTGCTCATGTTTTGGCACCAGGAGTAAAGGCATAAATTATCCAAAAGCAGTGTGTAAGACTGGTGGAGGAGAACATGCCAAGATTCCAAAAAACAGGGTTATTCCACCAAATATTGATTTTTAAACTCTTAAAACTTTAAAATATGAACTTGTTTTCTTTGCATTATTTGAGGTCTGAAAGCTCTGTTTTTTTTCCAAAATGTATTTCAGCCATAGCATAATCAGAGAAACTGATTCAGAAACTGAAGAAGTGGTCTCTTAATTTTTTCCAGAGCTGTATAATAACTCATAAGTACTTATAGCAACATACAGTAGGCAGTATTACATCATACAAGACCAGTACTAGTATGTATGCAGGAAGGTAGGTTTTCAAATATCTTATATTAGTATATTCAATGTTCTTATGAACAGATATTATAAGGCATTATGAAAGCTTTCTTTATAAGGCCACATGGCACATGGCTCTCAGTGTCTTTCCTTGTCTCCACCCGTGTCTTCAGTCTTCAGGTCCCACCTGTGTTCATTGGTAGCTCTGCACTCTCATCAGCGATCCCAGGTGTTTTCCATTCCCCATTTGCGTATTTAAAGGAGAACTCTGGTGTAAAATGGACTTTTGTTGTAGTAAAACATGATAAAGGTACTTACCTTTGATGAATGGCACACAGAAATTTTAACAGTTTGTCCAAACATCCTTCAGACTGGGTGATAATCCAGACCGGGGCATAATTTGCCACAATACATCGTTTTTACCACCATTATTTAGGCTTAAAGTAGCTCCACACCTCCTTGCTCGAATCTGGAGAGCCCTGACATTTAAAACAAGGCATTAATAACTTAAAAAAAGTGCACAAGAAGCTTATTAAAACCTACTGTTTACATCCCATAACTTTAGCTTCAGTAGCCTCTGCATAGAATAGCATCCGGCACCAGGAGTGATGGTGGCACTCTGAGCTAAAGCTAGTGTTATAGGATGTAAACAGTGGTTTTTAATAAGCTTCTTGAGCACTTTTTAACTTTTTAGGTTATGAATGCCTGGTTTTAAATGTCAGGGCTCTCCTGATTCTAGCAACAAGGAGGTGGGAAAAGCAATTTATCGGGGCAAATTATGCCCTGTTTCACCCGGTCTGAAGGGTGTTTGGAGAAACTGTTAAAATTTCTGGATCTCGGAACGCTGTGGGAGAACGGAGGTGTGCCATTCATCAAAGGTAAGTACTTTTTATCATGTTTTACTACAGTAAAAAGTCAAATTTACACCAGAGTTCTCCCTTAAAGCCCCTGTGTTTCTGCGTTTGGTTGTCTGGTCTAGTGTGTGCTCTACGGCAATCAGGTTGCTGTTTCTTGGTTTTCTGTTTTTTTTTTTTTTTTTCAGTGTTAATTTTATTAGTCCTGTCTCTTCATGTGTGTTGTTTTGAGTTTAGTTTTAGGTTTTTTTTGTCCGCCCCTCATCCTCCTTGCTGCAATACCTGACAGTATTAGGTCTAGTCAAGTGGAATTTCAATGGGAAATCTCCATTTCAAAATTATGTTTAGTCCAAAACTAGGGTTAATCCCGGTCTAAAAAACTGCCGCATGATGTCTACTGCGAAGGACGCGAGGTCTGCAAGGGTTAAGAAAACTCCCAGTGAGTCAGAAAACGTTTACACTGTGATTTTAACACTATAGATTTTACAACGCCGGTTCAACAAAGCCAGCCTGAGCCAGAACTATTCTGTTGATTCAGTCAATGCAGGGCAGGCTCCTGTGATAATGACTGACTGATGGTAAATGAATACATGGCTCTGCTCTTTAGTGTGATGAAATGAGAGCTGACCTGCTGCATGGGGAGCCGTGCGCTTATTTGACTCTCAAGGATAGCCCTCAATTAGTTTCATTAGAACTCAGGCCACTTCCACTTTCTCCAATACCAATGTCATTAATTAAAACAATATTGATGCTCCACTTTCAGGCAATTAATCTTTTCCTCTGTCACTCCACTGCAACTGTGCTCAGAACGGGCTGCCAAGCCGTCACACACACACACACACACACACACACTTAAAAGAACAAGATATAAAGCTCTAATATATTCTGCTCATATGCGTACGTACATGATGATGAAGGACGAATATTAATTTTCAGTATAAATCTAGTCCTTAGTGGATTTTACTGGATTCTCTCTTTTAGTCAAGAACTGAGAGCGATCTAAATTAGAGATTAGAATGATGTTGAGAAACAAATGCTGAGAAGATTAAAATAAAAAAAAAGCAACTAGACACTTGAATACATAGAGTAGCATGCAGAGTTTGGGCACCCGTGGTTAAAATATTGTAATACAGTATAAACAATGGATTGCTTGAAGTAGAAAAAAAGATGAATCAATCTGCAACATTTCTGGAATAAAAGGTAAAAAACATAATTTTCTTTTGTTTCTGTCTTGTCTCCACCCTAGCCCCACCCAGTCATTAGTATGTGCACCTGTCTCATTGGTTATCCGTCCCCTTGTTTCCTTCCCCAGGTGTTCCCACTCTCCCAGTTTGTACATATATCCCATGTGTTACTTTGTTCTCTGTCCTGACCAATTATTAAGAAATAAAAATATTATCTTGATTTAACATTAAATAAACGTTACATTTTTAAAGCTGTGTCTTTTTTAAAAATCAGTTAATCTCCTGCAGTAACTAATTTTTTAGGCAGTGCTGCTCAAACCTTTTCATTCCACTGTCTCTCTGCAAGAATGCCTGAGGGGCAGAGCTCCACAGTAAAAATGCTGGATCAATTTTTCTTCATATATTTTTTATCCCAACTTATCACACAGAATCAGCTTTCTGGAGATGAACACTTTGTTTTCATAACTTATTAATTTATTGGGGTTGCTTTTCTTCCAGCTGATAAGGAACATAAATTGGCAGAAACAAAAAAAGGAAAATAAAAAGCGCTTGTTTCATGTTTGCCCTTCATCTTTATTCTTGGATATATTGCCAGGACACTATTTATTAAGCGATTACAGATGTTGTGAAAGCAAATACGTGCAGCTACAAGCCAGCAGGATCAGCATGTTGAGAATTAATCGCTACAAACTACCTGTTATCTGCTTAACCATCAAAGTCTATGATCAGTTTCCAGCAGTGGTGTGCACAGACATTTTGGGGGGCAAGTGCTCAGGGGGGGAAAAGGGCTCTAAGCGTGAGTTTTCAATGGAAAAATGTCACACCACCAACTGATAAAATACATATACAATATTAACTATATACAGTCATTGTTAAGCCCTTCAGTTAACTTCTGTTTACCTTCCACTGTCTTTAAAGCAGCATCCTCCTTGGTGCAACATGAATATCAACATGCCCACAATTTTACTGCCCCCCAAGCAAATCAGTCCAGAACCGGGGCTGTATGTGGTCGTCCTCACGTTATCTATCATTGATTGGGGCTAGAGCTAGGTTATCTGGTGATCTGGTGATACTGCACAACAAAATGATTTCATGTTGGGCTTAGAGGGCAAACGGTAGGATTTTACTTGATGTGAAGTTAACTGGCTGGTGGGACACGGGGGGGGGCTGGGTTGGGAGGAAGCCTATCTGTTGCCGTGCGTGCTGTGCTGAAGACTCGCTGAACTGAACTGCTGCTGCAGCTCATCTAGTGTGCCTTGCGCGCGACTGCGCGGGGTCACGTGACGTGGGTGTGTGGGAGCTGATTTCAGGGCATTCTGTTTCCACTCGTTTTTAATCACTCAGGTTTTCAAAAGATCATTTCAAACCGGCCTCAGTAAAACCTTAGTAATAATAAAAAAAAAGCGAAAGGACACTTTGGTTGATAAAGGGCAGAGTTGGTGATGTCTATGTCTGCACGCCACTGGTTTCCAGCAAAATCTATACTTCTGCTGCATTTTTTTTTTTTTAGATCTGACCCTTTAAGTTCCCCAAAAGCATCATCACATTAGAAGCATCTCATCTAGCAGAAGGAGTGTTCATTGCAATACTTCATCAACCCCTTAAGAATCATCTTAGAGCTGAGATGCCTTGAAGAGACACCTTGGATTCTTCAATGTCAGGGATGTCACACGTACGTCTCAGAGAGAGAGAAATGCTTAATATCGTAGAAAAGGTTCTAATGGTGCTCACTGAACAGCGAGACTGAGCAGACTGCACCATTTTCTAAGAGAAATTGCTCTGACCCACTTGACATTGGACTGCATGTAATGTGGCTCATTAGCTAAAATGAGTTCGACATCCCTACACACTAGAGCATCACTCTACAGACATGTTTATAGCAGCTTTATTTATAACAGGGTGCTTACTATAGATTTTTTAACACAAAAAATGATAAAAGGCACTGTTCAAAGGCACTGTTCAAAATTAAACATAGAATCTATAGCAACCAGGGATTGGTTAGTAATGGAAAATATGTAAGAGCATTATATAATCAGGGTACAAAAATACAATAACAGTAATTTGTTACAGTTATTGAAAAAGGTAAGTGACATCTATCTAATTAATAGTTAAAAGTGAACGATTGGAGGAGTAGAGAATAGGATAAATATCTACCATTGTAATAATATTGTAACACCACAAAAGTAATAACATTGCCATAACATGGTAATAACACATTAGTAATAACATGAGAATAGCACTGTAGTATATTGCAAAAATATGGTAAACATACTAGTAAAGTATAGTGTGCAGATGTGTTTTTGTGTAATAAATTATTACTAATAGTTTTAATCAGAATAACATCTATCTATCTATCTATCTATCTATTAGTTTTTTGTTACAATTTTAAGAGAGATTACTAGTATCAAATATTACATTACAGCCTTACATTTTATTACTAATAGTTTTAATCAGAATAACATATAAACTAAATTTCATATATTCTTGCTGATGAGACAAATCATTTTTAAATACAGTAAAGTAGACCAGCATCTGACCAGCATTAACCAGTTTAGACCATTACACACTATAAAGCAGAATGTATGATATATATATATATATATATATATATATATGTATATATATATATATATATATATATATACATATATGTATATATATATATATATATATATATATATATACATACATTTCAGGCCTGACTTATCTCAAGTAATGGAAAAAATGTAAGAATGCGGCTTTCTGTCTGTAATGCACAGAAAAGAAGACTCTAATATTCTATTATAAAATCTATATATCAAATAAATCCAATTAAAAAACTATGTAATATTTTTTTTAATCCTCATTGCATTGGACGGCTGTGTGTAAAATTGCATATTGACCTTTTTATTTAAAAGATAATCCCTGAACAGTAAAAGAACAAAACATGATTAAAATCATGTGTTCTAAATCACATTCAATTATTAAAGAATGAGCTGTTCCTTTGCTGTTACTCAATAGCTCTAGTACTACTATTCCTCTAGTGAAGTAGACAGGACCAAGCTACTGTTTCATTGGTTTATAAACTTGTTCAATGGCTGTTTCATGGTCTATTCTGATGGACAACAGCTCTCAAATAGTGTTATGTACAACAAAACTGAAGAAAAATGTAAGAAAATACATGATATCCATTGTAAAGGATGCAGGGTCTAAAAGGGTTAAAGGTTAGTGAGTGGGAGAGTATAGTATAGGAGTAGGGAATAGGCCCTAAGTATAACTCCAGTTGTAAGGTAGGTCTGTCTTTCTATCATTGTTATAAGATTGTAACATCACAAAAGTAATAACATTGTCATACCATGGTAATAACACATTAATTATAACATGGCAAGAACACCATAATAACACAGATATATTGCAAAAATATGGTAAAAAAAACACTTGCAATAACTGCAAATATGTTGTAAAAGCACTAATAATAACATTGTTAAGACACAGTAGTAACACAATAGTAATGACAAAGTAATAACACAGTTACTTCAATAATACAGTAATAACACAAAATTAACGACATCAGCAAAAGCAAAGCATCATATTAAGTATTTATTCTTATTCTTCATATTAACAGTGCAGCTCTGAGAGTAGATTTAATTTGTTGAACAGATCAGGCCCCAAAACTCATAAGCGCTGCCTCAGTGGTTCAGATAGCATCCAGAGGAAACGTACAGCCATGTTTCACAGCACAAAGCAGTAAATAAAAATAATGTGAATAACCAGGGATGGAGAAAGAAAGTGTGGAATGAACACAAACCAATTTCATTACAAAGGTCATCCAATATACAATATATATCCCCCTGGCAGACCACTCTAGGTTCTGCAATAGTTCACCCACCGGCAGCAATGCAACACCGGGCCGTATGGGAAATGATGGAGTGAATGTAGATATTTTAGTACGGTTTTGTGGATCTTGTGCAGTGATATGAGAGAGAACTCAGAGATATTAAGCCCAGTAGAAGAAAGCCAGAGGCGATAAGTAATGTCCGAAAGATCAAATGAACTAATGCTACTTCTATTACTCTACAAAAGTGATTGTGTGAAATGTAATAAATGTTAAAAAATATTACATTTGCCTGTACGTTGATTTTTTTAAACACCATAGTGTCACTATTGGACTAAGAAAATAGTCCACAGACAGTGTCCTGTGGCCACTGAGCTTCTGTTTCTGACTTTATATGTACAAGATGTAGCAGCTTGTAGGCAGGAGCTTCTAATAGTGTGGACAGCGAGTAGACACAGGTCTCACTCCATTGTTTTAAAATTCATTTAAAACAGTCTAGTTGTGGTTTCTAGTATAAATGAATGCCATGTGCTCCAGTGTTTCTATTTAGCCCTGCTTTAGTTCACTGAATTACTGGTCTCTGAAGAAAGGCTCTTGCTCATGAATATTCATACTTGCAAACACATCGGCTCTGATTGGCTAACAGCACCGCAGCAGAGAACGCCTACCTGCCTTTCCCCCACAGTCAATTTTACAGCTCTAAATTTTAAAGGACAAAATGTTTTCAGAGATACAGCCTTAGTTGTAAAGATACAGCACTGAGAGCTAGGTAAATTTAACCCTTAAACTTTACTTCACCTATGACTCAGACAGCCCTGCGGCCAAGAAATGTTATCGACCCTCCCCCGACATTGATAACGTTTCTTTCAGCTAAACTTATGCTACTAAACTCTTACCAACAGACTTGGTGATTCAGTGCTTGGCCTGTTTCACTACATCAAAGCCCCAGAGTCGGCTGTATATAATAAAATCTGACGCGAACGGCGCCCGCTTCGACCGGTGTTCTGTCGCTTCAACCGTGCTCCCCTAGTGTATATTTAAGGTGTCTGTAAAACGCAGAATCAACCAGAGATCCGATTTAAACCTATAGTTACTTAAACAAGATAGCTAACGCTAACTAGCTCTGTAAACAAACGCTGAAAGTCACCTGTTGACAGCAACATTTTACATCTCTCTGATCAACCCGTATTTCTGAGGATTTTCTCTTTTACTAGCTACTGCAGGCAGTTAAGGCTAAAAAACAGATTAACGTGTGGTATGTGTATACAACTCTTAGAGATGTATAGCATTTCACAAGCTACAAGAAAAACTTTATTTAGTGGAAGAAGACCTTTAAAAACTTCAGCAGTACTGTTGTTTCCAATACCGTCATACCATTATAAGAAATGTCGTAAAGATCAGATCAACAAATTCTGCTGCATTCTTTTGCTCTCCAAACAGTGAAAGATCTCTAAAACTTATTAATTAAATTAGAATATTCTTGTTTGTAAGTTAGAAAGAAGTGGATACGTCTTCCTATTACCTGCATGTTCAACACCAGGTTGTGCTTCAATGCCAGAAATTCCTATTGAAATGTTTAAAAGCAGCAGGATATCTATTACATTACTAATGACAAAATGCCATTACTCACAGCATGTGTTTCTGGGTATTAATTCTAACTTTAAACTCACTCTGAGGTAATTGAGGTTTTCTTTGTTGCAGAGAACGCTCCTGCTGAGCACAGGCTGGATGTGTACGCTGAAAAGAAGAAAAGTTATAAACACAGACAGTGCGGTCCAATAGCCTGGCAGCATCTAATATAAATCAAACCTGCTGGATTACACAGTGATCATGCTGCTTATATCTGTTATTCTAGTTTAATTGTGGAATGATATTGGAATAATGAAATACTGTGCATGCATGTGAGATTTTATTTTACATATTTTATATTAGAAGTTTATGATGAATAGATTAAGTATTTTTGTCAGCCCTGATGTTGTCAGTCTTCCCTCTCTGGAATCTGAACTAGACTCAACTGATCACGTGACGCTACAGTGTTCCTGCTCCCCCAGTTACTAATTGCTTTCACCTGTTGTTTATAGTATAAATACCCCTCAGTTTGTTCTGTTCTCTGCCAAGTATCGTTTTTTATCTTCGCTCTCTCTTCTTGCGGATTTTCATGAACATAGTCCTGATCGGCCAGCACCCAGGTCTAGAGGTCATCCTCAGAGCTCTCTCCCTAGTCCTCCAGTCCAGGCCCACACTGTAAAAAATAAAACCGTAAAAAAACGGTCAAATTACTGGCAGCAGCGGCTGCCAAACAAAAACCCTAAAATTAAAGTAAAATACTTTCATTCACATGAAGTGCAAAACCAGTAGATTCACATGCATTTTCATTAAAGGTTTCACATACATACACCAGTATTTTACAGTTTTTCAGAGCATATTTACAATTAAATTTCTTCAATAAAGTGATTTTGATCAACGTTCTGCAGGGAAAAAACTGTTATTTTACAGTTTTTCAGAGCATATTTACAATTAAATTTCTTCAATAAAGCGATTTCAATCAATGTTCTGCAGGGAAAAACTGTTATTTTACCTTTTTTAACTAACTTTATTGTCTTTCAAGTTGTGAGCTTTATGATTCACAAATTACTGTGTATTTGACTCATTCAGTGACATTCAGTGACAAACTGTATAATCTTTTCAGAATTTCTTTATTAACAGGCTCTCTGCTCATTTAAAGCAATAAAAAGTGCTCAGAGAGTGAAACCACTTATATTAGCACAGTCTAAAACCCAGCCAGGTGGATAAAACTGCTATGAAACTACATCATGGTGAGCCCTCTAAACTGAACATCTAATTAACATAGCCACGCCCCACAGACAGTTTTTTTTTTTTTTAGGTATATTTTCTTTTACATAAAAGAAAGAAAAAAACGTTTTATTTCTATGGTTATTTTCTGTATTTTTTTTTTTTTTTAACAATGAATAAAAAATAAATAAATAAATAAACCTTACAATTATGAAGAAAAACACTGATTTGTTGGGAAAGAAATAAACCTTTAAATAATAACACACACATATAATTACATATAATAATAAGTAATTTTACATACATATCTATATAACTTAAGAACATGGAGAAATACCATAAAAATAATATAGCAATATAGCCCTAAAAATAAGAGTTTTAACCGTAATCTCTCATTAATGTCATAATATGTAAAATTAGAACAGGGGCTTGTAATTAACAGAAAATGTCTGTAATTTGACAGAATTAGACTGCAGTAAAAGAAAAGGGATAAATAGTGTAAACATTTAGAGTTATTCTCTGTAAAAATAGGATTTTTTTTTACAGTGCACCCTAGTTTCAGATCACCCTAGTTTTAGAAGTAACACGTCTGTCTGGTTCCTCTACTGGTCTTGTTGTGGCTCCCACTCCCTCCTCCTGTCCACCGGTTGGTCATCATTAGGGGTGTCCACACCTCAGACCCCCTACGATACCTTCGGTCAGTCCTGATGCTGTCAGTCTGCCTGTTCTGGACTCTGAACTACTCAGTAAAGACTTCATATCCCAGCATGCACTGACTGCAGAATTCCCTGACTCAACTGATCACGTGATGCTATGGTGTTCTTCCTGCTCCCCAGTTACTGATTGGTTCCACCTGTCCTTTTTAGTATAAATACCCCTCTTTTTTATTTTCTCTGTCCCCTGCCAAGTATTGAATCTAGTTATCTAGCTTTTCTACAACACATTTCCTTGGTTTCCTTGGGACACTGTGTGTGTTTAAATGACAGGTAACTAAAAATGTACCAAAATACGGATACCTATCCTTATTTTCTTTCCTCATTGGACAGGGAAGATATAGAAGGACTTACAGTGACTAATGCAGAGAATGCCATTCACATGCAGCTAGTCACAGATGGCCTTCTAAAATTGTCAGTTTTGAAAATGTAATAAATCCATTGAAACTGTTATTTAAAAACAAGTACTTAAATACACAAGCAGGAAGTGCAAATACCTCTTAGCTTGGCAACACAGCCCAACCAACTAACAGCAGTTTATAGAACTACCAGACTGCTCCTGTTCTTTTTTTTAGATTTAGACTTTATTCTGAGATCCAGACAGCAGTAATGATATACTGTACACGACACAAACTCTGTTATTTACCAACTAACTGAAGCTAGACGCCAAGACGAATTGTGAGTAAGTGATACACACTGTAGCGTTGACTGAAAGAGGTTGTAATGCTGTTCTGTGCTGCGAGATAAAAAAAAAATAGGCCTCTGATGTACAGGAGAAACTTCCATCATGCCTATTTCTGGAGATGTAAGTGTTTAAAGCACGTTTGAGAGTCCACAGTGCTGACTACAGAGTATATGTTGTTATACAGCATTAGTGGGAGGCTGAAGAGGAAGAAAAAAAAAAGAAGGGAAGAAAAAAACGTTACAGTAATATTCCCTAAATGTGCTGAGCGTCTTCTCCGAGACTGGCCTGCATATATGCTGAGGTGAGCCCGGCGGAATGTGCCCTGTAAGAGCTTTTGGAGAGCGCCTCTGTCTTGGTGAGAAATGATAATGTGATCTGTGGCATGTGAATTTAGCAATTTCAGAGCTGCATTGGAATGAAGAGCGAAAAGGAAATAAAAGCTCGGGTAGAGCGTTTAACTTATTTATTATTAGCAGCCTCTTCAAGCATGCAAGATTCATAAAGTTTTCATTTTCCTTCACTTAACGCAATTCAGAGACAAAGCACAGTGTTATTAAATCTTAATAACAAAGTTTGCTGTTTAAAAGTGGAGTCAAATGCAGCACTCATGGATGCCCACCCACCTTACACACACACATATTTTCTACAGTGAAAATATTCTTATACCCCCACCCTGAACTCCAGCATGTCACCTCATTTATCTCTGGGTGAAATTCCCTCTTGGCCCGGCGCTGGACTTAATCCATTATCTAACTCCCACAGAAACAATCCAGCCCACAATGCAGCGCCGCAGACTGGCCACCGAGCTGAGAAAAAGACCCTAACCTTCCAGCCAACACACACACACACACACACTCATGCTCAAATCCACACACACACGCATCATTTAAAGCATGTCACCACTGCTGGCATCTCTCCTCCAGAGCTGTGCCGAGTCCATTTCATTCGCTCTAATTAATGTCATCTAATTCCCTCCTCCATTTCTTAATTGTGTCAGCATTCTGTGAGCAAAATCACAATGTATAATGGCTGCCAGTGGGAACATCTGACCCGGCTGTTGATTGAAAACCCAAACCCGACGGGGAGACACCGTGTGGAGGGAGCTGTTTAAAGCTACTGTTCCTCGGCTGACAGCGTGGTACGGGTCCATTTGGAACAAAGTCCAAAAAGCACTCTGTCTGGGTTTAAGATCTTTTACCAACGAAAAAGAACACCACCACGTCTTTTAAAAAGATGTTTTCTAGTTAACTGTAGCGTGGTTATGAAAAAGCAACTCAAAGCAAGTCCATAAGACTTCACTGAATGTGATCAGGTTCAATTTTTCAATAATTTTAAGGTGTTCTGTATTCATTTGTCATAAAAATTGATTTGATCTTCATCCAAGTTAAGGGGTATTAACAAATATAATGTGCCTAAAATAATAAAAAACAAATATATATATATATATCTTTTAGGTCTTTATTGAACCCTCAGAATTCTACCAATGAAGCATGAAGCTATTTTGAGCTTTCTTTGCATGGCCAATACTATGCATTGTAAGCCTGTTGGGAGCATCACCTAAAAGTGCTGTATTTCAGATAATTCCGGAGGCTGAATGGAGGTGGGCTATTCAACAACTACACCTTAAGTCCATTTCACACTGGAGTTCTCCTTTAAAAGAGGCCATTTTACAGATCTCTTTCCATGGGCTATATTAAGAGTAAATACAAGGATTCAAGGATTCAAGGAGATTTTATTGTCATTCGCATCACATGTGGTACATGAGGTGGAACGAAATTGTGATCTCACGATCCAGTTTACACCAAAGAGCTGTTGTTAAAATAGATATATAGATAAAAAATAAGATAACAAAATAAAATAATACGATAAAAACAGAATATAACAAGTTATTTAAGGCACCAAGTTTGACCCCTACTTCCGCCATAATCTGCCCCGCCCACACCCAACGCACTGATCTGTTGTCCGGTTGAACTATAGCAGCATGATAATGGAATTAAGAGCAGTAAAAAATAAAGTGTCTCACTGCAGTTTAAAGTGACAGTGTTTTGTAACAGTAATTTGTCCTTGTGTGTCAGTGCAGTGTGTTGTTAGGTGGAGTTTAAGAGTCTTACAGCTTCTGGAAAGAAGCTGTTTCTCAGTCTGGTCGTTTTGCACTTGATGCTCCACAGCCTCCGGCCTGAGGGGAGCGGGACAAAAAGTGTGTGTGCTGGGTGGGTGGGATCCTTCCTGATGCAGGTGGCCCTTTTCCTGCATCTGGAGGTGTAGATGTCCGTGGTGCTGGGGAGGCAGACTCCAACAATCCTCTGTGCAGCCTTCACCACCCTCTGCAGAGCTTTCCTGTCTGTAGCAGAGCAGCTTCCATGCCACACATTGATGCTGGAGCACACAACGCTCTCCACCACACATCTGTAGAAGGAGGTAAGATTTGGGCACTTTGACATAATTTATAGTATTTATATTACTATTTTTTGCCATCTTAATATACTGGTCTCAAGCAAATCTAGTGTTGGCAGGGGTATATATCTCCTGTCCGGCAGCTATTTATTAAAACTAAATGAAAACAGACTTTCTAAAGTGGACTTAACTCAACAATATGAAACTAGGCATAATCACATATATAACACATATTTCTAAAACAAGGATTTCTTTTCATGTTCAGAAAGTGATGTGATAGTCAGTAATCCTCACTTACAATCGCAACCTTCTTCTGACTGTTGTCGAATTTGGAAAAAAGCTATGAAAACAACAAACAGACTTAGATAACACTTACAAAATAACACCAATGGCCCATCAGTAAGGCTTCCCTGAGCCCCACACCTTCAGGTGCTCATAATCTGACATCTGCCAGACTTAGCACATCAGAAACAACACTCTCGCAGAACAGATAAAAATATGACGTCCTGTGACATAAGGGGAGTCGAGGAAAGATATAAGGGGCAATCCAATTCTCAGTGTCATCACTGTCGGAGGAGGCAGGCAGGATAATGCAAGTGAATAATGAATAATGAAAAAAAAAACCCAGAGCAAACACAGAATTAAAAAACAAGATAACAAACATAGTCAGGATTAGGGCTCAAAAACAGTAAAAACAGAGCAGGATTGGGCCAATCAAGGATGAGTCATGGAGTCACTACAGAGGAAAACAAGTAAATATGTTACATATAAATAACAACTGATTTAGTCCAATCAAAACAGTAACTATACAGTGCTATGCTAAGTCATAATGCTCTGCCACAACTGGCATTTCTCTCAAAGTAGGTAAGGTCTCCTCCCCATCACTTTCACTGGTGATGCTGGTCAGCACAGGCATCTGTTAGCTTATGTATTGAAGCTAGGGATCTGGCACTTTCCTCTCTGTGTGTTGACTGCCTAGTGATGCTTTTGGTGCGTTGCCAGCAAACTTCTAAAAGTGGTGGTGGCTGACTTTACATGTCTCAAAGTAAAAAATGTGTAAATGTTCCTGCCATTGTTTCCCTCATTCACCTTCTATTTCTAGTCCTTCCCTCCAGGGTGTGTTCACTTACAATTTACCATATTTTTTGCACTATAAGTGGTGCTAGATTACAAGGCGCTCTATTAGTAACTTTCTATTTTCTGGTCTATTTTCATACATAAGGCTCACTGGATTATAAGGCACATTATGCAACACTAGTAAGGAACAGGGGTGTCGCCATGTTTTCCTTTTAATTAGAATAAAAACGTTTTCTTTTAAAGTCAAACGAGCCCTACACAGATTTATCTTCTAAAAAAATGATTATTTGGCTGAGTAAAGCACTTCCGTTTATTTACAGTATGCTTAGATTAGTAGCTAACTGCCAGTGCTAGCCACAGTTAGTGGCTAATGCCGGCCGACAGAGCTACACTGAGGGACCCTGAGAGTTTTGGTAAGCCAAGGTGACATTAGCTAGCAATTGGTCCCACTTGGCAATTGGTCCCGCACCCAAGATGGCGGCGCGTTAACACGCAGCGGCCGCTCCGGGTCCGTTAAATGGTGCTTTTGTGTTACTATTTGTCGTTTTTTCCGTTTATTTCCTGCAAATATGTGCATCGGAACACCCGTGCACATGTTCTACCACCGCCAGACCCTGCTACAGTGGAGAAACCAGCCAGAAAACACGCTACCGGACGAGGTTCTGCAGACGCTACTTGAGCTTAGCCTGCTAAGAGACCCAGGCCGCCAGCCCGCGGTGTTTCCTGACGCCGGAGCCCAGCGGAAGTGCCATCGCAAGCGGTGCGAGCGTAAGCGGAAGCGCGGAAAGAGAGCCGGGATCCGCACGAGGCTAAAGGCTAGTCCTAGCCGGCCGGCTATACCATCGCTCTTTCTTGCAAACGTCTGTTCCCTTGACAATAAACTGGACTACGTCCGACTCCAGCGAACTACCCAGCGTGAGTTCAGAGACTGCTGTGTTTTGGTTTTTGTAGAATCGTGGCTTAACGACAACATTCCGGACAGCGCCATTCAGCTAGCCGGGCTAACCGCGTTCAGAGCCGATAGAAGCGCGGCTCTATCCGGGAAGACCCGCGGTGGAGGCGTGTGTGTTTACATCAACACGGAATGGTGTAACAACGCTGTGACTGTCGCCAAACACTGCTCTCCGCTGGTGGAGTTCCTGATAGTCAAGTGCAGACCTTTTTATTTAGTACGGGAGTTCTCCGCCGTGCTAATAGCTGCTGTCTACATTCCACCCAGCGCTAGCATTGGTGCTAATGCTAAAGAGGCTCTGTGTGAACTCTATCGGACTATCAGCGATCTGCAAAACAAACACCCAGACGGACTGTTTATCATCGCCGGAGATTTCAACCACGCAAATCTCAAGTCAGTGCTCCCTAAATTCCACCAACATGTGAACTTTGCAACGAGAGGAGCGAGCGCGTTGGATCTTGTTTACACAAACATCCCCAGCGCGTACCGGGCGGAGCCCCGCCCCCACCTCGCTTTCTCGGATCACATGTGTGTGTGGCTGACTCCAACATACACACCACTCATCAGACGCTCCAGACCAGTTCAGAAGCAGGTGAAAACCTGGCCGGCAGGCTCCATCTCTGCCCTTCAGGACTGTTTTGAGTGCACTGCATGGGACATGTTTAGGGAGGCTGCTACTGAAGGCGATTCTGTTGATTTGGAGGAGTATGCAGCATCAGTCACTGGCTACATCAGCAAGTGTATTGATGATGTCACTGTCTCCAAGACCATCACCACACGCCCAAACCAGAGGCCTTGGATGACTGCTGAGGTACGTGCGCTGCTGAGGACCCGCGACTCCGCCTTCAGAGTGGGTGACAAGGTGGCCCTGAGGAAAGCGAGAGCCGACCTGTCAAGAGCTATCAGAGTGGCAAAGCGCGCACACGCCCAGAGAATCCACAGCCACTTCAAGGACACGGGTGACGCGCGGCGCATGTGGCAGGGCATCCAGGCAATCACCAGCTACAGGACAATGCCACCGTCCTGTGAACGTGATGCCTCCCTCCCTGATGCCCTAAACAACTTTTATGTACGGTTTGAGGCACAAAAAAACACGATGGCGAGAAAGACCATGCCCAATCCGGACGAGCAGGTGTTGTGCCTAACTGCAGTGGATGTGAGGAACACTCTGCGCAGAGTCAACCCACAAAAAGCTGCAGGACCAGACAACATCCCCGGCAGAGTGCTCAGGGAGTGCGCAGACCAGCTGACAGATGTTCTCACGGACATCTTCAACATCTCCCTGTGCAGCGCCACTGTCCCAACGTGCCTCAAGTCCACCACCATCGTCCCCGTGCCGAAGAAGTCCACAGTGTCCTGCTTCAATGACTACCGTCCCGTTGCACTTACACCCATCATCATGAAGTGCTTCGAGAGGCTAGTCATGAGGAACATCAAGACACAACTGCCCTCTTCACTGGACCCCCTGCAGTTTGCGTATCGTCCCAATCGCTCCACGGACGATGCCATCACCACCACCCTTCATCTCTCCCTCACCCACCTGGAGAAGAAGGACACTTACGTCAGAATGCTGTTTATAGACTTCAGTTCAGCATTCAACACCATCATCCCACAGAACCTCACCAGGAAGCTAAGCTCACTCGGCCTCAACACCCCCCTCTGCAACTGGATCCTGGACTTTCTGACGGGGAGACACCAGTCAGTCCGGTTCGGGGGCAGCACCTCCAGCACCATCACACTGAACACGGGGGCCCCCCAGGGCAGTGTCCTGAGTCCTCTGCTGTTCACCCTGCTGACTCATGACTGTGCTGCAAAACACAGTTCTAACAGCTTTATCAAGTTCGCCGATGATACAACCGTGCTGGGTCTCATCACCAAAGGCGACGAGTCAGCATACAGAGAGGAGGTGCAGCGGCTGACAGACTGGTGTACAGTCAACAACCTTCACCTGAATGTGGACAAGACAAAGGAAATGGTTGTTGACTTCAGGAGAGCACAACACACCCACTCTCCACTCAACATCGACGGGTCCTCTGTGGAGATTGTTAAGAGCACCAAGTTCCTTGGTGTCCACTTAGCAGATAACCTCACCTGGACCCTGAACACCAGCTCTACAGCCAAGAAAGCCCAGCAGCGTCTCTACTTCCTCCGGAAGCTGAGAAAGGCCCGTCTCCCTCCACCCATCCTCACACTCTTCTATAGAGGGACCATTGAGAGCATCTTGAGCAGCTGCATCACTGCCTGGTTTGGGACCTGCACCGTCTCTGACCGCAAGACCCTCCAGCTTATTGTGAGGACAGCTGAGAGGATCATCGGCGTCTCTCTCCCCTCCATCACGGACATTTACACCACCCGCAGCATCCGCAAAGCAACCAGCATTGTGAATGACCCCACTCATCCCTCACACGAACTATTCTCCCTTCTGCCTTCGGGAAGAAGGTACCACAGCATCCGGTCCAGCACGACCAGATTCTGCAACAGCTTCTACCCCCAAGCCATCAGACTCCTTAACTGCAGAGACTGAACTGATGGTTTTTCTGTACATGCACACACACTCTTACCCCACTTACCCCAGAAAATGGAAAGCACTAAAAACCCTACTACCTCACTGGACTCTATTGCACACTGTGTAATAGAGTAATTACTACCTCACCTGGTCCTTTTTGCACACTGCAAAATTTGCACACTGTCTTGTTATTTATTATTCTTTGTCTGTATGGTGTTGTATTGTCTGTCTGCACTTTTGTACTGTTGCACTATTGTTCTGTCTACACTGTGTTTATGTGCACCATGGTCCTTGGAGGAACGTTGTTTCGTTTCACTGTGTACTCTGTATATAGCTGAAATGACAATAAAAACCACTTTGACTTTGACTTTGACTTAGCTTGTTTTAACTTAGTAAACATGCAGGTTACAGTCCAATATTCTCATCTCTGAACAACAAAAGAGCTAGCGCTTTGTACAGTTAGCGGGTAATGCTAATGCTAAATACTGTCCTAGCCATGATAGCCGGGGTTAGAAGCAGCCTACAGGCTGATAATACTCACTTTTGAATGGCAAAAGAGCTAGCTCTTAGCGCAGTTAGCGGCTAATGCTAATATTGCTCCAATCTCAGTGCTGGAGAACTGAACTGAAGCTCCTGTATAATGCTGTATAGAACAGAAATGTTAGAACATTTTCTACAGGAAGACCAATGTAGCAATGTACCATGATCCAAGATGGCGGCGCGTTCACACGCTGCGGCTTCTCTCCCCCCCGAGGAAACAGAGTTTTCGTGTTTTTTGTCTCGTAAGTCGCAGTGTTTTTGTACGTCTTTGTCGTGCGTGCACGTCCTGAAACGCACCTACAGCCGTGAGTTTCTGCCCACAATGGAAGCGCCACGGGCGGCAGGCGAGAAGGCAGAAACGGGGTAAGTGCGGGGGTATCCAAGCGAGGCTAGCGGCTAGCCCACACAAGCCAGCTATCCCCACCGTACTTTTGGCCAATGTACGCTCTCTGGACAATAAACTGGATTACATCCGCTTACTTCAGTCAACTCAGAAGGCCGTGAGAGACTGTTGTGTTTATGTTTTCACCGAAACCTGGCTCAACAACAGCGTCCCGGACCACGCCGTTCAGCTGGAGCGGCTAACATGCTATCGGGCGGACCGCGCGCTAGCTGACGGAGGTAAGAGCCGTGGCGGCGGGCTCTGTGTTTACATCAGCGATGCTTGGTGTCGGAACGTTGTTGTGGTCTGTAAACACTGCTCACCGGTAGTGGAACTAATGATTATCAAATGCCGTCCGTTCTATCTACCGGGAGATTTCTCCGCTGTGCTGATCGCTGCTGTTTACATCCCTCCGACCTCCAACAACAGCGTGAGGAGTGAAGCACTGAATGAACTGTACCAGTACATCAGTGAACAGCAGACAGAGCACCCAGATGCTTTTCTCATTCTGGCTGGAGATTTCAACCATGCAGACCCAAAGAGTGTGTTTTCTGGACTTTTAAATACATAGACTTTCCAACCAGGGGAAACAACTTATTGGACCAGGTCTTTACTACACACAGAGGAGCCTACCGAGCCTCCCCCCTCCCCCACCTGGGAGCCTCTGATCACCTCACCATTATTACATTACATTACATTACATTACATTACATTTGGCAGACGCTTTTGTCCAAAGCGACTTACAATAGTCAAGTACAATGTAAAATAAGTTTAAAGGAAAAACATCTTTGGATAGGGATAAAAGGAGGTTAAAGGGGAATAATAGGATAGAGGAGTGAAGGAGGGGAAGAAGGAAATGAGGTTAGAAGTAGTTAGTGTGTTAGAGGTGTTAAGAGAGTAAGTGCTCTTTGAAGAGCTCTGTCTTCAGGAGTTTCTTAAAGATAGCGAGAGATTCTCCTGATCTGGTAGTGGAAGGTAGTTTGTTCCACCATTGGGGAACTCTGTATGAGAACAGTCTGGATTGCTTTGTGTGAATGTTTGGCAAAGCGAGGCGACGTTCATTGGAGGAGCGCAGCGGCCGGGAGGTAGCGTAAGCCTTCAGGAGTGAGTGCAGGTAGGAAGGAGCCTTTTCTGTCATCACCTTGTAGGCGATTGTAAGAGCTTTGAATTTGATGCGAGCATCAACTGGTAGCCAATGGAGCTCAATGAGCAGGGGGGTGACATGTGCCCGTTTTGGCTGGTTGAAGACCAGACGTGCTGCTGCGTTCTGGATCATCTGGAGTGGTTTTACTACACAGGACGGGAGGCCAGTTAGCAGGGCATTGCAGTAGTCGAGGCGTGAGATGACGACCGCTTGCACCAGGAGTTGGGTGGCCTGTTGCGTCTAGAAAGGTCTAATTTTTCGGATGTTATAGAGTGCAAAGCGGCAGGACCGAGCAACTGAGGCCACATGGTGCGTGAACGAGAGTTGGTCATCAACCAGAACACCCAGGTTCCTAGCAACCTTTGTCGGTGAGAGAGAGAGAGAGTCGATACTTATAGAGAAGTTGTGTTGAAAAGATGGTTTTGCTGGTATAACCAGAAGTTCAGTCTTTGAGAGATTTAATTGAAGGTGATGCTCCTTCATCCATGAGGATATGTCAGAGAGACACTGCGATATCCGTGCAGAGATTGAGTGATCTTCAGGTGAGAACGACAGGTATAGCTGGGTGTCATCAGCAAAGCAATGGTAGGAAAATCCGTGTGAGCGGACAACCTGACCAAGAGAGGTGGTGTATATGTAGAAGAGAAGGGGTCCCAGTACCGAACCTTGGGGAACCCCAGTGGATAAGGAGCGGGCTGAGGACAGCTGTCCTTGCCACGACACCTTGAACGAGCGCCCAGTGAGGTACGATCTGAACCATGACAGCACATTGTCTGCGATCCCCATGTTTGAGAGTATAGTTAGGAGGAAGTCATGGTTGACTGTGTCAAATGCGGCTGAGAGGTCCAGCAGAATGAGCACTGAGGACTGACCTGCAGCTCTGGCAGTTTTCAACGCTTCAGTCACAGACAACAGAGCCGTCTCGGTAGAGTGTCCTTTTTTGAACCCAGATTGGTTCTGGTCCAGAAGGTCATTCTGGGAGAGGAAGCCAGAGACCTGATTTAGAACTGCTCTTTCTAGTGTTTTAGAGAGAAAGGGTAGCAGTGAGACCGGTCTGTAGTTGTCAACCTGGGCGGGGTTGAGAGAAGGCTTTTTAAGCAGTGGTGTCACGTGTGCTTGTTTGAAAGCAGTCGGGAACACACCAGAAGTTAAAGAGGCATTGATCGTGTGAGTGATAGCCGGAATGATTGCAGGTGCGATAGTTTGCAGTAGGTTTGAAGGAATTGGGTCAAGCGGACACGTAGTAGGACGGCTACGTGTTAGGAGAGCCAGTGTCTCGTTCTCAGTGAGAGGAGTGAACGAGGAGAAAGCAACGCCTTCGGTGGAGGGACACCGGGCAGTGGAGGATGTAGTAGGACTGCTACATTGTGCATCAGTAAACTGGTTGCTGATGGCCGCCACTTTGCCAGTAAAGAATGAGGCAAGTGTTTCAGCCGTAAGGCATGTAGCCGGAGGAGGAGGCGGAGGGTTGAGTAGTGATTTAAATGTAGCAAATAGTTTCCGGGAGTCTGTGAGAGAGCAGAATTTATTGTGATAAAATTCAGCTTTAGCAGTAGTGAGGTTGGCTGAAAAAGAAGCCAGGAGCAGTTGGTAATTTTTTAGGTCTGCTTGTTGTTTGTTTTTTTGCCATTTTCTTTCGGCAGCTCAGAGTTTGGAGCGTAGTTCCCTGAGTGTGTCATTTTTAAGCCATGGCTGCGGTTTGTTTGAGCTAATGGCTCGAGATGTAAGAGGACAGAGGTTGTCCAAACAGGAGCTTAGTGTGAAGCAGAGAGTGTCAGTGGCATCATTTAAATTGAGTGATGAAAATGAGCCTGGTGGAGGCATATTGTCAGTCACCAGCGAGGAGTACTGGTCTGCTGAGAGATCTCGAAGATTTCGGCGGAACGAGACCATAGTAGGAGTAGCTGTGGGTTTATTTGAAATATGAACATTGAGTTTCATAAAGTAGTGATCTGAGACGTGCAAAGGAGTGACAGTTAGAGAGTCGGTGTCACAGTTACGAGTGAAGATCAGGTCTAGATGTTTGCCAGCTTTATGTGTTGGAGGGCTGGGGACCTGCTCCAGTTCGAAAGACTGCATGAGGGATAGGAAGTCTGTGAAGCTGGTACTGTCATGGTGGATGTTCATGTCCCCTAGGATGAGCATGGGACAATCTTGCTCAGGGATAGAAGACAGTAGCATGTCAACTTCATGCGTGAATTTGCCCATTTGTCCAGGAGGATGGTAGAGAACAATAATGGCAAGTTTTGCTGGAGTATTAACCAGTGTGGCATGATACTCAAATGTATTGAATGTGTTTGCCAGTAATAGTGGAGTATGTTTTAAGCCATTAGCGATTAATAGGCCCGTTCCACCTCCTCGTCCAGAGAGACGAGAAGTGTGGGAGAAGGAATAATAATTGGAAAGAGCCACCGGAGTAGCAGTATTTTCAGGTTTGATCCAAGTTTCAGTCAGTGCCAGCAGTTGTAATGACTGATGATTCGCATAAGAGGCGATAAAGTCTGCTTTATTAACAGCCGACTGGCAGTTCCATAGCCCAACAGAGAATGAGGTAGTAGTGGGCGTGGTTTGTTTTAGTGGACGCAGGTTAGTATGATCCTGGCGCCTGTTTGTGTTTTTACGCCTTCTGTGCGTGCCGGAAATAACTGAGATGTGTTGGGAGCACATTTTAGGAGGCAGTAGGACGGGCTGCCTTGTCGGTGGCCTTGCTCGGTGGACTCGCGCGGGTAGACTCGGTCTTTACCCGCGTTGGTCTTCACACGAGAGGGTCTTCACACAACAGCTGACGCCTCGGCGAGTGTGAGTGACGAAATAGGATTCTAGATTGCGCACAACTGCGGGCGATATAGGAAATCAGCGCCACCAGACTGTCTTTTAAAGCCGTGAGTAACGCCCCCGAGGTCCGCAAACAGAGAAAGTGTGAAAGAGGGGGTTTGCCACGCCCCGCTCAAGTGAGAATCGCCCAACCTTGTCCGAAAAAGCGCGCTGAAAAGCACGTTTGCTGTTGCTGCTACAGCGTATCTGAAGTGAAAGTAAAGTAAAAAAAAGTAAAAGAGCAGTCTGGTGTAGCTTGAAGTTCCTACTAGCCCTGCTAGTGTGCCCTTGTCTTATTTAGGAAATCAGCGCCACCAGACTGTCTTTTAAAGCCGTGAGTAACGCCCCCGAGGTCCGCAAACAGAGAAAGTGTGAAAGAGGGGGTTTGCCACGCCCCGCTCAAGTGAGAATCGCCCAACCGTCTTATTATGCTAATGCCAGCTTACAGACCACTGGTTAAAGTCACCAAACCAGTTCTTAAGCAGGTACGAGTATGGCCAGAGGGTTCCTCAGAGGCATTTCAGGACTGTTTCAGCACAACAGACTGGAATATGTTCAGAGAGGCTGCCACCCACAACAACTCCACAGACATTCAGGAGTACACAGAAACTGTCTCTGCCTACATCACCAAGTGCACTGATGATGTAACCGACCACAAGACCGTCACTGTTCGAGCGAATCAGAAACCATGGCTGACAGGAGAGGTCCACAAGCTCCTGAAGGCTAGAAATGCAGCCTTCAGAACAGGTGACCAGGCAGGCCTGAGGTCAGCCAGGGCCAACCTGTCCCACGGGATCAGGAAAGCTAAGAGGCTGTACTCAAAGAAGATTTCCCAACACTTCAGTGACAGCAGAGACACACAGAACCTGTGGCAGGGTATCCAGTCTATCACAGGCTATAAACCACATCCACAGACCTGCGACAGTGACACATCTCTGCTGAACGACCTGAATGGGTTCTTCGCAAGGTTCGAGCCACTCAACAACACACCCGCCCAGAAATCCATCCTTCCTCCTGGTGACCAGGTGCTGACACTGTCCCCAGACAGTGTGAGGAGAGCATTCAGCAGGATCAATGCTCGGAAAGCTCCTGGGCCTGACAACATTCCTGGCCGTGTGCTGAGAGACTGTGCCTGGGAACTCGCAGAGGTTTATACTGACATTTATAACACCTCTCTGAGTCAGGCGGTGGTTCCCACATGCTTCAAAGCCACCACCATCATCCCTGTCCCAAAGAAGGCATCGCCATCCTGTTTCAATGACTATCGTCCAGTTGCACTCACCCCCATCCTCATGAAGTGCTTCGAACGACTAGTCATGCATCACATCAAGTCTTTGCTCCCCCCCTCCCTGGACCCCTACCAATTTGCTTATCGGTCAAATCGCTCAACCGATGATGCCATCTCCACTGTTCTCCACTCAGCCCTCACACACCTAGACAAGAAGAACACCTACGTCAGAATGCTGTTTGTTGACTTCAGCTCAGCATTCAACACAATCGTCCCCCAACAGCTCATACACAAACTGGACAGTCTGGGGCTGAGCACTTCACTGTGCAACTGGCTGTTAGACTTCCTGACTGGAAGACCACAGGCAGTGCGGGTTGGCAGCAGCACATCCAGCATCACCACACTGAACACAGGGGCTCCCCAAGGATGTGTGCTGAGCCCCCTTCTGTTCACTCTGCTGACCCACGATTGCACAACAGCACACACCTCCAACCTCTTCGTCAAGTTTGCGGATGACACGACGGTGGTGGGTCTCATCAGCAACAACGATGAGTCACACTACAGGAGCGAGGTGAGCCGCCTGGCCTCCTGGTGCAAACACAACAATCTCTCTCTGAACACAGAGAAGACCAAGGAGATTGTTGTGGACTTCAGGAGAACTCACACACTGCACACCCCTCTGTTCATCAACGGAACTGCTGTGGAGAGGGTGAGCAGCACCAAGTTCCTGGGTGTGCACGTCACAGAAGACCTCTCCTGGAGCACCAACTCAGCGTCACTGGCCAGGAAGGCAAATCAGCGTCTCTACTTTCTCCGCAAGCTGAGAAGAGCTGGAGCCCCCACCCCCATCATGACCACCTTCTACAGAGGGGCCATCGAGAGCATACTGACCAGCTGTTTCACCGTGTGGTACGGGGCCTGCACAGCATCCTGCCGCAGGACCCTCCAGCGCATCGTGAGAGCAGCTGAGAAGATTGTTGGCACCTCTCTCCCCTCCCTTCAGGTCTTGTACAGCTCCCGCCTCACACGGAAAGCCCTCCGTCTGGCAGGAGATCCCTCTCACCCACTACACAGCTTCTTCAGCCTGCTGCCATCAGGGAGGAGACTGCGGAGTCTCGGGGCGAGGACCAGCAGACTGCGAGACAGCCCCATCCATCAGGCTGTGAGGATGCTGAACTCTCTTCCTGCTCTACCCCCCATCCCAATCCTGCCCCCAGCACACACTCACTCAGCATCCTGACCCCCCCACTAATAAAGTACTGAAACTCTGCACTACAATGCACAAAGTACTGGTCCCTTCCAAACGGACTTGCACTACACAACACCTGCACTACTGATATACTTGCACTGTCAATACGCACTTTAATTCCACTTAATTAAACTGTGAACTTTAAGGACTTACGCACCCATTCACTTTACCAGCCTTAAGCTATATACCATATACCGTATTTGCACTACTGTTATTTACTATTTTTACTGTCATTCCATCTCGATCACCATCAATATTGCACTATTGTCTTACGTATGTTTATTGTGTCTTGCTGTATTGAACATATAGTGTCTCCCACTCTTTTATATTATAATTATATATATATATATTTACTTATTTACTTATATTTATATATCTATTCCTCCCCCACACCACTGCACCTTGTTTTTGTCTCATGTATGTCTATTTGTGTCCCTGCTGTATTGTACACATAGTGTCTCCCATTCTCCTTTATTATATCTATTATCTGTACTTGCTGTAAAATTGGGAAGGAGAGTAACGTAATTTCAATTCTCTGTATGTCCTGTACATATGCAGTATTGACAATAAAACTACTTGACTTGACTTGACTTGATAAGAAGTCTTTCCAAAGGACTCTAATGCAGTGTTTTTAGTGAGGCAGCAATAAAATCTTCCAAGGATATTGGTTATCCTCTATGCTACACCTACAGCTTAATGTGGACTTAATTGTGTTGTCCTGGGTTTTTTTTTATTTAAGCACTGGTTAAAAAGATGCTGTCCCTTTAAGTGAGTGGTCTTGCAGGTGATTCTAGTTCCCATTTGTTTACCTGAGGCCATTTTGTGAGCAGAAGTTCTCCTGGCCAGAGCAGAGATTTATTGGAAAAAGTTAATCTGGTGGTAAATAAGTCATATTTCATTTATTTGCTCTAATATAGGTATAAAACAGTTCATAAAAGCCTTTAAACAAGGATATAAGTGTATATAAACACTTGTGTATAAAATAGTGTTTATAAACCCCAGATATAAACAGAGGACCATATTTTGTGTGACATGAATTATTTTTGTGGATGTGTTTAGATTTAATGTGAGGCCATGCAGGATCCATCTATCTGCACAGAACCTCTTGAGACAGATACAGTGTCTTTTAGTTTTAAAATGACAAATGACATCCCTAACCTTCTATTATTACATCTACAAAAAGATTCACATACTGGCTAGTTTTACACCAGCAATGGATAGCTGCTGCATCACCAGGAGTCAAACTAGCAATCTACCAATGATAAGAGTCAGCGCTTAGACTGTTGTGCCACCCAGGAACCTGGGAGTTAATAACAGCAATGGAAAAGAGGAAGGTTAGTCACAGAACAGGCAAGGATAAAACACAGCCATGTTTGTCACTGGCAGCTAGCTCTTCAGGAAGAAGACATATCTCTACATGGTTCTAGACACTAAATGGAGCATGGTGTGAGCATGGTGTGGGATGATATAATTCAGAAAATGCAGGGTGATTTTCTTTTTTGTATAAGTAGGTGTTTTACATCAAACCCAAGGCCAGGTACCTGCTGAGAGGGAGTGATAATTCGTGCTGTTTTGTCCCACTCATTATTCCGAACAGAGGATGGGCCATTACATTTCATTACCTGCACTTTATTACGTGTTATAATCGGGCCCACAGGTCCCCTGTGCTGTCGGAGCACTGGTGATAAAAAAAACCAACAAAAAAAAAACCACAACTCTGCACAGTCCACACTTCCACAAAAACCAACAAAAAAAAAACCTGTGTAAGTATCCGCCTCTCCCACCTGAGTGCTTCTATCTCTGTTACAGATTTTAATTTGTCTCTTCTGTCCGAGCTGCCTTCTCAAGGCTAGTAGAGTAGCATGCTGTTGTGTGTAAGTGATTATTCAGGGCGAGTGGGAGTGGGTGTAATGGTGCTGAAGCACCTCAGTTTACGGTATTACCGCTAACGTCCACTCGCCAATGCTGCTAGATGGCGTCACATTAGCTAATTTTTCCATTAAAGGCTGGAGCAGCATGTTGCTGCTACAGTGAGGGGGAAATATGCTAGTTCTGACCAGTCAGCTGTGAGTAATAGTTGAAGATTTTGAATCTGCAGTAATCTAGCCTGAGAAAAGTTTCAACAGCAGGATGCTCTGGTTTAATGACCTGAAACCAACCATTTCCTGATGATATATTAAAGGTAAAAGGGTCAAATGAAGAGGATAACTGGCAACAAGCTAAAGATGGCAGCTAGGCTACAAGGATACTGTACCCTACCAAAGTCAGTTTAAATTTTGCCCATGATGAAGTGGAGTGAAAAGATGTGATCAATATTCAGGTGAATGACTTCCTGGTGGGGCCCTGTGCAGTGACGTGTGATTGTGTGAGGGAGGCACAACCAGGAAGTCATTCACCTGGATATTGACCACACCTTTTTACTCTACTTATATATAAACACACACCTTAACTCCACACACACCTCGTTAATTATTAACCGATTTTTCATTGTAAGATGCGTTTTCCTTGCCTGTATTAGCGCTTTTGTCTCCTTGTTTTTGTATTTTCCGCCCCTTATTTTTGCCTGCCCTCTAAAATTGCCTAAAAGTTTGATTAACTTAACAAATAATAGAAAAAATGTAAAAACTTGGATCAATGGGGAGACAACAATTAGGGGAAAAAGAGAAAATAATAAACAAAGCAAGGCTAAAGTATAACCTAAAGTATAAGAAAACTTACTTACCTAACAAAAAAAGAAAGAAAGAAAGGGACATACAAATCACTAATCTCACTAATCTAACTCCCTAACTAAACAAACCAAGAGATATCATAAAAAAGACACTCTTTCTCCCCACTGAGAGAACTTGTAAGAATAAAAGTCTTTTCTCCCCACTTAGAGAACAAAACAAACAATGTTTACACCAAAGGACAGGTTTTTACTATCAGCTTAGTTGCAACACTTCAACAGGCTGCAGTCTCTGAAATGACCAAGCGGCAGAGACTCTAGAACACACAGGAGCCATGTTGGAAGCCAAGCACACCCAGAACTTCCTGTTCCTGTTCTTTTTTATGGCTGGTTCCCCCTGGTGGTGACCAATCAGATTGGTTGAATCAAGGCAGCGAGGCAGCAATGAGCTGCAAAAAGGCACACTCACAAAGAAAACAATAATCAACAATGACCAACAGGATCATAACAAGGAAGAATTATTTTAATCAGTTTCACTCTAATTGTTTTCCTTTTTTAAAATTGTGCCAAATGGCAAAACACAAACAAGCTAGTTCATGCGTAACTGCGATAGAAGCACAAAACTCTCTTTTGCACATACTTTCAACTCCCTCTTCTCCTCACATGCCACAGATCCCTCACTCAGACGAAGTCTGTTGGCTAATCCTGCTGTGTACTATCTGAGGTTCTCAACCAGCAGACTGAAATAGCATTTCTTTAATGGATCTAGTGGGTGGGGTTCTCTTGGTGGTTGATGTGGTAGGGGTGGTGCCAAAGGGGGCTGTATGCAGGTTTCCTTATTGGCAGAGGATACCAGGAAATGACACGATGGACCTTTGGCGCAGCCCATTGAAAACCACAGGACAACTGGGACCAGATTCTGCATAACATCAATGGTGAAGAGCTTTCATAAAGTAAAAAACTAAATAAATAAATTGCTTTTACATAATCTAAATTCTACACTAGCAGCTCAAGCCAGGAACCGTTTAAGGACGTTTAAGTGTAGAAACTAAACATTCCTTTTTTTTTCTTTTAACTTTTACAGCCAGGAAGTGAATCCCCATGCCTTGAGGGGTCCTTTCACTTCATTCAGAGCTAAATTGCTCTCTGGGGTATGGCAGCGCTCTGTATCTGCTTGTGCTTACTGCTCAGACGGCTCAAAGAGATGACACAGAGGAGGGGAATCTCCTCCTTCATGGGGACGAGACAACGAGCGGGACACGATCGATTAGCGCACAAAGTGGTGACACTGAGCCGGCCTGACAGATCGGCCCTCTGTCAGCAGATGGGTGCTATCTATAATTCAGGATAGAGGCTGTTGCATGCTGTTTCATTTCATATCCCATCACCACAGCTCTTCTCCGGGACTCTGCGAGAGAATGCGGCAGACAGCTGGGGGTCGGAGCCACAGCCCCTTTAGCACCGCGGTCAGATAGGTAGAACTGTGGTTGTACAGAAGTCAGAAAGATCATTAACCTTCTCTTAACCTTTTTTAGACCTGAATTAAATGACAGTGATGGCAAAAATACAAGAATGCTGTTTTTATGGCACACAAAATAAGATACTATTATCCTAACCCTGTTGAAAATAAATATATTTAATTGTACGTATATTAAAACATATGGAGAAATGTCTAACAGATTTATGTACTTAAAATATATTAAAAGTACATTCATACTATGCTATTGTCAAATGTTTAAAGGTGAACTTTGATCATACTTTTTGAAAAAATGCAATATAGTGTATTTGAAAAAAATAGACTGCTATAAAGTACACTTTTAGGTTAATGTAATTTAATATACTTCTAAAATATTTATTTCCAAATATTCCAAATACTTTTGTACATTTTTAGCAAAGTGGGTTAAAAACAGCTGTTCACTTAGTACAACGTATCATGTAACTTTTTAAAAAAGTAAATTTATAATTTATACATTTATAAAATTTTAAGTACACTTGTAACACGCTAAAAATGGTACTACAGTATATAAAAATATATATTTTTATACCCAACAAAGTATCCTTAAAATGTGCTACTTACAAAAGACAGGAACAAGAAGCATGTTTGTACTTTAATGTAAATATATTTAACATCAATTCTTAGTACATTTCTAATTTACCTGTTGTAAAAAGGTGATACAGTTGTAATACTCATTAAATGCATTATTAATCATTTTACTGTAATCATATTTAAAATATGGGGTTACATACATACATAAAGTATATTTCAAATAGTTCCATTTTAGTACAGTTAAGTACATTTAGCACAATTTAAGTAAGACTTTTGTTCTTTTTTATACAAAATCCCCTAATGTCTGATTTGCTTTTTTTCTTCTCTTTCCAGTGCAGTGGACGGGGCTAAGCTACTGTTTCATTGGCTGGTTTATGATCTATTCTGATGGATATCAACATGTGCCAAATAGTGGAAAAAGAAACTATGTGATGTTCATTGTAATTGAGTCTGAAAGGGTTAACCTTTAACCTTTTCCTTTCATCAGAATAGCCATTCTTCACTTTTATACTTTGTGATAACAATCCACTCACTTTGTTTGTCGTCATCACTTTTTTTATGTAGTTGCTGAATCACAGGACTGGTATCTGGGTTTCTGTTAAATTTAATAGATTAAACTTTAAATAGGAGTTGTTTATTTGTTACAGAAAATAACACTGAATAAAATATGTGATTAGAAAGGGTTGTATATTTCTGAAATCTTACAAAATATATGATAGAAGTCCCCTTTTGAAGAAACTATTTGATTGTTAGCAATAGAAACATGGTAAATGCAAAAAATATATATAATTTGCCCCTCTTACTGCCATAAAATATGAAAACAGCGATGGCGGACATTCTGAAAAGAAAGATTACAATTTTATAAATGGTGCAGCCCAGCTAACAATTTTGGTTAGAACATTTTCTGAAAGTTACAGTTAACATTTTTAGAACTTTCAATCTGTTAAGTTTTCTAGATGTTTTAGAATGTTTTTTTAAACATTTTAAAATGTCCTGGTGGTGTCGCGTCAAAGCTACTTGTGTCAAAGTTTTGATATTTTAAACAAGTTATGGGAATGTTTTTTGGTAAAAAAAAAAGCCTAGCGAGTATTTGTGGTGTTGTTGGAGACTTTTGGCGACTCTGAGATGAACACATGCTCTTCTTCAGTTACTGTCCTCAGCGAGCAGCGGCTGCTGCCGTGAGCCCCGCCCCATAACACTCACAGTGCAGTCTCTCACAGTCAGACCACACCTACACCTCTCCACGAACACACTGTAAATGAACTGAGCATGTCCAAAGCCACCGCTGACTGACCCCGCCCCTTATTTACAGAGCAGAATGTAAATATAACTGTGTCTTCAGTGCTACACCGAAAGAAATCACTGAATTTAACTCACACAGTCTCAGTCAGTCACTCACCTCATTCAACACGTAGCCTGTCACTCACCTCCTCCACAGTGTCTGCCTCTTTGTAAAAAGCTAAACATCTAGCTAGCTCATTATTGAACAATTTGTCTGTAATAAGTTTGAAAATAAAGAAAACTTTAGAAAACGTAAAAAAATGACAAAACTAAACAAAAAAAAAAAAGTAGAATAACAGTTCCGGCAAACTGCGGCACATATAATAACATTTAACAACACGGCAAAAAAAAAGATTTATCAGGTTAAGCTAAAATAACTCATAATACAAATTAAATGGCAAAAGCAATACAAATTTATGTAAGTTATATTGAGAAGTTACTGCCTTTTTATAAAGCAACATTTATAACATATTTAGGGTGTTTTTTCTCTCCCACAACGTTATTCCTATACAGTTTCAAAAACATGTATTATGCAAATTAGTCAATGGCGTCATTTAGCGACTTCTAGGACAGCCAATAGCTACTTTCCTTACTGAGGAGTAGGCAACACTAGTTAATGGTAACATTCAAAGTACCTCAAGGCACATCTTGCTTTTTTTGTAAAGAGGTTGAGTTGGTTGGTATACAGTAAATAGCCCTATGTACGTAACATTCTAATCCATATTATGTCAAACGCTACTTAACTAAATAAAGAAAATTTTAAATAAATACTGAACTTTGAAAGTCATAAAGAACATCAAAAATGGTATGATGAAATTGGCTCTCATCAGGACTGCCCCAGGAAAGGGAGAGCGAGAGTTACCTCTGTTGCACTGGCAATGTTACCAGTCTTTAGACAAGTTTTAGGAATGTTACTGTTAAACGTTCTAGCTGGGAACATTGTGTGAGACATATTCTAATATTTTTGTAAAGGTACAGTCTAACTTTCCTGGAACCTTAGCAAAACATGGCTAAATGTTCTTATAACAAGGACACAGCACCAAAAAATAAGTTCCAACAGGTATAAAAATGGATATAAAGTCATGTGTTGAAGTTACCTGGTTCATAAGTGCACACGGTTTCCACTTGAATGGATATGAATAGGAATGTGAGTATATTTAATACGCTTGAGGAGATGCTGTCTGTGGGAAATGCAGCATATGCGTGGTGTTTTGAAGAAGCTGCTCAGTCTGTGGTACTGTCGTCATTGCCGTGCTGGCCGCAGTTCTATGTGAGGGACTGTGCATGCCCACAGTGTCAGTGTGTGAAGGTCGCGAGGGCGTCCGCAATAACATCACACTCTCGTTAATGCACTTTCCCTCTGGCCTGCCTCAGTCTGCCACCTGTATTTAACACTCTCTCTCTCTCTGTGCTCCTGTGGTGGAACTGAACACCAGGAGGAGTGTGTGTATTCGTGTGTGTGTGTGTGTGTGTGTGTGCATATATATGTGTGTGGGGGAGGTTGGTAGAAAGTAAAAAAAGAAAAGCCTGTCCCTAAGGATGTTCCTCACCCCCTTCTTTCTCTCTCAACTCAGAGGAGCAGCCGGATGCTGACCCCGGTACACACAGGCTAATGTAATATTAACAGCCACTCTCTGTCCCTACCACCCCCAGGTGTTCAGCCTGTACAGCCACATCCAGAGAGGTCACATTCTCACTCTGTGCATCCTCGCAACTTTCAACACTCTCTCTTAAACTTTGGCACCCAGACAGCTGCTGTGCTATTACTGTAGCCAAGACTGCCATTAAAGTCAGCCTGAAATCAAACCTGACCTTTTCTTTCAGCTTGTTAGTTTGTATTGCTGCTTATTATACGCATGATTCATCATATCATTTATTTTTCCTGTTATATTACACCATGTGTAGGTTATACAATAGGCAGTGTTGGGCACGTTACTTTGGAAAAGTAATTAGTTGTAGTTACTAGTTACTTCTCCAAAAAAAGTAACTGAGCTACTAACTGAATTACTCCACAATAAAAGTAACTAGTTACCAGTAAAAGTAACTATTGCGTTACTTTTGTTTTACTTGCGGTATGTTTTCGGTGCGGTTGGTGGAAAAAATAAAGAGGCTGGGCATCCTTTATTAACTTCATATTAAAAATAACAATCTTCATTATAGTCATGTTTTGTTTTTTGAAATGGAATGTTGTAAAACGGGGCTTGAGCACTTTTATTAAATGTTGAAACCAGGATCTCTCCTACTGTCATCATGAGAGACTCCATCTTTTGGATCTTGTTGGAACAAACAAACAGTGAGTCTGATTGTGGCACTTTTTTATAAACAAAAGCATTACTTTAACTGAATGAGCTACTGATATTTTTCTTGATATTACTGGATGTATTTTAGTGTTTGAGTTCTGTTATAAGAAATATCAGCAATAGATTGTTATAGTTAAGAGAGAGAGCGAGAGAGACAGACAGACAGCATGAGCAAAAGAGAGAGAGAAATACAGATGGCATGAGCGAATATGAGAGCGAGAGAGAGAGACAGACAGATGGTGCCAGCGAAAGAATGAAATCAGGAGAGAGAGAGAAACAGATGGCGTGAGCGAGAAAGAAAGAGAGAGCGAGAGAAAGACAGACAGACAGATGGCACGAGCGAAAGTGAGAGAGCGACAGACAGAGAGAGCGAGAGACAAACAGAGACAGCGCAAGTGAAAGAGAGAGAGAGCGAGGGACAGATAGACAGTGACGGCCCACGCGAAAGAAAGAGAGAGCGCGAGAGAGAGAGGGACAGACAGATGGCACGAGCAAAAGAGAGAGAACGAGAAAGAGAGACAGTACGAGTGCCTAACCCTGCTTTCACACTGGAAAAAATTAATTAGCATTAATTGCTAATCACTTTTAGACAGCTTGTTTTTTTATTTGATCCTTTTATTTATTTTGTCCTTTTATTGATGTTATTTTCTGTTTTACTTTTTGGTCTTCTGCCTTTTTATTTATTTTGTCCTTTTATTTATTTTATTTTCTGTTTTACCTTTTCATTTAATTTCTACCATTTACTTTCTTTATAATCTTACTGTTATTTTTAGCTACTTAAATATTGTCTTCTACTATTTTTTGTTTGTGCGTGCTATTTTTTATCATTTCGATTATATATCTCTTTGTTTGACTGCTTTTAATTTTATCCTGTTCTATTATAATTATTTATTTATTTATTAATATATTTATTATTATATTTTATTATATAGTATATCTATTCATATATATATATATATATATATATATATATATATATATATATATATATATATATATATATATATATATATATATATTTATTTCTTCTTAATTAAATCATAACTTTGTTTTTTTATTGCTATTGCCATTTAATTTGTACTATTTTAGTTATGAATTATTTTAGTCTAATGTTATTTTGGTTTTATGTTGGTTTTATCTCCCCATATATATATATATATATATATATATATATATATATATATATATATATATATATATATATATATATATATTTTTTTTTTTTTTTTACATACAATTCCAATAAATCACAGAAATAGTCATTATATACTAAATATTTTTGTCTCTTTTTCAATTCGTAGTCTTATTAAACAGGAGAAATGGGGTTTATTTCAATGCACACAGTTCCTATAGCTCTGTCTTTCTCATTTAGACTACAAATCCCACAGTCTCCCATCCATGATCCGGGTCACGTGAGCAGGGAAGACGCGCAGGTGATGGGAGTCATGTGACTGAGCTGAATCTGGCTGCTGCGCTCGCGACTGAAGTGAAGCTAAGGCTAAGCGCTCCTCCAGCATAAACACCAGGTAACGCGCGCGAGCCGCTGTTTATTTCTGTCCGGTTTAGAGCGCGAGGCGGAGTGCTGAGGCTGTAGAGCAGGAGAGGAGGAGAGGAAAGAGGAGAGAGAGAGAGAGGGAGGAGAGGGGGAGGATGATGCAGGAGGAGGAGAGAGTGGGGGAGGCCTGGTAGTAGGATGCTCTGTATCTCTCTCTCTCTTCCTGTGTTGAGTGTGAGTGCAGTACAGTGCTGCAGCAGCAGTGTGTGTGTTGTGCTGTTGTTTACATGTTTAAACGGCTTTATTCTGACGGTACAAATGGAGGAGGACCTGCTGTTTCTACACTCATTAAAGTGGGCCTGGCTGCTCAGCATCACACACTGTTTACCTCAGCCTCTCTCAGCTGCTCTCATACACACGCGCGCACGCTCTCATAGCTCATAGGTCCTGTAGGTCATTTAAAATTGTTACTACATTTCGTTTCTCCCACATGGACCTTTTTTGTGACCTCCTAATAATCTTTAAATCACGTTAGAACAGTGACACTAAATGGCACATATTTGTCCCTATTAATAATGGTACATGTACATGTTTTTTTACACAAAAATATGAACTAAATGACTCCTTCTAATCCTTACATTTTACTTTAACATGTAATAACATTATATACATCTCTGGGAAAAAAGAGACCACTTAAAAAAAGATGAGTTTCTTTGATTTTACCAAATTAAAAAACTCTGCAATATAATCAAGAGGAAGATGGATGATCACAAGCCATCAAACCAAGCTGAACTGCTGGAATGTTTGTACCAGGAGTGGCATAAATTTATCCAAAAGCAGTGTGTAAGACTGGTGGAGGAGAACATGGACTTTTTGCAGTGTAACAATAGTTGTGTAACTGGATGCAGCACGCTAATAATAATAATAATACTTTTTATTATAATATATATATATATATATATATATATATATATATATATATATATATATATATATATATATATATATAGTAGGAGTAGTAACAAATTACTTTTCTCTCATTATATGTTTGTAGTTCATAATAGATTTTTTTTTTGGTGATGGTTTTTTCTGATATGAACAGCCTGCATTTTTAATGAATTGTACATTGGCTATTTTTATCATGATTTAAATTTTTTTTTCGGCTGCTGTTACATATAAATACATATAGATATCATCCCCATTATGATTATAATAAAATTATAAATTAAAAATAATTAGGAATTGATTTAAAAATGTGTATAAAATTACATTTAGTGTGTTTCCTGTAACAGATTGGTGCGTAGGAAATCAACAAGATCTGTCTTATCTGTCAGTATCTGATCTGATGAGCAGTTGTGCTCAAACAATACGTGTCAAGTAATACATGCAGTTGTTTAGTGTTCTTGTTGACGTGTGTTCTGCTTCAGCTTCAGTCAGGTTGATTCTCATCCTGAGCTGAGATTTAGTCTTCTGGTAGAGACAATTGAATATGCATCTTGTGTCGACCAAACCAGACAACTGTTCAGAAAGTTTGGGTCAGATTTGTCTTATTTGCTCTTATCTGACCCCAGCACCTGCTCCCAAATTGTGACAAACTTCACATGCTATAATTTTTCCTCTGCAATGCCAGGGTCTTTTATTCTGGCAGCTTTTCTAAATAGCTTGTTTATGTGGAGGCTGAAATAGATTCTCCCCAAATGTGACCAGTTTTTGTAATTCTTTAAGCATGACATTCTACTTTGCCACCTTTATCATCCTGTTTTTCTGACAAAGGAAAAGGATAGTGTTGCATCTCATTTCTCTGGAAACCGTCACGGTTGCACAGCTGCTGCTGATATTATTTAACGTTTTTCTGACAGTGTTTATTGTGCTCTATAATTGTACTTTACTTTTGGGATTTTGAGGAATGATTTCTAAAATATTTCTGATTACTTTTAGTACAAAACTAAAATGTGAATGAATATACAGATACTCTGCAGCTTAAATATACTTATTTCTGTCTTATGTGTTTTTGAATAAAAAAAGTGCCAAGTTATTTAATATTGTCTAGGAATTCCCTATCCACCTTGGAATAAAAAGCCTAAGAAAGTAACTAAAGAATTGCTTTATATATGGCGAAATTAGTTGATCACTTCAGTTTCTGAATCAGTTTCTCTGATTTTGCTATTTATAGGTAAATGTTTGAGTAAAATGAACATTGTTGTTTTATTCTATAAACCTATGGACAACATTTCTCCCAAATTCCAAATGAAAATATTGTAATTTAGAGAATTTGCAGAAAATGAGAAATGGCTATAATAAAAAATATTCAGAGTTTTCAGACCTCAAAGAATACAAAGAAGTTCATATTCATAAAGTTTTAAGAGTTCAGAAATCTAAATTTGGTTGAAAACCCTGGTTTTCACCAGTCTTACACACTGCTTTTAGATAACTTTATGCCACTCCTGGTGCAAAAATTCAAGCAGTTCAGCTTGGTTTGATGGCTTGTGATCATCCTTTTGGTTTTTAATTTGGTAAAATGAAGGAAAGTCATAATTTTTAAGTGGTCTCTTATTTTTTCCATATATATACCGTATTTTTCGGACTATAAGGCGCACTTAAAAACTTTTAATTTTCACAAAAATTGACAGTGCGTCTTATAATACGGTGCGCCTTTTGTATGGATTTTACTCGTCAGGTTGTAAGGAGCAGTAAACACACACTCCGTGCAGCGTTATACAGAGTTTCAGTGCTATACAGAGTCCAGAGCCGTGCAGCTCCGAGGCTGAGCAGCAATAGCATTAGCTAGATGCTAACCGCTAAGCTAGCTAGCTTATTCACTGAGATCAGTATTATCTAAATTTTACTCGTCAGGTTGTAAGGAACAGTAAACACACACTCCGTGCAGCGTTATACAGAGTTTCAGTGCTATACAGAGTCCAGAGCCGTGCAGCTCCGAGGCTGAGCAGCAATAGCATTAGCTAGATGCTAACCGCTAAGCTAGCTAGCTTATTCACTGAGATCAGTATTATCTAAATTTTACTCGTCAGGTTGTAAGGAGCAGTAAACACACACTCCGTGCAGCGTTATACAGAGTTTCAGTGCTATACAGAGTCCAGAGCCGTGCAGCTCCGAGGCTGGAGCAGCAAATAGCATTAGCTAGCTTATTCACTGTTCAGAGATCAGTATTATCTAAATTTTACCCGTCAGGTGTAAGGAGCAGTAAACACACACTCCGTGCAGAGCCGTGCCGCTCCGAGGCTGGAGCAGCAATAGCTAGATGCTAACCGCTTAGCTAGCTAGCTTTTTCACTGTTCAGAGATCAGTATTTTCTAAATTTAGCACTTTTAATACTGCTGGAGCAGTATTATTAGAGTTAGATGCTAATCGCTAAGCGTTCACCGTTCAGAGGTGAGTTATCGGCCTGTAAGTCTGTGCTGCTTTGCCTGGCTAGCATTAACTAGATGCTAAGCGCTAACTCTCTCAGAGGTGAATTTTATCAGCCTGTAATCTGCTTGTTTACCGTGTTAAAACAAGCTACGGGGGACGAATCGCTAGCTAATATCTCACTGTCTTACCAGAACACGCAGGATTACTCAGTGTAACGCTGTCGTTTAAGTTTGGGTTAACTTTACTAGTTTAGGTGACTAGCTAGCGTGCTAGCGGATAGCTATGCTAACGCTGGTGCAGCAAGCCTTAGTGGACATCTGGAAATCTAAGCTTACTGTAAATAAACTGAAGCACGTTACTCACCCAAATAAACAGTTTTCAGGAGAGGAATCTGTGTAGATTAATATCCAGCACTCGTTTGACTTTGAAAGAGCTAGATTTGTATACTGAGACGCTCCACCGGCAAGCGACCACCCCCGGTGGGGGAAGGGAAACATGGCGCCACCCCTGTTCACTTTGATATAGGCACCCTTTCTAGTGTCACTTAACGCGCCTTATAATGCGATGCGCCCTATGTATGGAAAAATAGCAGAAAATAGGCGTTCTTTGATAGTGCGTCTTATAATACGGTGCGCCTTATAGTCCGAAAAATACGGTATATAACATGGATTATATAATAACAAGATCACTCATAAACAGTGTGAAAAGCTTGTGGAGAGCAGGCCAAACAAAAATTGGGTTATTTCACCAAATATACATTTTTGAATTTTTCCTGTGTTTTACAAACATTAGTATTGCTGTTTTTAAATGAATATGATTTTTTTTTCTTTACATTATTTGAGGTCTGAAAGCACTGCATCTTTTCTCATTTCATTTCTCATTTGATAAATACCAAATTAACAATATATATATATATATATTTATATATTTAG
The DNA here is from genome assembly GCF_023375975.1 of Astyanax mexicanus. Lineage (NCBI taxonomy): Eukaryota > Metazoa > Chordata > Actinopteri > Characiformes > Acestrorhamphidae > Astyanax > Astyanax mexicanus. Next base: position 21,950,902 of record NC_064413.1, read on the forward strand.
GACTCTTTTACTTATAGTATACACTAGTCCAAATAAATCGGTACAATGAACCCGTAATTTAGATGCCACTTTTTCTTTTACCTCTATGAATAATAAGATTGGTGCATCATTAAAAACTAATATTCCTGCCAGTGTAAAAGGATGTTGAGCTTGTGATTTGTGTACGGCCGGATCGTAATTACTTGATTGCATAAGTAAGTTCCTTGAAATCTGTGTGTGATTGGACAGCATTGTGGAGCAGGCCGAAAGAAGAAAGGCCAGGCTAGGATTTAATTTGTGGAGCCATGCAGATGAGAGTGCTACCCAATCCAGATAACAAGCCTGGAGGTTTGGAAATGTGGGAATAATGGGTGGACAGGGCTTTAGACCTAATTAAACTAATCAGCACTCAGAGTGATAGAGGATAAGGTCTGATACAAGAGTGCGGCACTGCTTTGGCATAAAAAGGCTTGGAGGGCTGCTTCAGTAAGACCCCGCTGGCACGGAGAGCTCAGGGCTAGACTGAGCTGCTGCTGATTCATGTTTGTGATATTGTTTACGCCGCTGCCTGAAAATGAGCGTCAGGCCGAGGCCCAAAAACAAGACCACTGACTGCACGCCGAGGACGTCTATCAAACCCGAGAGCAGAGGCCAGATCTGCTGCCTGCTTTACCTGGAAACTGTGATTTCCTTTATTGGGAGGCAATTTGTGACTGGACTGATTGTTGTTGTTTATTGATGCTCTAATTTAGGTCAAGATGGAGTCTTTCCAGGACTTTACGATTTTTTGACTTTATAGCTTTTCATTTTTAGATATTTGCTGAAACTCTTAACAAAGTGCCTATAAAACAAAGCTTTGTGCACTGCTGTTTAGTCATGTTGGAACAGGAAGCATCCCTAAACTGGTCCTGTAAGAACTTGTGTGTTTGTATATAAATGGGGTCAAATAAATGACTTTGGAATGCATTTACATTAAATGCACTTGTGTATACTCTTCAAAGCTCTTCCGAAACATTAGGAGTTACTTTACTGGAATATCGTGGCCGAGCCCCACTCCACACCATAACCCCCCCTCCACCAAACTTTACTGAATCTGATGTTTGCATGTTGACAATGCAACAAAAAAATTAAAATAAATAAAGAACACATCCAAGTGGGTCCCTTAGGCTTTTTTCATTATTTAAACAATGGTATCAGAACTTACCATTTTTAGCAAAAAAAAAGTAAAAAAAAAAAAAAAAAAAAAAAAGTATTAAATAGCCATTAAATTATTTGTATTTAAATATTATTATTATTATTATTATTATTATTATTATTATTATTATTGTTATTGTTATTGTTATTATTATTATTATTATTATTATTATTATTATTATTTTAATAAACAAACTAAATAAATGTCACACAACAACAAAACTGTGGTTAATCATAATTTATTCGTGATTCATTATTTCTTAATGCTGGTAGTTCTGTTTTGGGAGGGAGACAGTAATAATGGTGTAGTGTGGTTCAGGCCTGGCAGACTAGATTTAGACCAGGGATGCACCAATAACTTTCCTTACCGATACTGAGTACTGTTACAAATACCAACTGTTTTATCCTGTATAAGATATGATAACCTGATTGGCTGCTCTGCAGTTTCCACCTTTTTTTTAAAGTTCTGTTAAGATGATTGGCTGCAGTAGATAATGGTTGACAAGGAGCCCCTGTTGTCAATATAAAATGTAATGATCAAAATATGGTAAAAAAAACAAGAATATCTTTAGGCGCTTTTCAGATTCTCTATTTTTATTTTTTATTACAAGATATATGTGCAGTGTTTCTTTAAGAGACCCCTCCCCCACCCCCAAGGCAGATTTCTCTGCTCTCAGAGTGTCGGGTTACAGACCACACAACAGTCTAACACACTCTTTTGGTTCTAAATTAGGAACCGTACATCCTATAGGAAATACATCTAAATATGCAAGATAACTGATATTTTAAGATTTGAAATGGCATATTGGGTGTCTATATTGAACCTATAATTATTCATAAACACAGACAGATATTAGGATATTTTTCTGGCCCGCCAGTGGGCCAGGGTGTGTTAAGAGGTTAAGACTGTTACTCAAGCAAGTATTAATTATTCAGATTTTTTATATACAGAATTTTTCAGGTAGCTGGCTTGTGTATTCATATTTGTATTGTGTAAACAGGTATAGGAGTTGTAAAGTTGTAAAGATACTCATTGCCGATACCGATACTGCCGATACTAGACTTTTTACTGTATTATAATATCTATATTATGCCCCCCCTTATGTTCCCCCTCTCCTTGCACTTCTCAGGCAGCAGCAGCCTGTCACTCACACAGACACAGAGACAATGCTGTGTATCTGCTTCTTGTGTCAAGAATCAAAACATTGCAACTTGACAGGTTTGATTTAATTGCCTTAAGGGACATTGCACGTCATGCGAAGTGACTGTTGCGCATGCGCAGATCACAATGATATCTTGTGCAGCCCTATTTTTGAAAAAGAGCATGCCTGAAAGGCTTCAGCACAGTAAAGCTGTTTCAACAGTTTAGAGGAAAATAAAGAGTACGGTAGCTGAAAGTTACATGATGATCAGTGATCCATATAATCGTGGACATCCCTTTCTATTATCCTGGAAACCACCAAACCAAAAAGAGAACATGTCTCTACTGCTCTAGAGTCCAGTGGTGGCACTGTGCTTTACACCACTGCAACTGATACCTTATAATATGAGGCTTGGATGCAGCTGTTTGGCCATGGAGACCCATTTTTATCATTGTCCAGCCCTAGATGTCCCAAAGCAAATGTTTTGCATATAGTGTGTCTATGCTTGTGTGTGTGTATCTATTGCAGTGAGTCAGATGTAAATGTCATTCTGCAGCACGTCTCTCACACCGGCTCCTCACAGCCGTTTGTGTGATTCCTTATTTTTACTTACAGGTGCAATATCCCCTAATGCGTTCACCTTGACCCGCAGCGCTGCGGCTGCGTTATCCACGCGGTTTGATTGTATATTCAGCTCTATTTCTCTGCTCTGTTGTGATTGGAGGGAGCCATTGATGGTATCAGATTGGTTGAGTAATTGATTGTAACTGGTTATTAACCTCTGAGAACTTTGTGGCCAGCACAGCGCTATGTGAGAGCGGCCCTTAATCACTCACAAATGGCATCCACTAATGAAATTAGTTCCTGGTTCTGCACCACAACTTTATTTGTTCGAGCAAGCCTTGACAAGGGCACCCAGTGCTGAAGTTTACTTTCCTGAGAAATACCCCCCACCCTCCTCCTCCTCCACCAATTTCAATATTATTTATTTATATTTGTTTAGAGTAATTAAGTGATTATATACAGCTCTGGAAAAAAAATAAGAGATAAGTTTCTTTGATTTTATCAAATTGAAAACCTCTGGAATATAATCAAGAGAAAGATAAATGATCACAAGCCATCTAACCAAGCTGATCTGCTTGAATTTTTGCACCAGGAGTGGCATAAAGTTATCCAAAAGCAGTGTGTAAGACTGGTGGAGGAGAACATGTCAAGATGCATGATATAAAATCTGTAGTACGGTTTTGTACAATACTGCTGTTTTACTTTTACCACTAATCCTTCCTAAACACAACATACAGGACTTAATTTTAATGTGGTGAGAATTAATTATGTAGAATTATTTTTCAGTGGCAGCTGAGTGACAGATAGTACAGCTTCTTTCTACACAGTACAATTAGAAACGTGAGGCAGGCAGGTTGGATCTGAAGCATAATTTAGTAATTCAAATGCATGAAGTGTAATATATGTATATGATACACTTGTATGTTTGTATGATTGTATGTTTTACTGCATTACATGTGCTCTTGTTTCCATGCAGTGTATGATTATGGCCTGCAGTATAATGAATAGTTAGGCATATTGTCTGCAACACAACACACAGCAGGTAGAACAATTATTATTTTTTTGCTCAGGTGTATATGAACCATTTGACCTCCTTTGGTCAACTGCATATGATGGATCTATTGTTAGTTATTAGAGTTGGGGGAAAAGTGCCACACTCAGAGCTCTGTTGGTTTCCTAGATTTTCTTTGAATATCATTGATTAGTCATTTATTTTGTGAAAACATGTTTAATCATGGCTGAATTGCATTTACTGTAAGCCTATACAAATGGCTTTTACGACCAGTATTGTAATGGTAATTAATGGAATTTTGGAGTTATTCATGGAGCACCAGTGCTGCAAAAATAAATGCCATACAAATATACCCACTTTTATATATAATGGTGCTACTACAAGTAACCATGTTTGTAAAATATATTTATGAGTAAAAAAACCATAAAAGTTTGCAATACATTTACTTGATTTTAAGATTCTTTACTAATTTTAAGGTTCCCCAGTCACACATCACTTTTACAAAAATGGTTTCTTATGAAAGCTGACGTGGTTCTTCAGTGGCATTGCTCAAATAACCCTTTGTAGCACTTTGAGGTTTAGGAATGTGTGATACCATGAGGCAGAATTCTTGAAAACTATTTATTTGGGTGAGTAAAGTGCTTCCATTTATTAATTTAAGCTTAGATTTCCAGTATTTTAGCCAGTTAGCAGTGCTTAGTGCTAGCAAATGCTGCCCGACAGTGCTACACTGAGGAACCCTGACTGTTCTGTTAACCCAGGGGGCTATCATCTAGCGGTTAACCCAGGGGGCTGTCCCATGTTGCTTGTTTTAACACGGTAAACATGCAGGCAAAAGAGCTAGCATTGCGGTTAGCAGCTAACACTGCTCCAGCCTCGCTGCTGGAGAAACTTTACTGAAACTCCTGTATGATGCTGTACTTCAGTGGAGTGGCTTTATTGCTCCTTAAAACCTGACTAGTAGAATTCATAACTAAGGCGAACCAGATTACAAGGCACTCTGACGATTTTTTGGAAAATTAAAGAAAAAAGTGTGTCTTATAGTGTGCAAAAATACAGTAATGTAAGTTTGTGAAGTGGGGCTGGTTAGGGTGATAATGCTGTGGTAGTGATGTTGGTAGAGACGGTCCAATATACTTACTTCTGAATGGCGCAAGAGCTATCTCTCAGTGTAGTTAGCGGCTAATGCTAATATTGCTCCAGCCTCCGGATTATAAGGCACACTGACGATTTCTGGGAAAATTGAAATGATTTTAAGTGCACCTTATAGTGCAAAAAATATGATATGGCCATATTATCTAATTTACTGTTTTTAGCTCTGATTTGTTATTTAACAAGTGCAGTAAAGTCCAGTATAGGTTCTGAGGTGTATATGTAAACAGTCAGGTACAGAAAAACAAAGGGCCAATTGCCTAGTTCTTTAGGCCACTTTATTTGGCTTCTATTTGTTGACTTTTGTTTCTGTTTGTTTCTGAACGATTAATCACTCCAACAAATATAGCTGCACTGCTCCACAGCCAAATAATGGGGCTTTTATACCCATCTAGCTGACACTTGACATTAGGCATGAAGGCAATCTATTGGCTTTGCTTCACTTTGAAGATTAAGCTATATAGGCTGTGTGTACACAGCTGAACCTCTGTTGAGCCTCTGTCAGCTGTGCGTGCAGTCATGCTTCATTTAGCTGTGCTGTCATGTAGGGGAGAGGAAAGAACTACATGCATTGATGCAGTTGATCCCTGCAACCCACTTGCTCCCTTACTGCAACCCACCGGTGGGTCATGAACCACAGTTTAAAAAACCAATAATCTAGATCAGTGGACACCAGTAGGGTTGGGCGGCTTCCACCTTTTTTTTTTGGAGAGTTTCAAAATACTACAGCAATAATGTTGTATTACCAGTGACTTCTCTATCACAGACATACAGGGGTTGGACAGTGAAACTGAAACACCTGGTTTTAGACCATAATAATTTATTGTCCCGACGGACAGTTCTGGTGGACACAGGAGAGTTGAGATGCAGATTGAATTCTGCCACGATTTGGGCAGCCGTGGTTTTATGTTTTTTGGATACAATCCGGGTTAGCACCCGAACATCCTTTTCAGACAGCTTCCTCTTACAGCATCCACAGTTAATCCTGTTGGATGTTGTTGGTCCTTCTTGGTGGTATGCTGCCATTACCCTGGAGACCGTGGCTCTTGATACATCACAAAGACTTGCTGTCTTGGTCACAGGTGCGCCAGAAAAACGTGCACCAACAATTTGTCCTTTTTTGAACTCTGGTATGTCACCCATAAAGTTGTGTGCAAAATTGTGCTCTTACCCTGCTAATTGAACCTTCACACTCTGCTCTTACTGGTGCAATAATGTGCAATTAATGAAGATTGGACACCAGGCTGCTCCAATTTAACCATGCAATCTCCCACACTAAAATGACAGGTGTTTCAGTTTCATTGTCCAACCCCTGTAGATTCTTATTCTTATTTGTGAAAGTCAACAGCAGCTCTCTGACCCTGGTTGGATCTGTAGCTGAGGTATCCAAAGGCTAGCTTTACAAGTGGCATTAGCATTAGCATTAAACACTGCACTTCAGCGGAGTGGCTTTACTGCTCCTTACAACCAAATTATAAGTATAATTTTTGGACAATTAAAGCATTTTAAGTGCACCTTATATTGTGAAAAAATACAGTAATTATTGTGACAGGCATGCCTTCAACCCCTACCCATATCCAAAGGTGGAAAGTAACTAATTACTAGGGGTACCACAATTCTCTAAATCCTCGATTCGATTTTATTTTCCAAATTTTAGGGTCACGATTCAATTCAAATTTCTTTTTTTTGTGGTCATTCATTGGTTTGATTCATCAAATTTACAATATCTTATTTCAAAAGGTGGGCTTGATATAAGTGATGCAAAGTGATACAAGTGATACTCTAATACACCACATTAGGCACTAATGGTCAAATTTAAATAATTTAATTAAGATATATATGTAATGCCATCTAGTGGCTTTTTTGGTAGCAGCAGTGGGCACATAACAAAATAAATAATAAAAAAAATACAGGAACAGTGATGTAAAAAATAATAGAACAATTAGAGCCTTAACAAACTGAACTCTATCTTACTATAACAGTTAAACATGTAAAATAAGACTCGGTCCCTGAGAACGACATTTTTTTTCTTTAACAAAGAAAAATTATTAACTTTATCTGAGAGAAAGATGCTTCTTAAGGTATTAAAACTATTAACATATTTGAGGCTAGACAAAACAACTGTTATTTTTATATTTTCAAGTTTTTCTTTAAGGAGAAAGGGCTGCTCTTTGAGCTACAGTGTGCTACGCCATTTGCGTAGCGCGCTGCGCAATTTGCGGGAGGGATCGTTGATCCTCTTTTTGACTTTGATGCTCGAGACCATGACATAATTTCGATCGATTTCGATGAAATATCAAAATCGTGACACCCCTACTAATTACAGTTACATGCTCAGTTGTAGCGCATAAAAAACGGGCCAAAGAGAAGCGGAGAGGGTGCGCTGAAAGTAATCGGAAAGATGTATTATTTTAAGTGGTATATTTCATTATTTGTTTCATTACAGAGTCTTTGGCCCGTGACTTCAGATATATTTCTCCTTCTGGCCCCCAACAAAAAAAAAAAAGTTTGGACACCCCTGCTTTAGGGTAAGTAGGGCTGAATCTGATATCTGAATGGGATAAATCTTTGAAGGCAAGGCTGGTGACCACTCATGTAGACCATTTAAGCAGCAGTAAAGTTTTATTTTGTATATAAATAATTGCAACAGTGGTCGCATTGCCTTCAGAGCAAAATCTGTAAATGCGATTTTTGTTTAAACTGTTTGATCAAAGCTATTTAGGAAAGTTATTTTGTAAGTTTTGTTTGTACGGCACTTTTCACAGAGATGCTGTCTACACAGTTCCAGTGAGAGCTTCAGGGGGGAGCCAGGAACGCACAGAGCTGTGAGTACTCGGACAGGGTCATGCACTGGCACAGCAACAGAGTTCAGAAAGATTCCTGGGGGTTTCTTGCCATTTACAAACCATGTCAACACAGCAGTGATAGCAGTAATATTAAAAGAACTCTGGGAACAGTGGAATGAGCTGCTGTGGTAGTGGAACAGGAGTGAAAACTCCTTAAAAGAAAATGTATTTTCTCCTTTTCTCTTCAGTATTATAGGTGTAACAAATATCAATGTTGTATCATATAACAATATTTTGTTTTGCAGTACTGTATCAATTTTTATTATTATTTTACATTTTACAGATGGCGGTTTATTATGTATTTAAACTCAGACTGCTAAAAATCAGTGTTGTACTTAGTCATTAGATAATGATGTCTATTTAGTATGGCTGTCTGAGGATGCTTACATATGAGAATTGGCAGTTAGTATTCTTCTCCAAGCATGTTGAATATCTCTAGCATTAAGAGAAGGATACATTGAAAAAAATATAAAGATAGCCACTGAACTTCTAATTAATAAGAACACAATGGGAAATACCCAGGTCAAAAAAAATAATTGAGATCATCCAATGCCCAACTTAAATCTATATAACACACCTCACTGAAATATTCAGGAGTTCTGAGGACAGTGATTAGATGGATACAGGGTTGTTGACCACTTTTTATCAGCAGTAATGTTTTATATAAGCAATAATACACAAGAGGGAGTGCTATAAAGTGCGCTTGTAGGCACAAGGCCACAAACTTTAAGTATATTATTGTGTAAACAGGATATGAAAATATGATCTGTTTGGTTATAAAAACTCAGCAAGTTAAACTAGTTCCATTGCTGCTCTGTTTGTAGATGCTGAGCTGTTTGGCTTGTAAGCGCTGCATCGTTGCTAGGTTACCTGTTAGTGGCGGAATAATACAAGAAGAGCTTCAGTTACGGTGCATTACCAGCTGATAACAGCACTCATAGAATGCCTCTCAGCCAATCACAACATTTAAAAACAAATTTATGATATTTTTGATATTTAAATATCCCTCAGTCTTGTGTCCTCAGACCAAATCGCAATAATAATAAAAAAGATATACAGTAATAATAGCAAAGAACATTCAGTTTTTTATTTTAAAATTTGGAAAATTTTGAAAGTATTTTTGATCAACATATATTAAAATATCAAAATTCTATTAATTGTTTTGTCTTTTTTTTTTAGCATTTTAAGCAGGGCTGGTATATTGTATTATTACAGAACAACATATTTTAGCTATTAATATACAGTACTTACTCTTTAAGAAAATCTCCTGAAAGTAGAATAAAATGGACTTGCTTTGAAAAAAAAAAGGATAATGGGTGATATAAATATCAGCATAGATATTAAGCTCATGTCTATAGTATGACTGTTTATTGGCAAGAACTTAGTGATAGGGTACAGTACAGGGGCTTTGATTCATTATCTATATGGTGATAATGTAAGCAAGGCTTTAATCAGGACCGCCCCAGGAAAGGAAGATCAAGAGTTATCTTTGTTGCACAGAATAAGTACGTTAGAGTTACCAGGATAAAGACATTTAAATCTCTGTGTGCTGTGTGTGAGTGCGTGTGGGTGTCTTTGTGTGTGTATAAAGGGGGGGTTCAGCTCTGTCTCTGTGTGTTGAGGAGTCTGACTGCCTGGTGGATGAAGCTGTTGCAGAGTCTAGTAGTGGAGGCTCGGAAGCTCCTGAATCTTCTGCCGGATGGTATCAGAGCGAAGAGTCCGTGTGAGGGATGGGTGGGGTCGTCCACAGTGCTGGTGGCTTTGCGGATGCAGCGTGTGGTGTAGATCTCGGTGATGGAGGGGAGAGAGACTCCGATGATCTTCTCAGCTGACGGCACTATTCTCTGTAGAGTCTTGCGGTCTGAGGTGTTGCAGTTCCCAAATCAGACGGTAATGCAGGTGCTCAATATACTCCGGATCCACAGTCCCTCTGTAGAACATGGTGAGGATGGGAGGTGGGGGATGTGCTTTTCTTAGTAATAAGAGATAAGAGACATCCAAATACTTCATAAAAGATTATGGTTTGTTTAACACTTTTAAGTTACCAATTATTCCAAATGTTCCTTTGAAATGCTTCCATCGGAAATCTTCCTTTAGTGGAACATCAGAATCATTTTAACATGATGTCAAAGAGACTGAGTCCAAACAAGGAGATGTTCCAGAAGAAGCTCAAACGGTGCCGCATCAAGCTCTGCAGCATCATTACAGGTCACACATAACTTTTATTAGTCATGTCTACTGGAAGAGCGATTTGTATTTCAGTTTCTGCAGCTCTGGAGGATGAGGGAGCATGCGGCTAATCTCCCTGGCTAAACTCTCTTGGGTAGTATCCCCTTCTGGTTGCTTGGAGGAGCTTGGCTGCTGCATAAAATCAACCAGCATGCCCAATCCGGTTTGGATGGTGGATCACTGGGTTGCTGGGCCTGCGCTGAGGATTTTGACAGCAAGATGATAAATGAACATCGGTGGTCAATCCAGCTTTATCCGTCTCACTACACCACGTTAGTAGGAATTAGAGGTCGAAAACTGAGGCTAATCGCTGAAATGGATTATATTTTATGTGTGCTAGCCGGTTTGACAGCTGAGGTGTTTGGGGCCACATGATTTAACTGTTAATGAGTTTACTTTGGTGTTTAATGAAGATGTGACAGTAAAAGTTGGGAGATTCCAGAGCTTGGCACTGAGCAGTTCTTCAGTGGTCAGATTGCAGTTTGGCTTTATTCCTAGAAATACATCACCATCATCATCATCAAAAAAAAAAAGTCTCACTCAGAAGGATTGGGTGTTGGATTGCCGTAAGGCTGCACGATATTGGAAAAAATGTTACATTGCAAATGTCCTGTTTTTTTGACGCTACATATCGCGATAATAATCATTGCAGGGCCCATGACATCACCAGCCCCCACCCCCACCCGCACGCTCGTCTCGTGTCCGGACCGATCAAGAGCTGAGTCAGCGCTGAGCACTCAAAACAGGAAAACAACAGTAATTGACCATTTAATCAGGCATTTAAATGGCTTTTTAAGAGCGTTTTTCTGGTATTGAAAGCATAAATTCAGCTGTGACTGGAAATATCTGCGCAAAACTGTGCTGGACTGAGGTGCACAGCTTTCGGCGCATGAGTTCACAAGCATGAACCCAACCATGTGGAGGATGGAGGCCATGCGGCTCCCCCTTGTGCATCTCAGGCAGCAGCAGCCTGTCACTCACACAGACACAGAGACAGCGCTGTGTATCCACTTCTTGTTTCAAGAATGAAAACATTGCAACATGATGTGTTTTTGACATCCTGCGATGTGACTATTGCACATTCGCACATCACGATGACGATGGTTTAACGATATATAGTGCAGCCCTAGACTGAGGTGCTATTTATAGGAAATTAAAGATTTCTGGGAGCAATACATGATTAAACATGTAGATGTGGGCAACATTTTTGTAGGTAATGCCACCATGCCAGATTTCTTAGCATGGAGTTGTGAAGGTTCCTAATGGTGTCCTGCAGTAACCAATTCCGCATAAGGTAGTTTGAATATTCTTGTGCAGTTCCTGTAGATTTTGCAGTAGGTTCTGTGTGTCAATAGGGTGTCCGATAGCACCCCAAGCATTTTCAATTAGTGATAGGTCTGGCAATGCAGATGACCATTTGTGTCTTTAAGGCAAACTCTTGAGATGGCAGCAGCATGTGGATGAGCATTGTCCTGTTGGAACTACAAGGTAGACTTCAGAATTGATGGTATGATTCAACGAATGGAAAGTGAACTGGATTGGAAGACAATTAGAACAATAAGGTTACATAACATTCACATCCAAATGTAAAACTTGAATGTTTTGCATGTCTCGCAAATCCAAACCAAGTCACACCAAGTTTCATTTCTGTCATTTGATTCCTTCTGGGTGCTTAACATACAAATTAAATTCTTCTTCTGGCAGTCAAGGCAGCTTATAAATACTGGATCTTGAGTACCAAGAAAAGGGGGCTCCCAAGTGGTCCCATCGTCTTGAGTGTTGGCACTCAGCCCTCTCTGATTAGGACAAAGGACTTGAGGGTCATCCCTGGTTAAGTCACAGCCACCAAGGACAAGAGTCCGAGAGAGCATAATTGATGTCTCTGTCTCTGGGTGGGGGCGATGACCCTCTTTACTCCTACCAGCAGTCATCATAATGACAGCTATTCAGTGAGGCTGTCTGTGTCTGGTTACATAACAGAATCGACAGTTAGCATTCTCCTCCGAGCGTGTTGAACTGTGCAGCGTTGGTTCCTACTTTTCATGTAACTCTTAGGGTCCTTTCCCAACTGAAAGTCCGGACCGTGGTCCGAACCAAGGTTCATGTGTTCGCTACGTTGTATATATTTGGTCCGCTCGTTTTTGTTTTCACACTGCAGTTTAGGGAGCGCACCTAAGACCTTTGTGTGATCCTCCTACATCCTTTCATCATCACTTACGTGTCGATGCGTTTTCCTTAACTTGACACTGATTGGTTTTAGAAGGACATGCGTCTGACCTTGGCGTGTTGACAATTCAGCGGGTGATTCATTCGGCGGAAAGCCTTTCCAGGATTGGTTTGGTAAGGATAAAATGAATGAACAGATTCATTTCGTCTCCATAGTAGTGCTGCTATTGTGATTTTTATACCACCAGCAGCAGCAGCAACTTCAGGTACAGTACTCTAGATTAGTTCAAATTCGCCAAACGAGCATGCTTCTCCTGAAGCAACTCGCCACTGACAGATAAGGAGGAAAAACGGCAAGCAATTGTTAGTGGGAGAGACGCTGTGTGAATCAGTTATGTAGCCTGGGGTCTGTGTGCACGGCTCAGGGGAACCGGTGTTCTGTCGAGTCATGCTACCCATCGATATGTACTTCTTTACGGCACTGCGCATGCGCCCACCAACAGTTTTTTTTTGTATGATTTCTTGTTTTCAATGATAATTCCTTAAGTTTTCATTAGGAACATCTGATTGGATGTTCAAAAAACATGTAAATAGCAGTTAAAGCATAGCAATGGCAAGTTAAAAAATAATAATAATCTGTAAAACTATAAAAAATACGGTTTATAGTCACCTATATGACCATAACTTTTTAATAGTAAAGAAAAAAAATGGATCATAGAAACCTATACCACTTGTTCTTGAAAATGTTTTATGGGCTGGTCTGAACAAATACTTAATTGACCAAATTATTTAATTTAATAATTATTTACTTTATGATTTGTACTTTTTTTTACATCAAATAAATAAAAGTAACTATGTGACTTTTACTCAAAGTACCTTTTAAATTGAGTACTTTTTTACTTTTACTTGAGTAGAATTTTAGCAAAGTAAAGGTTCTTTTACTTAATTACAATTTTTCAGTACTTTTTCCACCTCTGAACAAATCCATGTTTAATTCAGGAGGCCTTGCACACATCTCTCACAGGTCACTTCAGAATGTTTTAGTTTCCATGGGACAAGGCAAAAGTCATGATCCTTGTTTCTGCTTCAAGACGTTTTGGCCTGTTAGTGTGTACTAGGGCTGGGGCGACGCATCGACATAATCGACGTCATCGATTACAAAAATACATCGATTTGCATAACGTGCGTCGGCGCGTCGTAAACATGGCGGCGCCTGTGGAGAGCATTAGAGGTTAGATCGGGCCCAAAAATTCCAACTGGCTGTTTTCGGGCTGTTTTAATGAGCGAAATATGATCAGAATTATGTTAATTAACACGGTAACATAGAAGCATAGAACTATTATTTAATTAAAATGATTTTTAAGAACAGCTAAACACAGTTCTGCAAGTCAAACGCGGAGGAGTTCACGTGCGAGAGAGAGAGAGAGAGAGAGAGAGAGAGAGAGATTTGCTTGTTCTACTCACAGGTGAAGGTTCTCTTTGATCTCCTCGTGCTCATATTCTAGTCCCATTCATAATTCTGCAGCTCCCTCAGTGTTTTCTGCCGTATTTTGCGACTCTCTGCTGAATCTGACTCCCGCTTCGCGGACAGAATCGGCACAACACCCCCGCTGTAGAACTGCGGTAGTGAAAACAGCGCTTATAAATAAATTAGTTTAGTTTCACTTTCAGTTTTCGTTATTTTTTTTAAAATAAAAATATAATTAAAAAACAGACGCCTACATCTCGGACTATTTTCTGGAGCCCGGGTCGGATTTACGGGCGGGCCTCGGGTCATGTCGGGTTCGGGCAGAGAATCTAAGCTCTAGAGAGCTTGGACTCCGGAGAGCAATCTCCAGCTACAAAAAAACGCCAGCGGGCATCTAAAGTTTGGGAGCATTTCACGCAAAAGGGCAACAATGTGGTCCTCTGCCATACGTGCAAAAGGAGCACTTGAAGCGCAAACATCCAGGAGCACTATGTCAACAGAGTCACACAGTAAGTTACCGTTTACATCAGGGTCTCCGCGGGTGTCCTTAAAAAGACTTAAGGCTGTCTACCAAAGGTTTTAAACCTGCCACAGGCAGAAATTATACATTTTTGGTTTATATTTGTGCATGGCATTTCGCAGTTTCCAGAAACAGTAGCATTATTCATAAGTTCAGGTGTTTAGCTAAGCTAGCTGCCTTAAGTTATTTTAGCTAGCGCCGTCGGCGCTGCGGTGTCACACCGTTTTCTGTCACCGTCGGAATTTTGTGACCAGTGCTCACGGTTATGAGCGTTCATTGGCAAAACGGAAGCTTTCTATACCTACACCTTACCCTCAGCCCTAAACTTAACTGTTTTGGCCAGTCGGGGTAAACATTAGAAACGAACACGTTTCGAATCGGCCAGTGCACCGGTCTGCTGAGAACTACTTGCCAGTGGTCACAAAATCTAGCGGTCACAGAAAACAGTGCAACACACGGTTGTGGTGTATGGGAGCTTATCCATTTTTAGCGTTATAGATCTAAACAACGTGCTGTACATGTAAGTGATTATAAGTGTGGGGTTTGGTTTAGTAGGCTTGTGTTGTTGTTGTTGTTGTTATTATATATAAATATAGTAATTTATCGTTTGCTTTAAAACGTAAAATAATTATTTAAATATGTTTCTCAATGAATAGATTAGTCGACTAATCGAAAAAAATAATCGTTAGAATAATCGTTTAAAAAATAATCGTTAGGGACAGCCCTAGTGTGTACTATTACCCTTATAAATGATAAATGCTCTGTTTAACAGAAAATGAAAACGTTAGCATGTTAACATTAGACACTCTGTTTTGTTTTGCCATCATAATCGTATCAACTTGAATTTTGGGCTTTGTGAATAGTTACACCATTAAACGTTAATAAATTATATTAATATCTATCTGAATATACAAAATACGTAGGGCTGGGCTTAATCAGTAATTACTGCGGTTGATGAGCCCATTTTTAATACGTACAACACAGCCTCCACTCAACTAAATTAAATCATTTTTAATTAATTTTAATCAACACAAAGCAAGTGAGTACATGTATCACTCAACACGGACAAGCCTGGAGTGACGATTCATTTCAGCATCTTTATTTTCTTCCTGATTCTGGACGTGCACTTTGATAAAAGCTAAAAATATATTTATAAAATAAATAAAGAATGGATTATTCTATATAGATTTTATATAGAATTGTGTAAGATTTGCAAATGGGTCAAAATTAATATAATGTGCCTTTAGTGTCCACAGCATAGTTGTTTCCATTTCATACAAACACTGTGTAACAATACCTTTACTCTTTAACAAAAAACGAATGCGTGAGAGAGCAAGAGTTTGTGTGTCAGGGTGCCTGAGACAGTTCAGTCAGGACCTTTTTGGTATTACATCTTGATACCCAGCCCTAGCCCTAATGCTTATTTTCTCATGGACAGTTTTTTTGTGTATTCAAATACTTCATCTTTAAAAAAGAAAATAGCATAGAGAAGGAAGTGTCAGATTGCAGCTACAGCTACAATGAAGTACAGGGGTTGGACAATGAAACTGAAGCACCTGGTTTTAGACCACAATAATTTATTGTCCTGACGGACAGTTCTGGTGGAAACAGTTGAGGTGCACACTGAATTCTGCCATAATTTGAGCAGCCGTGGTTTTATGTTTTTTTGGATACAATCTGGGTTAGTACCCGAACATCCCTTTCAGACAGCTTCCTTTTACAGCGTCCACAGTTAATCCTGTTGGATGTGATTCATCCTTCTTGGTGCTATGCTGACATTACCCTGGATACCGTGGCTCTTGATACATCACAAAGACTTGCTGTCTTGGTCACAGATGCGCCAGCAAGACGTGCACCAACAGTTTGTCCTCTTTTGAACTCTGATATGTCACCCATAATGTTGTGTGCATTGCATTATTTTGAGCAAAACTGTGCTCTTAACCTGTTAATTGAACCTTCACTGGTGCAATAATGTGCAATTAATGAAGATTGGCCACCAGGCTGCTCCAATTTAGCCATGAAACCTCCCACACTAAAATCTTGGTGTTTCAGTTTCATTGTCCAACCCCTGTAATGTGTAGTATGGCAATGTGCATGGCAACATGCCAGGCATCTTAACATGGAGTTGTAGAGGTTCCTAATGGTGTCCTGTGATAGTCCCATCCCAAGTGGTGGAAAGCAGATGGCACATCCAATAGCATCCCAAATATTTTCAGTTGGGAATGGGTCTGGCGATGCGGTCAACATGCATCAGAATGGAAAGCATGTGCCATGGGAAAAGCTTATAAAGTTGATATGATTGTCTTTTTTGATAGTGACCAACATATTATTTAATCTGCTTCAAACTAGCAGTTTATTCTTTTTTAACACTAATTCACTCAAGACTGGTTTTGATACTTGTGGTGGATTGAGGAGGTGTATTATCCCATAAACACGGACAGGTTACACAAGATAAACAAATTACATGACTCATCGGCGACAGATTTCACCATCTGCCAGACTTCGTCAGAGGAAGCTAGTGGTGCATGTTTTTCCTCAGAAAACAGACCTGTTGGCGACGTCATAGCCCAGGCTAATGAATGCTGTGTGGAAACTGCCTATAGGAGCCAGTTTATCGTATTCAGACACAGTACCCATGTGACACTGCAATATGCAATGTGACGACATACGGTCTGATTTAAACATGTCATATTACATAACGCACTGTAAATGTATGTGAGGGAGCATGATAAACGATAAATGATGAGATGATTCATTGGTTGTTCTTCTTAAACCACTGTTAATGAAAGAAATTCAGAATTTTCTTTGGTCCATGTTCTCAGTGTTCCTCAGGGGATCAGGTGAGGTAGGGGTGTGTCTAGCTCTTCGCATGTTGCGCTGAGAAAGCCATGGACAAATCTGTTGGATCATGGGAAACCCATCACCAGGAAGCAGTTGCTGCAGGGGGAAACATATGTGGCGAGAGGAGAGAACCAGAAGGCTGCAACTTGGATGTCCAGTGGGCCATCTGTCCCCAACCCTGACGAGAGCCAGACAGCCCTGAGAGGCAGAGCAGCTCTCCCAAACTCCAACCCCGAAAACAGCTTGAAATCCCTAAGGGAAAATTTCATAGCCATGTGCAACAAAGACAAACCCGCGCTGGCTGCCAACACAGCTTTTAGCCCTGCGCGAATGTATACATCCCTCGCGTGCCTTCGTCCAGCGCTATGTTTCAGAAGCTGGCACACTTAAAAGGGAGCGAGAGCGTGGCTGGCGTTAGGCTTTGATCGAAGGTTTGTAGCCAAGCTCTTTTCAGAAATGTGTCAATGTGACACGTCCATGCCTTGAGGCTCTCGCGCTCTGCCCGGGAATTCAACCCACAATGGTTTAAACAGTTTATATGTTTTAAACAACATATCGTCAGTGTGCAATGACTTAATAACTCTGCTGGAGAAAGAGGTTAACAGCTTTTAATGTAAGACAGTGTGAAAAGAGTTTATTTTAGGTTATGTATAAAAATTTCTGTTGTGCCATTCATCAAAAAAATTTCACAGTTACTCTTTTCCACCAAAAAAGGGCTGGTGCCGGAGCCAGTTCCTGCGAACCTGTGAACGTTTTAAGAACCAGCCCGTGTTTTCACTGCTTTAAGGAGTCCCTCACTACGTATGTGAATGTCTGCGTCAACAGAAGCCGGGGGGGCGATTTGAAAACAACATGGCCGAAAACAAGCTCCTCTTGAAACTTGTGCTGCTTTCCTCGGTGGACCACTGTTGATTCATTTTCATTCATTTAGCTGCTTCTGCTGCTCTTAGCTGTGAATGGAGGTGAGGTTTGTAGACAACTTTGCTCCGGAGACGCTTTAAAGCCCCGCCCTTTGGCCGCACGCGTCACAGGTTCGCTGGTTCCAGACCAGCAAGATTGTGGGGCCAGAAAAGCCGGTTCTGTTCTGGCCCCACAATCTTGCTGGTCTGTAACCAGCGAACCTGTGATTTTGCGGTGGAAACGCAAAGAACCGTTCGAGAACCATGCCGGTGGAAAAGCGCCCAGTGTAAGGGACAGTTCTTGTTTTTTAAATTATGTAGTAGCCTAAAAATCAACAAGAATTGAGAAAATATTAAAAGCTTCAACTCAATCTTAAAAGAAAACTCCAGTGTGAAATGGACTTTGGGTGTATAAAAACATGATAAAAAGTACTTACCTTTGTTGAATAGCCCACCCCCGCTCTCCCGCAGCTTTCTAAAATCCAGTATTTTGTGCACTTTTTTCCCAAAACAGGCTTTTAGAATGAGTGAGACAGGGCATGCCTTTCTCTTGCAGATAAATCGCTTTTTCCACTGTTATCCAGCCTCAAAGTAGCTTCACACTCCATTGGTAGAATCCGCAGAGTCCTGACATTTAAAACGAGGCATTTAGAACTTTAAAACTGCACATGAAGTGCTAAAAGCCACTGTTTACATCCCATAGCATAGGTAAATATCCGGGCGCCACCATCTTAAATTTAAGTCACCATAAGTCACTCGTCGAGCACGAAAAGTAAAAATGTTTATGTAATTTTTGTTGGTTCTTTGCGTTCTAATGTTGACGGTATAACCAGATATTCTCAGAAACAGCTGGAATTCATGCATTTCCAAGGAATTCATTTTGCAATCTGCTCAACTATCCAAACTATTAGTTTCTGCTCAATGGTTGAAGGTCTTATAGTGACTTAAATTTAAGATGGTGGTGTCTGAAGATTTACCTACCCTACGGGTTTTAAACAGTGGCTTTTAATAAACTTCTAAACTCAGTTTTAAAGTTCAAACTGTCTCGTTTTAAATGTCGGGGCTCTCTGGCTTCTACAGATGAAGTGTGGAGCTACTTTGAGCCTGGGAAATGGTGGAAAAAGCGATTTATCTGGCATTATGCCCCATATCATTCATTCTAAAAGCCTGTTTGGGCAAACTATGCAGTAGCTCTTTTGACCTTTCAGAGGTGAGTATTATTGACCTGTAGCCTGCTGCTAATCCCGGCTAGCTCTGCTTAATCAGCATTAGCATTACCCGCTAACCGTGCTAAGCGCTTACTGAGGTGAGTACATCAGAACATAGCTCGTGCGTTTACTGTGTTAAAACAAGAACCGCTAGCTAATATCGCCTTGGTTTACCAGAATACTCAGTGTAGTGCTATTTGGTAGCATTAGCTGCTAACTGCGGCTAGATTTAATGGAAATGAGCAAATCTAAGCTTACTATAAATAAACAGAAGCAATTTACTCACCCAAATAAACAGTTTTCAGGCGAGAAATCTGTGTAAATTAACATTCGTTTGACTTTATGAATTACAGTTTTGCTTACTTAGATTAGCTTTACAGGTCTCGCCACCCAGCAGCAGGACCTGCTGAATTAGAAGGAAAATATGACAACACTTCTGTTCATTAATAGTGTTGCATAATGCTGCTTATAATCCATTATTCATATAATCCTTTTTGATAGTTCGCCTTATAATCTTGTGCGCCTTATAGTGTGAAAAATACGGTAGCATTTGGGTGGCCAACACACCCTGTATTAGATCAATATTGGTCACTGACACTGATTAGCAACTTGTGGGCAGCCAACCAAGATATGTATCAATTAATATGTACTGTTCTGTGCATATGAATGGAAATACCTGCATCCGTGCCTTGGAAGTGCAGTGAGTAATGATGAAAATAATCACAGTCTGTTTCCCTGTTTATTTTCTATACTCATGGGGTGGAGGATGGAATTAGAATGCCCTTGATTTGATGAGGGTTACTGATGTTGTGTGTTGAGGAGTTTTCATATTTCATACTGTGAGAAGCACTGCGCTGAAATGACTGTATATTTGAGTTTTCCATTCTAGAGGACCTTTAGAGACCTCGCTTCTGCAGTGTGTCCTTAAGAATTTCTTTCAGCATCACTTAAATGTCAAAATTACACGCCGTCTGACATAAATTAAATAAAATAAGTTCAGTATTTATTAGGGGTGTCACGATTCTCTAAATCCTCGATTCGATTTCATTTTCGATTTGAGGGTCACGATTCGATTCGATTCTCGATTTCCTTTTTTTTTTTTCTTGTTATTATTTTATGCCTCATAAAATTTTAATAATATATTTATTATTATTATTATAAATATTATAAATATTATTATTATTATTTATTAAGATATATATGGTAATGCCATCTAGTGACTTTTTTTGGTAGCAACAGTGTGCACTATTAAAACAAGCAGTTTATCAGAGCTGTGTGTGGATGGCTGGTGAAACTGCTCACTTACATGAAGCTGCAGTTCTTCATCCAACCACTAGTCGGAGCTGCAGCAGCAGCACAAGCCCCGCTCTCTTCACTCAGTCACCACTTCAGTACAGCCCAGCCACGGGCTACAGGGCTCAGCCAGTCCGTTTTTACTGTTTCTGTAAACAAATAAAGGTTTTAACCCCACTAACCGGATAATACAGCTCACTACAGTTCATCTTTCAGCCCAAGCAGCTAACAGCAGCAGTTTAGAACAGCCGACACGGAGTCACTGCTGGGATTACATTATAAACAGGTCAGTTAGCGCGCTGCTAACCTCAGGATGTTTATAACTACAGAGTTTAGTGGACACACCACGGCCGCCAGGTAAGTCTTTTAAAGGCTACTGAAGACTATTAAAGGCTATTAGAGGTTATTGAAAGCATTATTGGGGGGGCAGAAATCAGTACAGGCTGGTTAGATAAGTGATGTGGTGAAACTGTGACTAGCGCTGTCACAGTGATGTTTATTAACGTCATTAAAACAGATTTTGTCAGGTATTGTCTTATAAATATTTACACATAACTTATATCTCTCCTGAAAAGCTTTTATTTTAGTCAGAAACACGCTTGTGTTTACTTTATCTGAGAGAAAGATGTTTTTTTTAATTCAATGGAAAGCAACAGGTGTAGTCAATTATAAGTTTAAGATTTTTAATCCACCTCACTGTGATCTATAGTCAGTGTTCTCAAGTCACACTGACACACGCATTTCAGCGAGTTCACACGCTCTCACCTGCGCGCACCCACCCCTCCGTTAGACACAGATACAAAACCTGCGCGCCCAACCCCCGTCCCCCCTCCCCCGTTGGACAGATAAAAATGATCACACTCCCGCCGACACTCAAAACTTGAGAGCCCTGTCTATATTTCTATAAATCCGTTTTCAGTTTCTCCTCCGTGGTTGAAAGGCAGCTGTCTCTCACACAGCAGAACTGAGGGCGGGGCTGCGCTCATGCAGCGGCTCTCTCTATTTAAATGAATAGGATGCGCTGTGTTGGTGCCGCGCCATTTGCGTAGCGCGCTGCGCTATTTGCGTAGCGCGCGCGGGAGGGATCGTCGATCCTCTTTTTGACTTCGATACTCGAGACCATGACCTCATTTCGATTCGATTTCGATAAAATATCGAGATCGTGACACCCCTAGTATTTATTGTCACACTTGCTTTGAGTTTACTTAGTGTACTGCTACTTATTTACCACTACAAATTAGGTTAGTCGCCATGCTAACAGCTGGGCTCAGCAGGGTTGGAGCAACAGTGCTAACAGATATGGTGGCCGCGCTCAGCAAGGTTTGTAGAAGTTTAACACTTATTATGTTTCACGGTGTGGTGAGACAATATATCGACATAGCAAAATATATCATATCATATAGACTGTGTATAGCTGGACAGAGCATTGTCTCTCAAAAGTGAAGCCACCACAGGTCGGGCGCCCCCTGCTGTTCGGTTGCAGAAAGCTGTGTAACCCCACCCATCCCCATAGGTTTCAGTGGCAAAACAGACAACTTTCAATCACGTTTTTTTTTTTTTCCCAATATACTTTAATTCTACCTCCTTTATTTAAATGCAGCAGCTAATATAACCTCTGCTTATATTGTCAAATTGTTTATATCCCCATAGAATTCATTTTTAAAAACGTTATTCAGCTCTATTCAAAAAAAGTTGTGGTTATTGTAAAAGGGCTGGGTTACACCTAGCCGGGGTGGGACCAATGACTGTATGGGTGGGACCATAGACTGTGTGAGCTCTGTGGAGGCAGCCCTCAGGGGCGGGGTTATTTAAATGAGTAGACTCTCTCCACAGTCTTTCTCTCTCCTCTGGTCTCTACTGCACAGACTCAGGTTTCAGGATCAGCAACATGGCGGGAAATTCATTTTCATTGAATGAGTGGGAACGGCGACACGACGTCCATCTTTTTTTACAGTCTCTGTATCATATATTTTCGATCATATATATATTGATACATGCTGTCAAATATGAATCGATTTTTCAGGAGAGTCACTCCACAACTTAACGTACTAAAATTACTGCTTTATTACTCCATAGGTTGGCGCTGTTTAAATGAATAGAGGGTAAACCTGTGGTGAAGAAAATTGGCTGTTGAAATTTGTGAAGTTGACACCAATACATCCATAATTCCTGATAATTGCTTTAGGAGTATTTAGAAGCACTGTCTTGTGATATATTGAGTATCCCAGAATCACAGTATTGTAATATCATTATTATTGTGGGTAATGTATTGTGATAATATTGTATTGTGATATGCCTTGTGATTCCCACCCTTAATGCATAGTATCAGTTTATTCACATTTCTTCAGAAGAAGAAACGTTAGTTTTCCAGCCTAAATATATAATGGACTGTACAGGACTAGTATAGTAACCTATTGCAAAATGTATGTATCAAAACACTGCTTTTGTTATTAAACTGACATGAGCCTGTCTAATATCTAAAATCAGCAAATTAACTTTAAAGTGTTGTAAGTTAAATTACTATAATGTTTTAGGAACTGGAGACTTATTAGTTTTAGCATTAGTTAGTAATGATTTTTAATTTTATTCTTTTTTTTTTACTTCATGGAATATTCCCTTCTGTTTAATTTGGGAAGTTCTCCTTGTGAGATTATAATACATTGACTGTATTCATTAAAACATTCAACAATAACTCATTTAGTCAGTGGAAAAAAATGACCTATTGAACTGATCAATCTCCACCTCTTCAGCAAAAGCAGCTTATTTATTGTACGTCTTAAATGGTGATGGTCTGTCTCCTGTGTTTTTCTGCTGGCATGGATGAATGATCCAGTGAAGCATAGCTAGACATATGTCAGTGCAGCGACGTTTCTGAAGGTCATGTCAGGTCGAATAGATCTGTATTGAGAGCAAGAACAGCAAATCCTTGTGTCATGAAGCACAGCTTCAGGAATTCCTCATTCAACTAGTCTTTGTATTTCCTGGAAACCTGAAAAAACACAACAGTAGTATCTTAGCTCAAAGGCATAGGAGCGGGTTTGATATTTCCCTGTAAGGACTTAGAACAACATTGAATTACAGCTAATCAAAAAGAAACACAATCCAACTCCAGGTCACTTTACAAGCTAAACATAATACTCCACATTTAAATGTACTGTTGTTAGAAAAACAATATGCGTGCAATGTCTGAATTATATACATATATAACACAAACTGATCAGTTACAACCAGAGACTGTAAAAAAGATGGACGCCGTGTCGCCGTTCCCATTCATTCAATGAAAACAAAACCAGAGGAGAGAGAAAGACTGGAGAGACAGCCTACTCATTTAAATAAACCCGCCCCTGAGGCCTGCCTCCACAGAGCTCACACAGTCTATGGTCCCGCCCATACAGTCATTGGTCCCACCCTGGCTAGGTGTAACCCAGCCCTTTTACAATAACCACACCTTTTTGAAAAGAGCTGAATAACGTTTTAAAAAACGAATTATGCGGGGATATAAAACATTGACAATATAAGCAGAGGTTACACTAGCTGTTTCATTTAAATAATGGCGGTAGAATTACAGTATATTGGAAAAAAAACGTGATTAAAAGTTGTCTGTTTTGCCATTGAAACCTATGGGAATGGGTGGGGTTACAAGGTGGGTGGGTTTACACAGTAAAGTTTAAAAAAAGAAAGGATTCACTGAAGTTCAGTTCACTTATTTATTCTATGTAACATTTAAGTCTTGAAACCGAGTTGAAGTTACCTAAATTAATCTGAAATTTGTAACGCGGACAGATAGGATTGACGCTCGCCGAGTAAAAGGTATAGACTGTTTTTTTTTACAGAGTAGTAAGCAGAATAACACAGCCAGAGAACAGGTTGAACAACACTCACACTGGAAGCAGGAGACATAGTACAGGAAACAGTCCAAGATCCAAAGCCAGAGAGACAGTCCGATAATTCAACAAATCCGATAAGGGCAAAGACAAAAGGCAAAATCCGTAATACAGAAAAAAGGGTCATAACAAAAGGGCAGACAGAAAAAGGTTTGGAAAAACGCTCAGTACGCAACATGAGTCGACAATACCTCGCAAAGTACAGACTCTAACTGAACCCTATATATACAAAACCTAAAATTACTATGAACCGGAACAACTTAGAACACAGGTGACTCAATACGGGGGAGAGTAACGCGATTGGGTGAAGGTGAGCGGCTGACGGTGACATCATCGCCAGTGGGTTTTTGGGAAGTGGAGTTCGGGAGTGACAAAATTAAATTTACTTAAAAAAAGCAAATGCAGAAAGTTGCGAAACTTTTTTTTTCAGTGTAGATTTCTTTGAGCAGTGGTGGCACTTCACAATATTCCAAGACACAAACAGAGTTAAATCAGCTTCAGATAAGAGTGCTTCCAATAGCCACAGGGCAGCATGAAAATAGAGCTCAAAATGGGACTGTCATCAAAAGTCTGTCATCAACTCAACGAGTAATCCAGCTAGGAATAGTTATTATCCTCATGCTCCAGCCTAGCTAAGGCTGGCTCATAGACTACAAACTTTTTAAAGTAAATTATCATTTTTTTCAGTGTAGAGTAGACATAAATAAAATAAAATAATTCAGCACCTCAAGTAATATGTTCAGTTTGCCAAATATTCTGTGCATCCCTGGTGGAAAAAAAAAAAAACACTTTCCAGTGAAGCACAGTCTGCGGGTGCTGCTGCCCCTCCTGAACATGTGAACAGTGCGTCAGGGCTCCAAAACAGAGGTTTTAGTGGCAGCAATTTGGAACAGCGGGAAACTTTCCGGCAGCTTGGCTGTATTTTCAGCCAAGAATTGCCTTGTCTGATCGGTCAGAGGAACAGTGAATGTTAATTTTTTTTTTGCCTTATTGTTAGGCATGCTAGAGGCTCACACAATGACCAGATTCAATAGAAAGAGTAGATCTGACACATGCTTAAAATCATAAAACCCCTTTAAAAACAGCTGCATCAATCATGACCATATAACCACATGCTGACGTGCAGGCATTAGTTAAGCTACAGCTTACTTGACAGCAGCTTGACAACCCAGAATTATCCGTTATATTGTTCAGAGACTTCCCACTTCACACCTTTATAGCCATTCATACCTGACCTGAGCCGCCATAAAAATCTGAGCTTTAAAAAGAGTGTGGAATATGGATATTAAAACTTTTAGGAGGTGTTAGAGCAGAAAGACAGTTGCTGCATGCTTGAGTAGTAGCCATAATCACAGTGGGAACAGGGGATTGACAGCATTCGGAAAATGCCCTTTGACAGCACTTTATGGTCCTGCATTAGACATGAGCTCACCAGTTTATTTTTCACTATAAAAAGAAAAAGTGTAGAAAGAGTGCTGGTTATTGCAAACCTCTTCCATTTAAGAACTATGGAACCCACTTGGCTCTTGGTATTTTAATATTTTTTTTGACTCTACAAGCTCTACAGTCAGTTTTCACTCCTAATTGCTTGGTTTTTGCTCATCGTTAAAGTGGCAGTTCCTATTATTTTGTTTCTAAATTGAATGCAGAAGCATTTTTGAATGGATAAGGGATCAAATATTGTGTTTAATGGTATCAGTGTGCTGGAACGACCATCCCTGCAAAGCCTATAATATATTCATTCTAAAAACTAGGCTGTTGGTCGTTTTTTTGCGGAAGTTCTTCTTCATGCCACGTCACGCGTATTTACAAACTTGTACAGCCTCTAAAAGAGGATCCGGCTCAGATTTACTGAATGCAAGCAGCTGGTGGAGCAATGGAGACTTCAGAAGAGGAAACTCTGACCTCAGTAGCTCATTTACTCATAGTAAAACCAAAGAAACGAAGAAGTGAAGTTTCTGACTGTGCGCTCTCTCTCTCTGACTGAACATAACCTGGAATCGGATTCATCTGCTCTGAAAGGAGACCGCATCACACCCGCCCAGTTTAAAATGATTCTTCCACATGCTCTGTGCAATTACCCATTCTCACCAGAGAGGGCCCTGAATCACAAAACTTACGGACATCAGATTCAACTGTGAGATTCAATGAAGTTTACCACAGGTGAACAACTAGAATCATCTAGAAATAGATCAAATAGATTAAGAGAAATGTTGGAAAAAAAGCTCAATTTAAACTGTTGTCGTCAAGGGGCTAAATACTTATGTCCGCTTATGTAACCTTTTTGTTTTTTAGAGGGTGTCTTTCCGCTAAAATTCACTTTTTTCTTGTTTCTTTCACATTCTTGCACATAAAACTCTTCCTCAACCTCTATTGTCTGCAGTAGCGAGTAAAAGAAAATATTCAGAAAAATTATTCGATCCAGGAAAAGCACTCATGTCAATTACAACCCGTGAATTAGTATTCATGGCCTCGTTCATCTTTGCAAGCTAACTTGTGTAGGCAGAGGTGGGTAGTCCCTAATTGTGTGAGTGGATTTTTCCTTTTTTTTGGACCTGGACTCCCCACCTCTGTGTGTGTGTAACTATAGGTCAGTGGCTGAACTGCAGGGCATTACACATTTCAAGTAACATAAAACATTGTTATTAGTGGTGTTGCAGTGCTGTTATCCAATCAAAGGTGATATGTTTGCATGTATGAATATTCATAAGCAAGAGCCGGAACCTTCTCCGCATACTCTTCCAGTGGACTAAAGCACTGTTATACCGGATCACACAAACTTTTTTTTTTTTTTTCACACAAACTAGCTCACAAGGCATTTATTCATACTAGATACCACAACTAGACATTTTACGATGAATGAAAAAATGATTACAATTTGCAAAAAATTATAGAACTAGAAATTTTCACTTTGTCATTATAAGTTTTTTTTTTATTCACATAAAAAATGCAAGTCTAAAGATGTTAAAAAGACATTAAATGTCTTTGGTTACATTCATACAGCAGGTAAAAGTGGCAAAAATCAGATCTTTTTCGCCATGGCAGAAACACATAAAATCTGACATTTGTTTTTATTCTGATTTAGGTCAATATTCAAATCAGTATTGAAATCTGATACATAGCCATATCTGAATAATGTGACTTTTACATTACAGAGAAAAAAAATATATTAAAAGCTTAAAAACAAAGTTATAGAAGAGTTACATAGAAAGCGCTGACTGCCTGTTTTCACAAGCGAATTCCGATGATAAGCCCATCGTCTGCCTGAACTCCTTCATAGCTCTTGAAAGTGATTCTGAAAAAGATGAAACTGAAACTTCACGTGAAGCAGTGCTTTTTTTCCCGCATCAGTTATACAGTGGGGACTGTTCTGACAAATGTCAGGTATAGGTCAAATTAAGAAAGGTTGTGTGAACAGCAAAAAAAAAAACATCAGGATTTATATATATATAAATAATATATATTTATATAAAATCTTTGCTTTCTGTGTGAGCATAGCCTAAGTCAGTGTATACAAAGTCAGTGGTTTTTGAGTGCTCTATTACTTTCTTTATTTAGGAGTTCGTGAGTTGTTTTCTGTTTTGAGTTCTCTTATTACTTCTGTAATTTCCGCTTTTATTTTTGGATAGGAGAATGGCTGTAATGATCAGGAATAAGCGAATCATGATGAAGAGTGGCAGGTTAACTGGCTTGCTTAATGTCACATTCATAGGGATCACAAGCACTGTTATATTAAAATGGATGGAAGGAAAAAAAAAAAGTTTTTTCATCCACCACTGACAATCAAATCAAACGGGTGGCAGGTCACCTCCATCCTCTCAAGCAAATGAAAATCATCAAGGTCCTTTCCTGCCTGTCTGAGTGAAGGTTACTGTGCATTGGGGATTCTCCTCTCGTCATGTGGACGGCGTGTGCTTTAAGTATTATTGATACCTGTGTGGCCTGACTGTCTTTGATACTCATGAGCCTAATCTATAAATCTGCTTCTCCATTGACGGAGATGTCAGAGGGGCTGCTTTAGCTCACAGGAGGATTTTACCTGAACCAAAACTGAATGGACAGGATCAGTTTAGCTATGAGAGTCTTTTCTTAGAAGGTACAGCCTGCTATAATAGCTGCATTCTAACATTTTCACTGCGAGATGAAATGAGATTCATTCTTAAGCTTGAAATATTAGGACGACACTTAAAAATGATAGGTGTCTTTGATTTTACCAAATTGAAAACATCTAGAATATAATCAAGAGGAAGATGGATGATCACAAGCCTTCAAACCAAACTGAACTGCTTGATTTTTGCACCAGGAGTAAAAGCATAAGATTATCCAAAAGCAGTGTGTAAGACTAGTGGAGGAGAACATGCAAAGATGCATGAAAACTGTGATTAAAAACCAGGATTATTCCACCTCCAGGGTTTCCCCCAGGATTTCCTTGAAGGTGCGGTGGCAGGACCCCCCGGTTGGGAACCGATAATTTATATCACGTTAATGATATCACGATATAACACAATTACACATGTTTCCAGTTATTTTCTTTATTTCCAACTGTCACTGAAAAATGCCCACTTAAAACAAAAAGTTGCAAAAAGTAGGTTTCTTTAAAATAAATCCTTATTGTTCTTTTTTCAGATACGGTAAACGTAAAAGTGTGCAACACAAAATGTTAAATTAAACATATCAATATCTTTAATCTTTAATTTAATTACAATAAAATGTTTACTGGACCGTGAAAACAAATGCATCACAGAGCTGTTCTAGGGTGCCTCTATTCTAGGGCCCTACATCCTTGCTTTATGACAGCTCCAGAAACAGAAACATAGCGTGATTTTCACTCCACCAGGTGAGTGAGCCTGAGTGGACACCTGCGTAAGTTGAAGCTGTTTAATCACTGTTTAATTCATCTCTCTCTCGTGCGCGCGCATTATGTTTCAGTCTCTCTCTCTCTCTCTCTCTCTCTCTCGCATTATGTTTCAGTCTCTCTCTCTCGCTATTTACAGGCGCGCTCTCGCTCTCTCTCTCTCCCTCGCGTTATGTTTCAGTCTCTCTCTCTCGCTGTGTCCTATACTCACACTCTCTCTCTCGCGCGCGCGTTATGCTGGCACTGCATGACTAACTACCGATTTCCACCCCCGAAGTTCAACACATGGCTGACGGAATTATTCCCCCCTAAATTTAGCTCCGGCAAATTTAAGACATTTTGGTTGAAATTTTAAGACAAAATAAGACTTTTCAAGGCCTTATTTGACAAAAATGAAATTTAATACCATTTAAGACTTTTTAAGGACCCGCGGCCACCCTGCTACATGTGCAGGACTGGAACACAGCTGTACGTTTAGGAATTACGGCTAGAGAAGCGCTCACCTGTAGCCTCCCGAAATAGATGCAACATGCGAAACCAGCCGTGTTGTGTAGGCTACGTCTACAACATATTACCGATATAACCCTTGAACAATGTTCAACAACTTGTTCACAAATATAAAAAAACATCATTTCAGCGCCACATACCTCGGATTCAGTTGTCCAGTTTGACAGCCGGTGTCCTGTCGAGATGATCAAATTCCAGTGTCAGAAACGAGAGAGGGCGGGGCAACGCTGATCAAGCGCGGGAAAAACGCCGGGCTCCGAATTTTCACGAAGGGTGGCGGGGAAGAACGAAGGCGTGGCGGACCGCCGCACTGAAATGAACGTGGCGGAAACCCTGCACCTCATATTGATTTCTGAACTCTTAAAACTTTATGAATATGAACTTGTTTTCTTTGCATTATTTGAGGTCTGAAAGCTCTGCATCTTTTTTTTGTTATTTCAGCCATTTCTCATTTTCTGCAAAGAAATGCTCTAAATGACAATATTTTTATTTGGAATTTGGGAGAAATGTTGTCTGTAGTTTATAGAATAAAACAACAATGTTCATTTTACTCAAACATACACCTATAAATAGCAAAATCAGGGAAACTGCCTATGCTGCGCCATGTTAAAACAAGTTATGTAAAATGAACCTCTAGCTAATATCGCCCTGGCTTACCGGAACACTCATGGTTCTTCAGTGTAGCACTGTTGAGTGGCATTAGCCGCTAAACGTGGCTATCCTTAGTGGAAATCTGTGTAGATTAACAACCAGTGCTCGTTTAACTTTAAAATATATATATATTTTTTTTTTAAGAATTACAGTTTTGTATACCACTGTTCCTTACTAGTGTCGCATAATGCGGTGTGCCTTATATAAGAAAATAGACCAGAAAATAGACCTTCATTGATAGTGCACCTTTTAGTGCGAAAAATACGGTACAAGTATCTGAAGTATACTAGAAAAACACAGTATTAGAATTTCATTAAAATAACGTCCAGCTTATGAAAATGTTTCCTATAATATATGCATAAAATCGGCAGACTACTAAAAAAGTCATTCGAGTAGAATGACCATGAGGTGATGCGAGAATGGACACCAGCAGTGATTTGAGAAGTTCAGTGACGAAAAACAGGAAAACAAGGTCATTTCTTGGCATTTTTTGGACTGGTAAATATTTGGTTTCAATAATATTAAAAGACTCATGTTGCAGTTTTGCGACGTCTCTAATGAATTGGGCAAACGTGGCTACAGATCACGACTGCACTGTCAAAGAAAAAATAAAGAATAAAAACCTGAGCGTGAAGCCAGACAGCCCACAGTAAAACAATCAGTGATTGGCTGGAGGCTCGTATGCATACTGCACAATCCTGGGATATTAGAATTGAGAAAGCTGATGTTGTGATAAGGATGAACAAACAGTATAGTGTGAAGCCCGAGCACAAAGCGCTCCGTTCAGCCAGCTCTGTACATTATGCAGTTCTATCCCGCAGATAAGCAGCCCTGGATTAGAGAACAAAGATAGAGCAGATAATTCCCCGCTGTAGTTCTGTTCAAGGCCGTGTATTCCCAGCGCTCTTATTACAGGCCGATTATTTGGAAAATTGTGGAGAGCTATCTTTAGATCCTGTGCTGATAGGGAATCCACCGCGAGGAGAGAGCCTGAGATTTAAATAGAGATAAGCGCTAGATCTCAATTCCAGTGTTTTGTTATCATTAGCGGACTTGTTACACCGGCTCGCTTGTTGCTGTGCTGTAATTCCGAAGTTAGTTTGGTGAGAGCGGGAGTGCGATATGATATTTTATTGTATCGTAATAAATTTTTTTAATGTATGCTTTTTAAGCATATCAGTGATAAAATCAATACATTAATAAACATGTATAACTATATATTTCATGAAAATAATGTAATCAATTGGATGATATGCAGTAAAAACTAATTTAAAAACATTATTTAAATAGTTTTTTTCTAGTTCTAAAAAGAAAACTGCTAGTTCTAATGCATCTTGCATTGTATCAAAAGTTCATGATAAATGTTGTATATCGTGAAAATGTCTTTTAACATTGTTAAATAGAATATTTTGCACAATTTGCCGCCGCATTCTGTAAATTTAGTTTTTCTCGCTTCTGGGCTCCCCCTAGAGTTGGGAACTGTAACTTGCACTTTAAGCCCTTCCTAAAGAACATGCTTTTTCACATGCATTTCTGGACAAGCTGAGGGATAAAGAATTGTAAAACAATTGTTTAATTTACCCTTTTTTTCTCATCAGACTACTACAAAGGTGCACTGTCCATTAGTGTCTATTTTCTGGTCTATTTTCATACATAGGGCACACCGTATTATAAGACGCATTAGGCGACACTAGTAAGGAACAGGGGTGTTGCCATGTTTTCCTTCTAGTTTAGTAGGTCTTGCCATTGAGTGGCGGGGGGGATGTGGAAGTCAACTATGTTAGGCTAAGCAAGGTAAACAAAACTGTAATTCCTAAAAAAAAACATTTTCTTTTAAAGTTAAACAAGCACTATATGTTAATCTACACAGATTTCTCTCCTGAAACCTGTTTATTTGGGTGAGTAAAGCAATTACATTTATTTAGAGAAAGCTTCGATTTCCAGATATACACTAAGGCTGGGTGCAGCTGCTATACTGAGGAACCCTGAGTGTTCTGGTAAGCCAGGCTGATATTAGCTAGTGGTTGATCCCACTTAAATTAACATGGTAAACACAGAGGCTACAGTCCAATATACTCACTTCTGAATGGCGAATGAGCAAGTGCTTTGCGCAGTTAGTGGCTAATGCTAATGCTGCTCCAGCTATACTAGCTGGGGTTAGCAGCAATAAACTTACCTCTGAACGAAACTGATTATTTCTAGTGTTGTGTCTTTTTGTTTGTGTACTTTTTACTAAACAATGTTTTTTTATTGCACTCTACTCATTTATTTAGCAAATATAGGCTTAATGACAGGAACTGTTTAAACTGATTTTTTTATTTTATCTGTCAACCCTGACAGCATAAAACAGTGGTAGCAGAAGAGTGAACCCTGTAGCACCAGGCCAACACACTGTTCCCCTCAGCAGCACAGAATAATGGTAACTTGCTCTTACGGCTTACAACACTGAGATCAAAAGCAGTGTGTAAGACTGGTGGAGGAGAACATGCCAAGATGCATGAAAACTGTGATTAAAATCAGGGTTATTCCATCAAGTATTGATTTCTGAATACTTAAAACTTATGAATATTTTTATTTGGAATTTGGAAGAAATGTCCGTAGTTTATAGAATTAATTACTCAAACATAAACTTATAAATAGCAACCAACCAAATTGGAACCAACACTGATGAAAGAGCTTTTTTCTATGGCAAAAAAAATAAATAAACTATTGTTGTTCACCCCACATGATAACACTAGTACATCAGACTGTAAACAAATATATCTAAAAATGTCTTTTAATGTTTTAATAATGTTATCATCGTATCTCTCAGCTCTAGGCATTTGGGCTCTTGCTCTGCTGGATGTACTGCGATATTCGAATGCAAAAAAATGTGAAGGAGAAAAACGCTTCTCAGTGTGCTGTCTGAATAATTATAAAAGCGTGAGTCAGAATTAAGGCCACTGCTGTCTTATTGTCTAAATGCAGCTTGTTAAGGCTTGAAGGAGCATTCATGAGCCCTCTGACCACTGTGCATTGATACGGCTCTGAAATGTCTCCTGTGGGCTCTTTCTTAAGATAGACTGCTGTGCCATTCACACGTCTCCGTGTTTGTGTGGGACTCGTTGTGTATGCTAAATAAGGGCACGGCTATGATGGCAGCCGTGCTGACGGAGGGTTTGACAGAGAGTGAGTCACTCACAGCGGCTCACTGTCCGCAGCCTGACGGTGACGCCGCGGTGGCTGCGGTGCTTGGGGAGGCTGGATCGGCCGTGTTTTCAGCCCGAGAATTGGGCGATTTATCTCAATAATGAGCTTTTTTAGATGACAAGGCAATTTTGCCGTTCAAATGTGTGTCTGAGAAAGAGAGAGAGAGAGTGTGTGTGTGTGTGTGTGTTGGCATTTTTGTTGCTTGCTGTCAAGAGTCTGAGCAATGACTTCTCAAGGAGTGGTTTGAAAGAGTGGAAGAGTAGGCAGTCAATCCCAGTGTTTATGAGGGTGACGGAGATGCTGAGAGAGTGGGAATAAAGCCATTATACTTCCATTGAAATATATTTACTCTTCACTACCTAACTTCGACTGAAGTTTACAGGGTTAATACAGCTGTGGAAATTTGTTTATGCATGCTTATTTTGTACATGCAGTTAGATCCATAAATATTTGGACAGTGACACAAAACTGAATTTTAAATTAAACAAATGAGAAGAAAATTTGAAGTGTAGACTTTCAGATTTATTTCAAAGGGTTGAAACATTTAGGATAGTTTAGGCTAGTGCACATTGTGGAAGAAAGAGAAAAACGCTTTTAACCCCACTAACTTGATAATACAGTTCTACAAGGTTCATCTTTCAACTTATGCAGTGAGTAGCAGAGCTAACAAACACCACTAACCACATATTTCAGTTGTGTTTAAACCTTAATCTCCACAATGCAGTTCTGTATAGAGATTCACTGATTGTCTCATCTGAAGCTGAGGCTTTAGATTTGTATTGTTGTTGTTGTTAAAATAATTACTTGGTTAGAGACAGACAGACAGATAGATACATACTTTATTGATCCCAGAGGGGAAATTCTTGATTCTTGGTTATATATTTTGTATGTATTTAGCATATATGTATTAAACAGTCTATTTAGATAGATAGATAGACAGACAGACAGACAGACAGACAGATAGATACTTTATTGATCCCAGAGGGGAAATTTTGGACATCCAGCAGCGGGTATACACAGTACACAAAAGTGACTAGTAAGCATAAGATAAAACAAAATTGATAAAAATACAAATACCAAAAAATGTGTATAGCAATTTGTATTTGTAAACAAATACAAAAAATACAAATACAATAAAATATATAAAGTACAAAAGTGCAGTCAGTACTGTGTAATGTTGAACACAGTAGACAATAAACACCAGTTGATGTGCACATAATGATGGCTATAGGATGCCAGCCATACAAAAAGTGCAAATACACAGTTATATAATCATTTACATTTGCAGTGCAAGCTTGTGCATAAGCAGAAAGTTGACTTAGCAAAACAGGCAGTGAGTTAGCTCGCATTAGGATAAGCTTTCTCACCCCGTTCCTGCAGTAATGGTGCTTAAGTAGATAAAAACATAAAAAAAGTACTTATAAAACAAACAAAATGATTTACTCGATTTACACATATATCTCTCCAGAACACTGTTTGTTACATAGTTAGTAGAGCACTTTTATTCACATAATCGCTGTCCATTTATTTTATTTTTTTGGTTATTTTTATGTATAAATGATTTATATGGGCTTGTTTTTTTGCAAAAAGATTTAAGTTATAATTTTAGACAATTTAAACTGTCTACTGTAGGTCCCTTCTCAAGCTATTAGCTGATAAACCCACAATTCACCATTTCTGCAGACTTGGCTTGACCACTAAAGACACATTAAAGTCTTTGCACAGTGTTGCGCTGTATTTCAGGGCTCTTTTTCTGCTGGAACGTGGAGCCAGGATTAAACAGGCTGTCTTTGTTACTGTGCTTTTAATACTCTCTAATACTCTCTGATACTTTCACTAACTTGCTTCGTCGTTCAAAAAGCAGAGAAATGTGGAACAAGCAGTTAAGTTGGAAATCCTTATGGCTGGAAAAATAAATGTCAGCAGCTTAGTTTGGATCTCTTCATCCATTGGGTGGCCGTGCAGTGATTTTACAGCTCTCAGCAACAGCATTCAGTACCTCTTTTCCCTGCATGTTCCAGAAAATCAGCTACAGATTACTTGTCTTAAGTTTTGACGACTTTAACACCCCTTATCACTTCAGTATGAATGGGCAGGATATAACCGGTTGAATCGCTGGTTTGCTGGAGTGGTTGTGACATCACAGCTACAGTATGATAGCCAAGATTCAGTTAACACGTGGCCACTTGTAACTAGTATCTCGATTGTTACCATGTGTTTACATTCTGTGGTCTCTAATGCTAATCTCTGGTTAGTCAGGCTCTAATTTGTTTGTTTGTAGGCTTTGTCCCATATACTACTGGCTTTATCCAAAATCGCTGATTACACACTGGCTACAGGCCTTGTCCCATATCACTACTGGTCTTTTCCAATATTTCCAATGTGGTGCAACACTCTGGCTACAGGCCTCGTCCCATATTACTACCGGCCTCGTCCAACATTTCCACTGTGGTGCAACATTCCGGCTACAGGCTTCGTCCAATTTTACTACCAGACATGTCCAACACTGCCACTGCGGTCTTAACACACCGGCTACAGGCCTTGTCCCATATTACTACCAGCCCGGTCCAACATTCCCACTGAGGTGATAACACACTGCCTACAGGCCTCGTCCCATATTACTACTGATCTTGTCCAATATTTCCACTGCAGTGTTTACACACTGGCCATATTACAGGCCTCGTCCCATATTACTACTGGTCTTGTCCAGCATTGCCACTGAGGAGATATCATCCCGGCTGCAGGCCACGTCCCATATTACTACTGGTCTTGTACAACATTTCCACTGTGGTGCAACACTCTGGCTGCAGGCCTCGTCCCATATTACTACTAGCTTCATCCAACATTTCCATTGTGGTGCAAAACACAGGCTACAGGCCTCGTCCCATATTACTACCGGACTTGTCCAACACTGCCACTGCGGTCTTAACACACCAGCTGTAAGCCTTGTCCCATATTACTACCAGCCCTGTCCAACATTCCCACTGAGGTGATAACACACTGCCTACAGGCCTCGTCCCATATTACTACCGGTCTTGTCCAATATTGCTACTGCAGTATTCACACACCAGCTACAGACCTCATCCCATAATACTACCGGCCTCGTCCAGCATTGTAAATGTGGTGTTAAAACCCTGCCATATTACAGGCCTTGTCCCATATTACTACCGGTCTCGTCCAGCATTGTAAATGTGGTGTTAAAACCCTGCCATATTACAGGCCTTGTCCCATATTACTACCGGTCTCGTCCAGCATTGCCACTGAGGAGATAACATCCCGGCTACAGGCCTCGTCCCATATTACTACTGGCCTCGTCCAACATTGCCACGGAGGAGATAACATCCCGGCTACAGGCCTCGTCCCATATTACTACTGGTCTTGTCCAACATTTCCATTGTGGTGCAACATACCGGCTACAGGCCTCGTCCCATATTACTACTGGCCTCGTCCAACATTTCCATTGTGGTGTAACATACCGGCTACAGGCCTCGTCCCATATTACTACTGGCCTCGTCCAACATTTCCATTGTGGTGTAACATACCGGCTACAGGCCTCGTCCCATATTGCTACTGGTCTTGTCCAACATTGTTACTGTGGTGCAAAACACCAGTTACAGGCCTCGTCCCATATTGCTACTGGCCTCGTCCAACATTTCCATTGTGGTGCAACATACCGGCTACAGGCCTTGTCCCATATTACTACTGGTCTTGTCCAACATTTCCAATGTGGTGCAACACACTGGCTACAGGCCTCGTCCCATATTACCGCCGGCCTTGTTCAACATTTCGTCTGTGGTGCAACATACCGGCTACAGGCCTCGTCCCATATTACTACCGGCCTCGTCCAACATTGCCACTGCAATGCTAACACACCGACCATATTACAGGCCTCGTCCCATATTACTACTGGCCTTGTCCAACATTTCCGTTGTGGTGCAACATACCGGCTACAGGCCTCATCCCATATTACTACCGGCCTCGTCCAACATTGCCACTGCAATGCTAACACACCGACTATATTACAGGCCTCGTCCCATATTACTACCGGCCTTGTCCAATATTTCCACTGCAGTGTTTACACACTAGCTGCAGGCCTCGTCCTATATTACTTCTGGCCTCGACCAAAATTGCTATTTTGGTGCAACATACCGACTACAGGCCTTGTCCCATGTTACTTCTGGCCTCGTCCAAAATTGCCACTGGGTTGATAACACACCAGCTACAGGCCTCATCCCATATTACTACCGACCTTGTCCAACATTCCCACTGTGGTGATAACACACCAGCCTCAGGCCTCATGCCATATGTATTGTCCTGATGGACAGTTTTGGTGGAAACAGGAGAGTTGAGGTGCACTTTGAATTCTGCCGTGATTTGGGCAACCGTGGTTTTATGTTTTTTTGGATACAATCCGGGTTAGCACCTGAACATCCCTTTCAGACAGCTTCCTCTTGTGTCCACAGTTAATCCTGTTGGATGTGGTTCGTCCTTCTTGGTGGTATGCTGACATTTCCCTGGATACCGTGGCTCTTATTACATCACAAACACTCACAAACATTCTTTACCCTGCTAATTGAACCTACACACTCTGCTTTTACTGGTGCGATGTGCAATTAATGAAGATTGGCCAACGGGCTGCTCCAATTTAGCCATGAAAGCTCGCACACTAAAATTACAGGTGTTTCAGTTTCATTGTGGTCTTTGGGACTTCAGGTGACAAAAGGCTCAAAAGAAAGATTTCCTGTGATACATCCAACACCATTTGTGTGTTAACACCTGTTTAAAGGTCATCTTTGCAAGATTGACAATTACAGCCTTTGCTTGATGTGTGGTGCACACATGCACACTTAGTGTTGTAGTGTGAATACCATGACTCTGCATCACAGAAATCATAGGGCCTTAGTAGCTATGTGTGTGTGTGTGTGTGTTTAATAAGGATGTAGCTGCTGTGGTGGTGACAGTGTCCTTAACTGCGCTTTCTTTCCGCTCAGTGGCTGTGTTCCCTCATGCTGTGCTAAGCCTCTCTGTGGTGAATGGGGATATGAAGGGACCAATTGAGAGTGAGTGGAAGGGATGAGGCATGCTGTCAGACCCCCTATGGCCGTTCACAGGCCCGCCTGCTCTCTGATGGCTGTATTTAACACTATTCTGCTTCCTCAGGGCCTTCTGATCACACTTTCTCCATTCACTGACCTCATAACCCATTTTCTACACCACAAATACTCACCTCTGACTAGGCTTGTACTATAACCAGTTTACTTTGCCTTTATTTTATACCCCACATAATTGCAATATACTGATAATACAATAGCATAACAGTGCATTTGCAAATTTACTTTTAAACAGCATTGAATTTTTAAATTTATTGATGTCTATCACAATTAACCCAAAAGAGCTCATGGTGACGTCTGTGTCACAGACTATTTAAAAGATGTAGACAGTTCCCTGCACTATTCTGTCTGTCAATTTAACTCATGAAGTCCATGAATACTACTTATGGAAATATGCTAATGTGCATTAGGGGCCACACTCCAC
Organism: Astyanax mexicanus; assembly: GCF_023375975.1. Taxonomy (NCBI): domain Eukaryota; kingdom Metazoa; phylum Chordata; class Actinopteri; order Characiformes; family Acestrorhamphidae; genus Astyanax; species Astyanax mexicanus. Next base: position 21,990,036 of record NC_064413.1, read on the forward strand.
TACATCAAAAATGGAGCACTGCTATTAGGAATGCATTCATTATGTAGTAGACATAGTAAAGTGCTTTTGATATATATTGCGATAATAAATATTTGCCAAGTGTTGCCAAATTGTCGCCCTTGGTGTGACTTTAGTTTCCACCCGTTCTCGTTTTTCCGCCCATTCATTGGCTTCCTATCTCCTTATAAGGGCGTTTTTTTCCCCGGCCGTGTCCCAATTCACTAGCCGGGACAGCTGTAGTGTATTGGACCGCGGCCCTGATGACACGGGTTCGATCCTGCTTATTTATTTATGTATCAATTTATTACTTTCTTCTTGGGTTTACCTGCTTTGAATTCAACTGTTCTGCAGTCAGGTTCAACAACCCTCTGGTTCCAACAACCCTCATCCCATTAATTTTTTTTTGTGGCCACATAATGGCTTAAAAAATATCTGGCCCGTGGCCAAACTTAATTGCAGACCCCTGGTTTAGAGTATTGATGTGGCAGCTCTGCTAAAACTAGTACATCCTATTTACTTCATTGCATTTCTAGTGCAGAAAAACGGGGCAAAGAGTGTAAAAGCGGAGAGGGTGCGCATTTCTAGCACAGAAAAACGGGCCAAAGAGTCTAAAAGCGGAGAGGGCGAACATTTCTAGCGCAGAAAAACAGGCCAAAGAGTCTAAAAGCGGAGAGAGTGCGCATTTCTAGCGCAGAAAAATGGGGCAAAGAGTGTAAAAGCGGAGAGGGTGAGCATTTCTATTGCAGAAAAACAGGGCAAAAGAGTCTAAAAGTGGAGAGAGTGCGCATTTCTAGCACAGTAAAATGGGCCAAAGAGTCTAAAAGAGGAGAGAGTGCGCATTTCTAGCTCAGTAAAATGGGCCAAAGAGTCTAAAAGAGGAGAGAGTGCGCATTTCTAGCGCAGTAAAACGGGCCAAAGAGTCTAAAAGCGGAGAGGGTGCGTATATCTAGCGCAGAAAAACGGGGCAAAAGAGTCTAAAAGCGGAGAGAGTGCGCATTTCTAGCACAGTAAAACGGGGCAAAGAGTCTAAAAGCGGAGAGGGTGCGCATTTCTAGCGCAGAAAAACGGGCCAAAGAGTCCAAAAGCGGAGAGAGTGCATATATCTAGTGCAGAAAAACGGGGCAAAAGAGTCTAAAAGCGGAGAGAGTGCGCTTTTCTAGCGCAGAAAAACGGGGCAAAAGAGTCTAAAAGCGGAGAGAGTGTGCATTTCTAGAGCAGAAAAACGGGGCAAAGAGTCTAAAAGCGGACAGAGTGCGCATTTCTAGTGCAGAAAAACGGGCCAAAGAATCTAAAAGTTGCCATAATTAAAGTTTAATATTAAGAGACATCATGAAATGAAACATCAATTTGAAAAATCTTAGTTTACACAACACTGTCAAAGATAAAGCTAGTTAGTCAGGTAAAATGGTGTGTAAATGAAATAATAAAAAAATATATATATATTATTTAAAGTGGTGTATTTCATATGTTTTATTACAGAGTCTGTGGCCCGTGACTTTTAAATATATTTCTCCTTCTGGCCCCCAACAAAAAAAGTTTGGACACCTCTGCTATTCTGTTATCATTATATCAGTGGCATTTATTAGTCTTAAAATTACAAAAATATCATGTATCGCAATAATTTCTGGGACAATATATCGTCCACAAAAACTGATTATCGTGACAGGACTAAGGATGAATGAATGTTAATGTATTGGCATTGGATATGCACATAAAGGACTGTATATCATTTGTGGACATCAGCTCACAACTCCCATATGAGAGCACTGAGGCTAATTTACATACTGCAACTACCAGTACTGCGAAGACCGCTATAATAACATGCCATATATTCTCCTACCCCAGTAAATATAAATACTGTCTGTCCCTTATTGAGTCCTCTCTCTTCCCTCCCCCTCTCGCTTTCTTTCACACAAGTACGCCCCGGATTTATCTGCACTCGCTCTGTCTGAAAAGGTGCTTAATATTCCATTACATAATGCCCATCTTAGATACATAATTGACCCCATAATTCTCACTCCATGAAAACAATGAACATGATTTCTAAGGCCTGCCTGAAGAGCACTCCAGCTCATTTAAAGTGAGTTCTAATTAGCCTCTCCTAAATGCTGACGTATTATCACATTAAATGCACAATGCCCAAAGTAATTTGGCCCTGCACAGGCATAAATGCAAAGTAACAAGTGAACACAATGTGTTTTTGAATAAAAAATGCATGCATGACTTCTCGCTGCTTTCACATATCGAGGCGACTTCCAGTTTAGTGCTGATCTCCAGTACATTTACGTACGTTCTCCTTAATACCGCCTGGCATTTGGCCAAAGTATGTGCCAAACTCCCATGTCTGGGGGATGTGGTAATGTTTGCAGTTCACCCTGTGTTCACTATGTGTTGCTTCCCACTACCAAATTCATGAAACTGAAATGATAAAGCTATAAGAATTAGGCTCATAACAATGTGAGAATAATTGAGTATTTTTTCCTCTTTCACATTTCACTGTAATGAAGTTCCATTAGCTTATCAGTCACTATCTGTGTTAGCAGTTGTTTCGACCCCGTGTTTTAACTAGGTTTGTCGACGTTAAAACGTAACCGCGTGCTGTTAATTTATAATCAGTAACGCGCTACTATTTTTTTAATGCACGTTAATTACGGCACCAAGTTTGACCACTACTTCCGCTGTAACCTGCCCCGCCCCTGACCAACACCCTGATTAGTTTTCTGGCTGAACAGTTAAACGGCAGCGCTTTTACAGAGTCCAGCACTCTGGTTCAGACTTCCAGTTTCAACCCGGTCAGAGATCTCTCTCTCTCTCTCTCTCTCTCTCTCTCTCTCTCTTACTCATACACGCACCCACACACACACACACACACACACACACACACAAACACACACACACACAGACCCGCACTGCTGCACTGCCCTGCTCCTCATGCTACTCATCGAATTAAGTTCGAATTCAGAAATCCTCACAACCAATTTATCATGCATTCTTTATTTCAGCCCCCTGTGTTGATTTTATCTGCCCTCAAACATACAATTATATACTATTATTACATTTCTTACATTGATTATTTTATTTACATTTCAATATTCAATATTATAATTTACTTCTGAAGAAAAACAAACAGATTAAAATTTTGAATCGATTGACACCACTAGTTTTAACACATCCTGCCCTGCAGGGGCAGTGCAGTTTTGGGCAGGGTGCTACTTGGGTGACCTTGTGATTGAGGGCAACTGGGAGAGGATAGGAGAGATCTCAGTCTCTCTTAATCTTAATTTCAATTCTAATTTCTGGTTTCTTAGATTTTTGTTCCCACACATGTTTATCTGCTTGATCCCTTTTGTAATTTTTCCTTTATTTTTGTTTTCCCTAGACTTTATATACAGCTTTGATAAAGTTATCCACCAAAAGCAGTGTGTAAGACTGGTGGAGGAGAACATGGCAAAATGCATGAAAACTGTGATTAAAAACCAGGGTTATTCCACCAAATATTTGAGAGATTTCTCAACTCTTAAAACTTTATGAATATGAACTTGTTTTCTTTGCATTATTACAATTTTTTTTGTTATTTCAGCCATTTCTCATTTTCTACAAAAACAAAATATTCTTTAAATTACGATATTTTTATATGGAATTTGGGAGAAATGTTGTCTGTAGTTTATAGAATAAAAACACAATGTTCATTGTACTCAGACACATATCTATAAATAGCAAAATCCGAGAAACTGATTCAGAAACTGGAGTGATCTCTTCAGTTTTTTCCAGAGCTGTAAATAGAGCTCAAGGCCAGACTGCTCCCTAGTGCCCAGTTTTAATAACTGGTCATGGTTCCTATTAAAGGGAAGCTTTTTTTCTTTTTCAGTTTAAATCGGTAATTAAACTCAGAGAATGACTGTCAGAATTATCCATCACTATTACTACCATCTTTAAAGGTTGGATTAATATAGATCTTGCTATTAAAATACGAGAATCTCTTCATTTCCATGTTTTTCGCTGCTATGAACTATATTTAGCTTGTGTTGCACTCATGCCTCTCTCTCTCTCTCTCTCTCTCTCTCTCTCTCTCTCTCTCTCTCTCTCTCTCTCTCTCAGTCGTTAGTGTTCTGCAGGGCAGGAGTGGAGAGTGGCCTAAGTGAGAGTGACACACTGATCAGCCTGCGTTAATCAGCGGCTCGGCTTTAGAGATGACTGGCATTTCTGTCACTGTGCCCAGGGTCCCTGACGTCAGGCGGTACAGGACGGCCGGGCGAGTGGGCACGCAGGCGCATGCGCGTGTGTGTGTGTGTATGCGGCGCAGACGGCCGCGGGGTCGTACACACTGAACTCTCTGAGTAATGAGCCGGCTTTAGTCTGAGTACTCAAACTTATACTGAGTCAAGATAAATGTGAGCTGAAGTTTACTTCTGCTTTACAGGAACAGACAGCAATATTGCAGTAATATATGACTGTGGTGCAAAGCCTAGTAAAGAGTTAATATCAAAACTGTTAATCAATTTATGTTGTTTATTTTAAGTAATGACTTTTTCAAGGATTTGAGGATTTGTTTTAAACCAAATCTGCACTGGAAAGTTGATTAACACACAAAATATACAGCTCTGGACAAAATGAAGAGAGACTTCATTTTCTGAATCAGTTTCTCTGATTTTACTATTTATAGGCATATGTTTGAGTAAAATAAATATTGTTGTTTTATTCTATAAACTACGGACAACATTTCTCCCAAATCCCAAATAAAATTATTGTCATTCAGAACGTTTATTTGCAGAAAATGAAGATGACAAATGGCTGAAATAATAAAAAAGATGCAGAGCTTTTAGACCTCAAATAATTCAAAGAAAACAGGTTTATATTCATAAAGTTTAAAGGGTTCAGAAATCAATATTTGGTGGAATAACCCTGTTTTTTAATCCCAGTTTTTATGCATCTTGGCATGTTCTCCTCCACCAGTCTTACACACTGCTTTTGAATAACTTTGTGCCACTCCTGGTGCAAAAGAAATTCAGGTAGTTCAGTTTGGTTTGATGGCTTTTGATCATCCATCTTCCTCTTGATTATATACCAGAGGTTTTCAATTTGGTAAAATCAAAGAAACTCATAATTTTTAAGTGTTTATTTTTCTTTTCCAGAGCTGTATATAAAATGTATTCCTGTTGTTTGAAAAGTGCAGGAAAACATGCATATTCTAACTAATTTGGAAGCTATTGAACCTGTGTCACTTCAGAGCATATATTTGATGTTAAAGGAGAATTCTGGTGTGAAATGTACTTGGGATGTAGTGAAACATGATTATGAGTACAAACTTTTGACGAATAGCCCACCTTCATTCACCCTAAGCATTCTGAAATACAGCACTTTTAACTGATGCTTTCAATATGCTTACAATGCTAGTAATAGGGGCATATATTTGCCCTTGCAAAGAAATCACTAATTTTACACCATTAACAAGCTCAAAGTAGCTCCAAACTTTATTGGTAGAATTTTGCAATCTGTTTTCCCATCCTACCTATTCATTCCTGCTCATCCACCAACTTATTAAAACTAAATTTCAAGATGGTGGCATACAGAGAAGTACATGAGTGTTCTGTGTGTATAAATCAGGGCCCTCAGATTTCTACCAGAAAAGTGGGGAGCTCCTTTGAGCTTGTTAATGATGTAAAAAAAATATATATATATATTTTTGTTTGTTGTGTGGCCTACACTATGCCCCTATCACTAGCATTGTATGTCTGTTGGAGGCATCGACTAAAAGTGCTGTATTTTGGATGGGGGTGGACTATTTGACAAAAGTTTATAGTTGTTATCATGTTTAATTACACCTCAAGTCTATTTCACAGCAGATTTCCCCTTTAAAATTTGAAATTTGACTTTGAAGCAACATTGTGTAACACTTTTACTGTAAAATAACAGCTTTAAATGTATTATCTCTCTAATTGCCATTCCTAGACTGGCCTAATAAAAAAAAAACAGTAAATATGCAGAATAGGCAGAAGCTTGATCACAAACAACATTAGTAATTTTTTTCTCATTTTTTAAATAATTACAGTTTGAAGATTTGATTTAAAGAATGAATGATTTTTTTAATGTTTTATGTATACGATTCACATAAATATTTATCATTAAAGAAGTGTGACTGTTGTACCTAGGCCTTCAGTTAAGAGCATGGATTTTAAAACTGTCAAAAATACAGGTGCATCTAAAAAAAATTGAATATCATCTACTAGTTACTTTATTTCAGTAATTCATGTATTATATAAATGTATTCCTTACAGAGTGATACATTTGAAGTGTTTATTGTATTTTATTGTTGATTATTATGGTTTACAGCCAATGAAAACCCAAACATCTGTGTTTTAGAAAATTGTAATATTACAGAAGACCAATTTGTACTTTTGTCCTGCTGGAAAATGAAATCCTCATTTCCATAAAAGTTGTCAGCAGAGGGAACAAAAAGTGCTGTAAGATTTTGTGGGAAAACGCTGCACTGACATTAGACTTGATAGAACACAGTGGATCAACACCAGCAGATGACATGTCTCTCCAAACCATCACTGATTGTGGAAACTTTACCCTAGACCCGTGTGTCTCTCCACTCTTCCTCCAGACTCTGATCCCTGGATTTACAAATGAAATCTAAATCTAAAAAAAACTATTATTGTCTGATATTGATATAATTTCAATATCATTGTGCATCCCTAATATGCAACACTTGTGCATTTTATATAAATACAGTAAAAAAAGTTTTTCTAAAGTTTAACTTTACTGCATGCAGAGTTGAACAGAAGTGTTTGCAGCGTTGTTATGTAGGATTAAGTTGAAGTGTAAGAATTTATTGGCCACGTCGGCGAGCAGCAGACGCGTTTGGGCGTTTTGGATCTCGTGGAGCTCAAATGGACTCGGTGTTTCAAGTTTCAGTAAATAGTCATATGGAGGCATATGCATCTCGCATGTGTGAAAACAAGGCTAGAGATGATGCTTTTTGCACTTCTATGTGTGTGAGAGAGAGAGAGAGAGAGAGAGAGAGAGAGAGAGAGAAAAGGAGAAAGAGAAGAAGGCGAGAGGCAGTAGCCCACCAGCTGGGCTCAAAATCAAGAAGCACTGAAATCGTTTATGGGACGCCAAAAGTAATTAATCCTTTCTCTCTCTTAAATTTAATCTGATTATTTGACCACGTGGCGGAACCAGAACTAATCTGGTGGACTGTCTCCTGCAGGGTGGGGTGCAAGCCTGATGCCCCTCCAGCTTTTTGTTTTTTTACCAAGCCTCCTCAGAGACACCCACCACAGGAGACGCTTCCCACCAATCTGTACTCTCCATCACTGGAGCAGGCAAAAGTATAGATTAGGGATGTGCCATATCATATCATACGCGATAATATCGCCAATATTATTGAATATCGTGAACGATATTATACCCTGAAATATGGAAATATTGAACCCTGAAATATATCACTCACCCCTAATTATCACATCAGGTTACTATTTTTTTTTGCTGTTTTGAGCAAAAGAAAAAATCACACTGTTCTCATTTCCCATTATATATCCACTAGGGACAGATTATATCTGTCCAGTATCATTTATTTTACTTTAATCCTGGATATATGGAGAGATATTTGCTGTGCATTATTAGTTTCATGACATTCTGGATCATTGACTTCTGTTACAAATCTGATCATTTCATATGGGTGTGCCATATTATATTGTATACAATAATACAATTAGTTTTTCATTTTGTTGCAGTAGCGAATTCTTAAATTTTTTTTGTAATTCAGTTTTTTCTTATATCGTTAAGAATATCAATATCGTAAAAATACCATGAAATATCATGATATTATTTTAGGGCCATATCGCCCACCCCTTGTATAGATACCCCTGATCAAAATATTATGGTACTGTAAAAAAAAAACTAAAAAAAAAAAAAAAAAGACACATTTTTCTAAAAATAATGATGCAATATTAATTTGGATTTAATTCCAGCAGAACATATTAGGTCAGTATTTGAACAGGTCATATGTATTCAGGTGTCGCTTGCTCGAAGTTCACCACAATTCATTTCCATATTCTGTAAAAATCCTCCTGAAGGTCTGTAGAGGTCTAAATGAGGTTTGCCGTTCTAATAATCCTTCAAGCAGTTATTTTGGCCTCCATCATTCCTGGTTACTGTCAAAGCCCTCTCACAATAGCCTGACTTAAGCATCATCAAAAGTCTAGATGTGGCTAGATTTCACAAGTGGGTGGATCTGGCACAACTTCACTGCACAACAAGGTTCCTGGCAACAAATTCACTGATCAAAAATAGAAAAAGAAAGAAAAAAAAACATGAGCACTTGTTGACTGGAGAATTTTCCGATTTATTAGAAATACAAAAAAATAACCAATGTGTTTTTTTCATTCACAGGCTTTTATTAGGGCCAAAAGACAAAAGTTAATAACATCCTAGCTTTTCAAAACAACCAATGAGAACACTCCAATTACTTAAGGTCACACAATCAGCCAATGAGAGCCACCTCCACCTAAAACATCTTAAAAGTCTTTCTGAAATTCAGTTTTATTAAAAAAAAAAAGACTTTTATGCAAAAACGCACACATATGAATAAATACAGCAAAAACACCCAAACTAACAATCCAGACTCTTATTTCCCCAGATTCCCTAAAAAACTATTTTATCGTAAAATTTATGTATTTTGTATTAGTTCAGAGAAGCGGTGCAGTACAAAATCAGACTCAGGAATCTCAAGAACTAAAAGCTACTAGATTTTTCTAGAACTGAAAGCTACAATTTCCCCTAAACAGGAATTAAAAGACTCTTACTTGGATGAATCTTGACAAAGTATGTGTTGTACTGACTATGCAGGGTGCCCAAACTTTTGCTTCTGGCCCGTGATTCATCATAATGCAGTTTATTTTAATATATTTTCTAAGATAAGCTTTAGGTCTTTTAACTAGTGATGCACCAATGCAGGAATTTCAGGGAGGTAACCCTCCCCCCACTACCCAACCCATCCCCCCCCCCCAAAAAAAAAAAATTGCACACACACCAAAGGATAACAAAACTTTACTTTTATTTTAATTAATTTACTTTTTTTTTTTTTATTAAATTTAGAGTATTTAGAGGTGAAATGAGTTTTATCTTTTTTCTTTTTGGAAGGCCCTGCCTCCGACATGATCTGCTTTCTCTCACTCACTGAGCAATTCCCGTCTGGGAGGGGGGAAAAACACTGCCCGCCCACACTAAAAACTGATTGGCTGTCTCACAGACTCTTTGCAGAGAACAGGCCAATCAGAACCCTCTCTGTTTCCTCTCTTTCCTTCCCACACGAGATTAGAGAAAAAAAGTCTGTGGCCTGTGTGCGCGTTTGGGGCACTCGTTCTGAATTCCGGGAGATTATATGTAACTCGCGGGCATCAGGGAGCCACTACCGAAATGCGGGAGACTCCCGCAGCTTCAGGGAGACTTGGTTTGTCTGTATCAAACCCTGTATGGACGAAAAAATACTGCATAAAAAGAGACATGAAGGAAATTGTATTCAAAGTACCAGTCAAAAGTTTGATCCCTTTAAATTCAATTTTTTTCATTATTTAATGATTTTCTGCATTGTAGATTCATACGGACTCCATTCAAACTATAAAGGAAAGCATATGGAGTTATTTAGTAAACAAAAAGGTGTTCAACAAACCAGAATATGTTTTATATTTTACATTCTTAAAAGTCACACCTATTGCTTAGATGGCAAGTTTGCACATCTTGGCTGGATTTTCTTCATCAGCCTTATAAGGCAGAGTCACCTGGAATGGTTTTCAGTTAACAGCCGTTCTGAACTCATCAGGAGTTAATGACTTGAATTTCTTGCCTCTTAATGTGTTTGAGAGCATCAGTTTGAAAGTTGTGAAGAGGTTGGTTTTACAGTGAATAACACTATTTGAGTAATGTTCTAATCCATATTATGGCAAGAACTACTTACTCAACTAAGTAAAGAAAAGCTATGTGAGAGTTATGTAAAATAGGTTCAATATCAGGCAAGGAGTGAGTGAAAGTGAATGCTGTTTATAGTGCTAAGTCCAGGTGTGTGCAATCAGCACGATGGTGAACCGGAACACAGATAAGTCATGTGATCCGACAATGTCTGAATGAGTTGAGTGCAGGTGTATCATGGGAAGTGGAGGACAGGACTAACGACTGGTGACTTATGCACTATAGTTTACTATATTGCGAGTATTGAGAAGGTGTTTGATATTAAGTCGGCGTTATTTATTTCATTTTATTTGTATCAACCTAAGTGGACCTGAACTCACAGTAAAACACACCTGGTTTGGGCCTTATAGATGGCTCATTTGCATATTTGCATATTGTCTTCTACATTAATACAGTAATACAAAAGCTATTGTTTTAATGATTGCAGGATGGCAAATGTTGTGCAGGTCTGTCAAACACTGTCAATAGTCCCGAGCTAAACACGAATACCACTGATGATATTTTTCCAGAACCTCTTCCAAAGCTAACTCAGTCTCTCAGACAGGAGCTGAGGTCATGTAAATGCTAGAGGATGACATTTGATGAGGTGTGTGTGTGTGGGGGGGTGTGTATGTGCCACGACGGTGGTGATGTGGGTGATGATATCGCTAGAGCTGCTAAAGACTGACACCCAGACATCCCCACGTTAGCCGAGCACATGCCGCCCTGAGGGCACAAACATGTCCTCCATGTATTATTTAACCTTTTCAACAACATTTCACACATTTCTGCACCGCTCTCGCTCCACGCTGGATCATGCGGCGATCCGGTATGTAGAAGGGAAGATGGTGGCGTCTGTTTAAAGCTATGTGTTTTGTCATTGTTTTACATGGGTTTTAATTAACGCTGGCACGCAGACACACTCTCTCTCGCTCACTCTCTCACTCTCTCGCTCTCAGGCTGAAAGAAGAAGCGTCTTCTAGAGTATACTGTACATACAGACATGCAAACTCTCAGGGAAGTGCGGGGGTTAAAGCGTGTCACAGATGCTCCCCATGCTCTCACACCTCTCCTGTGCTGCTAATGAATGCTGTTTGACACAGAGACCCTGTTAACCACGCTAGTCTGCACATCCCCCCCCTGTCCAATCGCACACAAAACCCCACAACTTTTACAGTTGGTCAGTTACATTAGAACAAACAGCCTCAGGCTTCAGCATTTCACACCGTTCCATTTCTGGATTTACAGCCCACTGGGGGTTGAATACGGTTTAGCAAGTTTAGCATTTATTTATTTTATTTACTTAAAAAAAGTATCATTCCATTGTTTTTTCAGTTATTTTAAAATGTCTATTTGTGGTCCATAGTATGAATGAATGCCATGTGAGACATTTTTTGTGAAAAAAAGGTGTTTGTTTCTATCTAGCCCTGCTTCAGATCTGAAGAAAGAGACTGTTGCTGTTGCTCATAAATATTCATACATGCAAATATATCGCCTCTGATTGGCTAACAGCACTGCAGCAGAGAACGCCTACCTGCCTTTTGCGGTGCGAGTAAAAATGTAGACTCTCCCTCCCCTCTGCCACGGGGTCCACTCCCCGCAGCATTTATAATATATATTTTTTTTTCAGCTAAACTAACGCTACTAAACTCTTACCTCAGACTTGGTGATTCGGTGCTTCGTTGAAGCCCCGGGTTCGCCCGCTTTAACCGGTGTTCTGTCGAGTTGTGCTACCTTGTCAAATCGTGCTTCCCTAATGTATATTTAAGGTCTCTGTAAAAAGCAGAATCAACCGGAGATCCGATTTAAACCTACAGGTATCTTAGCCCGTTTCTCATGTGCAAATGCTTTCAGTTCTTTAATATTCTTGGGCTTTCATGTGGCAACTGCCTTCTTCAAGTCCCACCAGAGATTCTCTATGGGATTTAAGTCAGTTCAAGCCGATAGCAACGGTAGTGGACATCTGAGAAAAACACATACATGCTCGTTCTGGACGGGAATAAAATCACATGAGGACCCCCCATAAAAGAGAAAACTACCCCAGGACCCAGTGAGAAACGAATCCCCTCCAAATAGGGCTTTTGTCACTGACTGCATGATATTTTCACCCAAGATCTCCGGGTAGATAACAGAATTCATGGTACCTCCCACACAGTAGAGATTCCCTGTACTTGAAGAAGCGAAACAGCCCCAGAGCATGACTGACCCACCACCATGCTTCACAGTAGGCAAGGTGTTCTTTTCTGTTTAAGCCTTGTTCTTCCTCCTTTGAATTAGGATTTGGATAGGGACAGTTTTTTCCAGTCAATGGACTCTGGAGATTAAAGTCTGTGATTAAACAGGCACTTTGACAGCTCAGCTTTACCTTAATGAGGTCCTGCAACCAGTAACCTGTAGTAGCCTTTTCTGAATCCACAATCCGCTGTATGTGCGATTCCAACAGGACAGTGCTCTTCCACATGCTGCTGCCATCGCATAATCTTCAAGATACACATACTATACTAGATACTATGCCATATCAAGTTGCATCACCAAACCTATACCTGACTTAAAATGTGTGTGATGCTATTGGACGAGCTATCTACACTCCGCCCCTACCTCTATTCAAACTGCATAGGATTGATTTTGGCAGTAGGAACATTAGGAATCTGAGATGTGGGGTGTTTTTTTTTTAAGTTGTCTTTAGTTTTTAAACCTATTATGCACAAATTGTTCAATGATGAGTGACTGAGACTGAGACTGAGACACACTGAAGACACATTAATATTTACATCCTGCTCTGTAAATACGGGGCGGGGTCAGTCAGCAGCAGCTTCGGGCATGTGCAGTGCTCTGCACTGTGAGTGTTGTGGGCGGGGCTCACGGCAGCACCCGCTGCTCGCTGAGGACAGTGACTAAAGAAGAGCACGGGTTTTCATCTCAAAGTCTCCAAAAGTCTCCAGCAACACCCCAAAAAGTCCCTATATTTGTCGCTAGTCGCTTTTTTTCCCCCAAAAAAGTCACCAGATGGTCTGAAAAGTCGCCAAATATAGCGACAAAGTTGCTAAGTTTGCAAATGTGGTGTTAAGTTACATATGCAATACATTACTTCTGTACTCAATAGTAGCCAATAGTTGTCCATATCACTCCTATATAATCATTTCTTGTTCCTGGTAACATGTATCTTCCTGTGATAGCAGGATGTGCAGTCTGACACTTTCTTCTGGTTGCAACCTTTTTTATTTTATTAAGAGTGTAGTAATATTATATTACTAGTCTAGTAATAATCAGGCTAGACTAGACTAGTAATATACAGTGGCTTGGAAAAGTATTCCTACCCCTTAAACTTTTCCATATTTTGTCACATTACAACCACAAACATAAATCTATTTAATTGGAATTTAATGAAAAAGACCAACACAAAATAGTATATAATTGTGAAGTGGAAGGAAAATTTTGCATGATTCAAAACATTTTTTATAAATAAAAACAATCTAATCTCAGTACAAATACAGCTCCTCCATGACGGCCTCAGAGGTTGGTTAAGAGAATATTGGGAAGTAAACAGCATCATGAAGTCCAAAGAACACACCAGACAGGTCAGGAATAAGGTTGTGGAGAAGTTTAAAGCAGACTTAGGCTATAAAAAGATTTTCCAAGCTTTGAACATCTCACAGAGCACTGTTGAATCCATTATCCAGTATGGCACAACTGTAAACCTACCAAGACAAAGGCCGTCCACCTAAACTTACAGGCCGACTAAGAGTTTATGTCACAAATCTTAATATAAACTGATTTTCACTTATAACTATATTCTACATTTACATTCACACTGACTGTGGATGGCAGAAGTTCTTTTATATATGAGGTGAATGGGATAATGAAAGTAATATCAACTTGATAATATCTCCTACAGTTCAGTCCTGCTCTACACTATAATCTTTTCTCTTTTTCTTTGTTTCACACAGACTCCCAGAATTTTCCTTTCCTGAGAACCAAGAAGAGGCTCCAGGATGTCGTATGGATCCATTGACGGCGGCTCCTTTGGCAGCAGAAACCCGTTTGGTGGGCCCACGAGGCAGGGCTACCAGCCAGTAGGTAAAGACCCATTTACCTCTCTGCTCTGCTCTAATCTAACCACGCCGAGTGTCTTCAGAAACGTGAGCTTCTGCCATACTATTTATCATCATGTATTGTTCACCAAAATACCATAAATCACTTGACAAAGACAAAGAGCAATTCTCTACTCATTTGCAAAAAGGCATCGCATTCTGTGTTTGCTCTCCATAAATCATTACGCAACTAATCAGCCATATGGCTTTTTTTTTTTGCTTTTTTTTTCGTTTACAAAGGTCTGCTTCAGCAGATTCAGACATGTTTAGTAACTGTGCGACACATTTAGTGTAAACTGTGCCAATCTTAATGTTTGAGTGCTCACATAAAGTTAAAGCAGAATGCCAAGCAGGTATACATGTGATTTTAGTCTTGCTGGAGCATCTGTGACCAAGACAGCAAGTCTTTCTGATGTATCAAGAGACACGGTATCCATAGTAATGTCAGCACACCACCAAGAAGGACCAACCACATCCAACAGAATTAACTGTGGACGCAGTAAGAGGAAGCTGTCTGAAAGGGATGTTCAGGTGCTAACCCGGATTGTATCCAAAAAACATAAAACCACGGCTGCTCAAATTATGGCAGAATTCAATGTGCACCTCAACTCTCCTGTTTCCACCAGAACTGTCTGTCAGGACAATGAATTTTTGTGGTCTAAAACCAGGTGTTTCAGTTTCATTGTCCAACCCCTGTATGTTATTAATAAGAAATGTGCACTAGTGGCAAAGGTCAGAGAAAGACAGCAAGTTAAGGAGTTGTGACCAACAATCCACCAGCAATCTGACAATCTACTACTTCACAATGCTTTGTGAAAACACGAGTATTCTCAGCTGCAAAACAACATTAACGTAATTCATACTTCACATGAACACGTTCAGTATACTGCATTTCAATGTTTCTATCTCAGTGGAGAGAAAGAGCTCCATTACAGCAATCTCAAATGAGTCATTGTCATAGAAAACACTTAACAGCCCGAGGTCTGAACCTGATGTACTTTCTCATGCTTTCTAACCAGTACACTTATGCAAGT
The DNA here is from genome assembly GCF_023375975.1 of Astyanax mexicanus. Taxonomy (NCBI): domain Eukaryota; kingdom Metazoa; phylum Chordata; class Actinopteri; order Characiformes; family Acestrorhamphidae; genus Astyanax; species Astyanax mexicanus. The sequence continues at coordinate 22,005,115 of NC_064413.1, forward strand.
TCCTCATTATATCATTGCTTTGGACATAACTATTTATAAACCCTGTTTGGAGTTTTTGCTCACAAATGCTCATTTGTAATCAAATTTTGGATATACACTCATCGTCAAATAGCTGCACACAGAAAGGAATGTCAGGGTGTTCTTCTTTCCGAAACAAGGTAAGGGTTGCCATATTTATTGAGCTACACATACAGAAGTAGTGTGTAAATTGTGTGTAATGCATGTGTAACACAATATGACAGACATCTTGACATGGAGTTGTAGAGGTTCCTAATGGTGTCCTTTAACAATTCAAAAAAGCATTTTAAATGTATTTGTCCCCTACAGATTTCTTTTGTTTTTGCTTTTTTGTCTTACTGATATTTTTCAGATTATCAAACAAACTTTAATATCAGACGAATATAAACTGAGAAAATATAAAAATACCTTGGCTTGCAATCAAGCTTTACCGATAACTGGCAAGAAGTCTTTCACATCTCTGTACAGGAATTTTTCTTCTTTGCATCTTTACATAATTGTTTTATTTCAGCCACTCTGGATGTTTTTTGTGCATAAACATCCTGTTTAAGATGTTAATCAGCCACAGCAGCTTAATCAGACTTTGACTAGACCACTCCAAAACCTTCATTTTATAATTTTTTTTAAGTCATTCAGAGGTGGAATTGTTTGTGTGCTTTGGATCATTGTCCTGCTGTAGAACCCAAGTATGCCTGAGCTTGAGGTCAGGAACAGATGGCCGGATATTCTCCTTCAGGATTGACTAGTCAACAGCAGAATTCCTGCTTCCATCTCTTACAGCAAGTCGTCCAAACCTGAAGCATCAAAGCAGCCCCAGACCATCACACTACCACCATCATGTTTTACATTCAGTAATATTAAAAAAAATATTTACCCAAAGTTCTGGGGATCATCAAGATGTGTTTCGGCTAATGTGAGATGGGTCATTGTTTTTTTTTGGTCAGCAGTGTTTTTGCCTTGGAACTCTCATGGAGACCATTTTCAACCAGTCTCTTTATTATTATTGAATCATTAACACTGACACCTAACAAGTGATTTCTTGTCTGCAGTTCATTTGGTTGATTGAGCATGATTGCCCTTGCTCTCTCCTTGGGTGGGTAGATGGCACTTTCTCCCCACATCTCTCCAAAGGGTGATGTCGCTCAGCAAGGCATCTGTGAGCTGATGTATCGGAACCCAGTTGCTGCGCTTTTCTCTGAGTGCACTCTGATGCTACTCGGCAATGCTGCATCAACACACTCCTGGTGTTGGGGCATCACTAGTGATAGGTGGAGACCTAATGAGTGGGATGGGTAATTGGCTGTTTAAATTGGGGAGAAAATAAAATTTTAATTATTTTAAGCTTCAATGTTTGCACAACCATTTAACATTAAATGTTGTTTCAAAGTATGAATACCAATTTATTAATGTGTGTGTGTATAAATGTGTGTTTCAGTGGGCATTGGGCTAGGGAGGGATGAAAGGAAGCATCTGTGCTGTTTGTAGAGGATGGTGAGGTGTGATTTATTTCAGTATTTGTTGGTGGATGGAAACATATTAAATTAGAGCTGAACAGTAAGAGCCAAAATCACATTCCTGTAACAGGAAAAATAAAAAAGCTTCCAGAACTCCCACATGCAAACGTGTAAGACAAATATTTAGCAAAACTTTAGCAAACATGACCCAAGAAAAAGCACTCATGAGACATCATCCTCCGAGAGTAAAATGACTGGGCGAGAGAGAGAGAGAAAGAGAGAGAGATTAGGTTGGAGTTGAGGTAGAGCTCTTGGCTGCTGCCTGTCCCAGAGGAGCGGCGAGCGAGTGCTGCAGCTCCAGTCATTAGAGACAGCTCTTTGATCACAGGCGGACCTGCGCTCAGGAGCCTGTCAGCTTTCGCCGTGTATCGGCGCTCTCGCGTCAGCCCGGCTGAAGAGGGGCTCAGAAGATGATCAAAGCTGAGGTTAAGTCTCTAATGGAGTTGTCAGTCGAGCTAATCTTTCTCCTCCTCCCTCCTGCCAAGCCTTTCAGCTTCTTCCAGCATATGCATTCTCTCTCTCTCTCTCTCTCTCTCTCTATCTCTCTATCTCTATCTCTTTCACTCCCTCTTTTTCACTGCATATCTCTCACCCTCTTGACTACTTTATTGTGTCTCTTGCACCTTTGTTACCTTTTTTCTGTCTGTCTGTCTCCATGTCTGATTGTCGTTTCCATTTTTTTTTTTTGTTAAACATTTTTCCTTGAGCTTCAGGTTGTGATCTATTGTATAAAACAGTTCCACGCTGTAGACTCAAACTTCTTTTAAAGTCTTTTATTTACCTTCTGAGAAATCTCCTCTCAGGTTCTGTCAGCTCTGTCTATGTTTATCATTTTCAGTTTTTTTTTATTCATGTGGACATTTAAGCATTCTTTTTCTCTCTTTCTCTGTCTTTCTTTTTTCATGGAGCTCATTTTCTACATTTAAGACATGGGGCCCTATTTTAGCAATCTTTAGCACACAAGTCAATTGTGGTTCACGCAGCTGGATTTAGGGCGTGTCTGTGTGTCTTTAGTATCATGAGGGCACAAAAAAAATGTGCAAAGGCATGTAGTAGTTCTCTTAATTAATCATGGGTGTTTTGGGTGTAACATGGAATAAACCAATCACTCTGCCGCTTGTCATTCTCTTTAAGAGCCAGGTGAGCTCTGACTTTGGCACGTTTGTATCTTAACAGTGTGTCGCTTTGTGCATCTCAGCAGAGGATACTGACCTTCGCGTTCACACTGTGAAGGCAAACAACTCAATTTAGGGGAACAGCAATGTTATTTAAATGTTTTATTCTGTTTATAGGTAAAGTTAAAAGTCGGGTTTGCGCTCTGCAGCTTGTCCACGTTCATATGTTTGTACTCCATAATTTAACCACCTAAATTGTCCCTTGCACTGCGCCATTTTTAATGAATGCACCTTTAGACCTGCTTCAAAGTGACTTGAAATAAACTCCTTTTACAATGACTTCCACTGATGGTTAAGAAGGTTTCATTTTATTCTGTTAACTAGTGCTGGGTGGTATACAGGTTCATACGCTATACTGTTGGGCAGGGGTATTCGTCGCCAATGTTAACTTGTGTTATAATTCAGTGTTTTATTCTGTTTACTGAAAAAGCCTATAGTAGTTCTGTCAGTGTTTTATCAACAACTGAAAGACAAAACAAATTACACATACTAGTATATTTCAACAATATTTATTGTTTTAAATAGGTCACAATAATTACATTATCAACTTATCATAAAATAAATGGAAACACCCTCAATAATTTAACATAGAGAGTCTAATAATGTGAATCTGTATGTTAATTTATTTTTTAAATGCTATATTTATTCTATTAATAATTAATATGATCATAATTACATGAATGATAAATCACACAATATATGGAGAAATGTTTGCTGAACTTGACCAAAATATCAGTTTTTTTTTGTTTTTTGTTTTTTTTAAAAGCAGTTTTATTTTATTTAATATTATAACTGTAGCATACTTTATTATGTTGTGGGTAAAATTCTCTTTAATTCCTCCACCGCTCGGTTACATTACTGTTAGTATGTTTTATAGCTGTAGTATTTTAATGTTGTTTTTTTTCTGGTGCGCACCATCTGTATTAGCTTTTCTCGCTTTATTTTCCGAATTCTCACCGGCTCTGTGCTCTCACATCTGCACAGATCTGATTGGCTGAGGAGAGCGTTTGGTGATCGTACAGCACACGTGATTGGTCTGTACGTTTACTGCGCTGTGAAGCATGTAAACCATAAAGACAATAAACATTCCGCTGGTTTAAATGAACACGGTCAGAATTAAATCACTCAGTAGTTTATCGTTTTGGGTCTGGATTGGACAATGTCTGGGTCCGGACCCGGACCACGGTCCGCCTATTAGTGACTCCTGCTGTAGGGAAAACTTGAACCGGTATGCATTTTTCCAATACCGCCATACCACTAGAGACGCTGCAGAGCGCTGTGTGGAAGTGTAGAGCGCCATCAAAGAAGCTAACGTCAGCTCTGTGGGTCACACTGGTCTGCCTGGAGAAACATGAGAACAGAACTGCTGCAGCTTCTGCTGTCATTCCTTACATTATGAGTAACTAAATTCATTTAAAATATATTAATACTGTAGAGTGAAGGATAATATTAATGCACACTGAACTAAAGGTATTTATTAACTGGAGAACCAGGGGAAATGTGATAAACTGATAAACAGCTGCTTAAATACTACAATGACTCTAATGACTTCAATAATAACCCACTGTACATTGATAGTAAACGTGTGTCTTATTTGTGCAATAAATATACATTTTGAATACTAAGCTTTGTAAAGAAAGCCATGTTAAAATGGTTCTTGGCTTATCCATTTTTAAAGTCTATTGTTTAAATTCTTCAGCTGTTTTTCTGCTAATGAAGTCTGATTTATTCATTTATTGTGTAATTTTGCGGGACAAAGTAAACCCAATAGTAAAGCCTTAGGGCGTTTTCACACCTGTAGTTCGTTTCTCTGGTCCGAATCAGTTAATGAGTTCGTTTACTTGTAGCGTTTTCTCGCTCTGTTCGGTCTGGTTTCACATAGGCATAAATGTAAACGCACCAAAATGCGCATCAAAAAACCACGCGAGCAGCCTGTGTCTTCTGATTGGTCAGAGCTGTCTGACACGGGAGAACGTTAAATATAAATATACGAAAAAAGTAAATACAGAGAGAGGATTTTGTGTTCCAGCGCAAATATCTGTGCTTTAACACTGAACGCTGAAGCGCTGCACTTTCAAACACAGGGTCACGCGGCTGTGAGCAGTGAATGCAGCGCAGACGGCGCATGCATGGACACAGTTCACAGCTGTGGTAATTAGCGTTATCTGGCTAATATATCAGTTTAAACTGTGCTTGCTTTATCAGCAGTTTAGCTCAAATAAATGGCTTATATTTAATAGCTGGATCCGATCGAGACCGGATCACGTTCTCACCAAAGCGAACCTCTCCAGAGTTCGTTTGGTACCGGACCGAGACCACCTCCTCTAGCTGGTCTCGGTCCGGTTCTTTTGATCCGCAACCAAGTGCGATTACTGTTTTCACACCTACTCAATCGAACCGCACTAAAGTTACAAACGGACCAGAGTTCCTTTTAACCGGACCAAATAGTGCTGGTGTGAAAACGCCCTTAATTTAAAACCTTAATGTTTGATATTGTATGTACCCCTAACAGTAGAATAAGTCACAACCCTATGTTAAACCCAGTCATGCAAAAAACTATGAATAAATAATAATAATAAAACATACTGTGATATACCGAGAAACTGTCAGAATACTGTAATATGCATTTTTGACCATACCGCCGAGCACTATTGTTAAGTTAATGTTTTGGAGATGCTTCTTTTTTTTCATTGGACAGGGACAATATGCCTTCTATTTCTCACACACACATCCCCACTTTCTCTCTCTCTATCTCTGTCTCTCTCTTTTATATTGTTTTTGTCTGTGTTACGTTTTTCTGTCCGTCTTTCTGTTTTTCTTGAGCTTCACGTGGGCATTTAAGACACGGTGTGAACCGTTGGCCACTGACCGTTGGAGGGTTTATCACCGCCTGTGTTTTTCTCGCTGTGGACTCACACAGAGACATTGACCCTTCGTTGCAGGACACAGCTGGCCTATCATCTGGATTAATGTAGTGTAGTGGGTAATAACATTGCTTTTGCAGTAGGAGACTAGGGTTGATTCTCCAGGCTGTGGAGCACATCACGGTCTGTATACACTGACATGCCAGGTCATATGGCAGGAACTGGTCTTGTGTCCCATGACTTTTGCCATGCCCGATGGCGAGCCAAAGAACACTGCAGGGTACCTGTGGGATAGGATAAAACCTGACCGAGCAATATGCTTTTTTATGTGATGTGTTACCGTATTTTTCACACTATAAGGCACACTTAAAATCCTTTAATTTTACAAAAATTGTCAGGGCGCCTTATGTATGAATTCTACCAGTCTGGTTTTAAGCAGTAGTAAAACCACTCCACTAAAGTACATTATACAGGAGTTTCAGTTTAGTTTCTCCAGCACAGAGGCTTGAGCATTAGCTGTTAACTGCGCTAAGCGTTAGCTCTTTTGCCGTTCAGAGGAGAGTATTATTGGACTGTAGCCTACTGCTAACCCCAGCTAGCGCTGCTGGAGCAGCATTAGCATTACACGCTAATCATGCTAGCTCTTTCGCTGTTCAGATATGAGTATGTTGGACTGTAGTCTGCACGTTTACCATGTTAAAACAAGCTACATGGGACGAACCGCTAGCTAATAGCTTCCTGGTTTACTGGAACACTCTGGGTTTCACATTGTAGCGCTGTTGTTTGGCATTATTGAATATCTGCAAATCTAAGCTTACTGTAAATAAATGGAAGTGCTTTACTCACCCAAATAAACAGTTTAAACCTTTGTTTTTCAGAATTACGATTTTGTTTACTTAACTTACTATGCTTATAACTTTGCTATGAATTAGAAGGAATACATGGAGACACCATTGTTCCTTATTTGTGTCACACAATGCACTTTTTATTAATAGTGTGCCTTATAATCCATATAATAGTGTGAAAAATACAGAAAATTTCACCATATATCAGTGATCTAAAGTCATGGTAGTAATAATATACTGTGGCTGTGACCAAATGGCTCCTTATTTACATTTTAGGGCACTATTGAGAATGTCAGTGTTTGAATCCTGAAGTGAAATTGTAACGTGATTTTTAGAGCACTATAAACTCCCACAATGCATCATAATTTACAAAAAACATCATACTCTCATTACTAAGCAACCAACTGCGGAACGAACAAAACTGAATGCGGGCCACCAGGGTTGCCAAATTGTTGCACTGTTGTCCAGGTAAAATGCAAAGAAACCACCCAAAAACAAAACCAAGCATATAAATAATGTTTAGCATATTAACAATATTACAGGTTTTATTACCCAATGGCCTTAAAATATAATGCTAATATCTTAAATATATACAGATCAGTATTTACAAAACAGGACATCATTGTATCTGCATTTTTCTATGTGTTTAATGCATTTTATGAGATACATGGTCCTATGCAGTCAAAAATGCAACAAAATAAAAGTAAACTTACCAGCAAACGAAGTAGTAACTACTCATACATGATAACCAACAGCACAACTGTGCATTCTGGTTTCCAAGAGCAGAACTAGCTGCTATGTCTCTGTCAGTTTAGCTATCAAGAACAAGGATGAGCCTGATGAAAATTTCCCCAACAACTTGTGGCTTAGCAAAAGTCTTGGCATTTGACATTTTTCCCACCCGTTAAATCACGTTTCCCCAAGCCAATTTCAAACAAAACCCTCCAATATGGAAAAAAACCACCCAATCTGGCAACACTGTGAGCCTCTGGAAGCTGTAAATTTCATATATTTTCCAGTGTAGTTAATTAATGTTGGGCTTATGTCTCTTAATACCGTAATTTAACAGTCACAGAATTCAAACATGAAGAGAAAAAGTTTAATTCAGAATTCAGTTTGATTCAGTTTGTGTGTGAACAGGGTTTTAAACACCGCTCAGCGTTTCACGTGTTTATGTATGTGACCGGTGCGGACCCTTCTTACGTAATGAAATGATTAAGTGTCCGAATTTATTTGTGTTTTCACCACTATTTAATAGTCACTCCTAGGGCTGCAACGATTAGTCAACATAATCAACAATGCTGACAATCCATTTTTTTGACACAAATTTTATTATTCTTGCACAATTATAGGTCAACATGTAATTTCATTGTTAGCGCATATAAAAAATATATCTGCAAATAAATAAATTATATTGGTATATAAAATAATATTGATGTATAGTATTTTCAACCATACCATTCCATACCATAATAAACGTCTATTTTTTGGCCTATATTCATACATAAGGCGCATTTTGCAACACTAGTAAGGATCAGGGGTGTTGCCATCTTTTTCTTCTAATTCAGCAGGTCTCACAACTGGGTGGCAAGACTAAAAGCTAAGTTAAGTAAACGAAAAAAAAAGATGGATGTTAATCTACACAGATTTCTCTCCTGAAAACTGTTTATTTGGGATAATATAGTGATTTCATTTATTTACAGTAAGCTTAGAGTTCCAGATTTCCCCTAAGGCTGGGTGCAGCAGCATTAGCATTAGCAGCTAATCAATAGCGCTTGTGCTGCTCCAGAAATGCTAGCCTGTGTTAGCAGCAGGGTACATGCTGATATTACCCACTTCTGAACAACGAAAGAGCGAGCAAAAGAGCTAGCGATTAGCGCGATTAGCGGCTAATGCTACTATTCCTCTAGTCTCGGTGCTGGAGAATAGGGCTCTAACTAATGATTATTTTGGTAGTTGATTATTTTTTCAACGAGTCGATTAGTCAACAATTATTTATGCCATGTCCTTCATCTCTAAAAATGAAAGAAACAGCTAAACATGAGATTTAAAAAGCATTCAAATGTTTATATGTTGTTTAAACATGGAAATGACTGATATTTAGTAATATAAATATGTAATCTGTTGAGTTTGGGAAATTTGAAGAAACTGACTGAGACTGGTTACAAGAATTCTATAATGAATACCAGGAGCCGGGGAGACAAACTGATTAGAAAACACAGGTTTATTGACAGGGCTGGGTAAAGAGAATCAAACAACAGGGAGAAGGCAAGAGAGTAGTCAAGAGAGAAGTAGAAGTCGGTAACCAGAAATCATAGAGTAAACAGTAGGCAGAAAAAAGGTGAAGAAACAGAGAATCAAAAAACAAGAAAGAACAGTTTGTATAGATCTAGAGAAACTAAATAATACACAGCAACAATAGGTGCTGAACTAGGGGAGTATTTATACTGGGAAGACCAGGTGAAGGTGATTAGCAATCAATCAGTAGCTTGGTGATGCAGATCGCTTGAAAGACACGTGACTCTCAGAGTCACTGTGGTTCTGAGACTGAGGCTGCTGGGAAAAAAGTCTTTTTGCAGAGTGACAAATTCATACATAAGGTTCACTAACTAATATATATAAGGCACACTAACCATTTTTGGGAAAATTAACGGATTTTAAGTGCACCTTATAGAGCGAAAAATACTGTAATCTTCCTCTGTGTTGATGTGCTATTGAAATTGAGAACAGTGCACAGACTTTATATTTTTTTTTTTGCATTAGCAGCAAAAAGGTAGTAGCATGACAATTAACCAATAATATAAATGTTAATGATGATGATAATGATTCTAATGCTGAAACTACCTTACTGCTTGCACAATACTAAACCTTTTTTTTTTTTTTTTTCTTTTTAAACCTATTCACTTTTACACTCTCAGAACCCGTATAATCCATATCACTCAGGCTTTTCTCCACGGTGGACCTCAGTCAGAGTCGTGTCACTCAGGCATGGGGTGACGGCCTGAGCCGAGCTACAGATGCCTGGTTATCAGAGGGCTCTGAACGCCACACACTGGGCATGCTCATATGGAGAACCTAATGAAGGGACACTGCAGCTCCAGCAGGTTGTGCACAGTGCCAGAGCTGGAGCGTGCTTGGCCGCTGCACTCGCGTGATCCTGACAGAGGAGAGCAAACGTGAGATTGGGGGTCTTGTCTCACAGATGGAGGACAACTCTCTCTCTGTCTCTCTCTGTCTGTCTCTCGTAAACACTCAGCAGTGCTGCGCGTGAGACATGCAGGGAGCAGAGAGAGAGAGGGTTTTGTGTTTGCTCAGAGTCTCAGAGCGGGATAATTCCCCACAGTGTGTTTGCTGATGGATTATTGAAGTGCCTCGGGTGTCGTGTCAGAGGTTAATCACTGCAGCCGTGGGTGCTGACTGGCTTTAAACACGGGGGGAGGCATTTAAACTCGGACTTGGAGCTGTTGAGATTGCATCACACTGGAACTGTGGATTGGAATGTGGTTTATTACTATTATTAATTGTAGATAAAAACCTTGATTAAAGTGATTCAACTGTAGTTTGCAGTGTCATTCATGAACTTGTCGTGAATGTCGTGTTTTATGTGGGTTAGGATAAAATGGGGCTTTGCTTTAGTGATCAGTAGCGCACAGGTGTTGGTGTGCTTTTGGTATTATAAGCGGGCAAAAAATAAGTGTAGTGTGGCGCGAAATGCGCAAAAGTAATGCACTAATTCTCTTAATTAATCATGGGTGTGTTTTGGGCATAACGTAAAATAAGCCAATCAGTGTGTCATTTGTCATTCCCTTTAAGAGTCATGTGCTTTTATGCATCTCCGCAGAAGATACTGACCTGTGTGTTAACACTGTGAAGGTGCAGCAGCAGGTAATTTAAAGGGAACAGTAATGTTATTTTATTCTTATTCTGTTTATTTTTAACATAAAAGTTGGATTTGCAGGCAGGTACCTGTACTGAGCACGCGCAACGTGCACGACACACCTTCATTGCTTCATTTAGTGTGTTATTTCCAGAGGTGGAAAGTAATGAATTACATTTACTCAAGTTACTGTAATTGAGTAGATTTAATGAGTAATTTGTAATTTTTAAAGTAGTTTTTAAAATAGGTAATTTTACTTTTACTCAAGTACATTTTGACACATGTTATAAACTTTGCTTCATTGGAAATCTCCTCATTACTGAGTTAAAAATAAAATGCTGGGAAAAAAACAATTGTCTGAATTAAAAAAAAAATTAAAAAATGGCACGGATGCTCATGCAGAGAATAACCAGGCAATAACGTCCTCATGCAATACAAAATGTGCCCCGCCGGACAGAGCTGTCAGCTTTCAAAACTTCCTATAAAATTACAGTTTATAGTCACCTATATTACCATAACTTTTTAATAGTAAAGAAAAAAATGGATCATAGAAATCTATGCCACTTGTTTTATGGGGTGGTCTGAAGAAATACTGCCTGCAAGGTCCAAATTATTATGTGCAATAATAGTTCATTAAAAAAAAAAAATAATAAATTTTTGTAAAGTAACTATGTAACTTTTACTCAAAGTACATTTTAAATTGAGTACTTTTTACTTTTACTCGAGTACATCTTTAGATGGGTACTTTTTTACTTTTACTTGAGTAGAATTTTAGAGTACTTTTACTTGAGTAGAATTTTAGCAAAGTAAAGGTACTTTTACTTAATTACACTTTTTCAGTACTTTTTCCACCTCCAGTTATTTCTCAATTTTCAGTCACAAACTCGCGTTCTGAAGTATAATCCAGCGTATAATTCAATATTTTAAACCATTGATTCATTCAATGAGTCGAATTAACTCAAAGTGTCTGAACACCAAATAGATCAAATGATTATTTCATGAAATATCAGCGAATTTTATTTATTTATTTATTTATTTATTTATTATTTTTTTCAGGTAAAGCTAGCTTTGAATCATTTCTTTGTCATCTGTAGTTTGATATTTAGTAGGTTGGTTACGATTAAAATCAACATTTTTGTAGAAAAAAATCGAAGATAATTTTTTTAGGCCTTAATTGCCTAGAACTATAATCAATAATGAAAACTGAAAAATTGTGGATTGGCTCTTCACTACACAAAAGAACATTCACAGTGTTTTATTCACTTCAAATCACCAGCTGTGCTCATCAATCCTCAGGACAGTCATTAAGATTTTTGCAGCTCTTGTGTGAACTTCAAAAATCACACGTTCTATTACTTGACCGTTACCAGACCTCAGAAAGCTCAACGACATCTATCTTTAGGTTTTGAATTTCTAAGGGTCTGGCCTTTTATTGCAAGAAGCCAATCAGAACTTCTGCAGAAGTTTCACTTCTCAAATCACAGAAGACATCAGCTGAAGGTGTGAGGTTGTGAAGGTGTGAGGTGTGAATGCTTACTGACGGCAGTGAATAGAAACTTCTTCACCGCTCAGATCCAACCAAATCAAACCTCAAAACACATTACGTGACCTTTCACCTCTCGGCAGGACAGTGATCCCAAAGCAGACTGCTAAAGCAAATTAGGAGTCTTTTCTGCACCAGAAAGTGGAATAGAGGTCGGCACCCTAATCTGAACATCACTGAGCAGCGTGCATCTCAGCTGCTGAAGACAAAACTAGTTGCTAAGAGCCTTCTAAAGCAGAAGAAACAGAAAGATAGAACATTAGCAGTGAAGAGGATACAGTGTGTAGTGCTGTCTGTGGCAGTGGCAGCCTTCAGACTGTTATAGGCGTAATTATTTGCAATTGAGGACTAGAATTAGTACTAATGCAGAGTGATAATGCGTTATTCTTTTATACAAATGAATCATTTTACCCATTATGGCCCCAACCTTCTCAAATAATTCAGTCTTTTTAAAGAACCTGGAGATTTATTAGTGGTTTTATTGAGCTACTGTTAAATTCAGAAGAAAGATTATACTGTATTAATATGGATTACATACCTGTCAAGTTTTAGATTTAAAAATAAGGGATATTTTCCTCTGTACGCTTAAAGCCGTCCCACCAGCCCAACGAAGGTTCAGTATCCCTTCCATTTTAAGACAGGTTTACAAAAAATCTAAAATAACCACAAGTGAACCACTTACACACTACAATCAGATTATAAGAATCTGAAATGTTGTGGACATTCCTACATATGTCATTCTTTTAATACAGCCAAATTAAAAATCCTTTTCTTAAAAAAATAATAATAATAAGATTTCATGTCTTTTTTGTAATAAATGCACTCTTTTATATGATATATTTTTTATTTATTTAATGGATTTAAAATTGAACAAAGGGTGCACAAATTCTGCAAAATTACTGTTGGTGACCTAAACATAGTATCATGAGCTTTTACTAAAAGGACATGGACCAGATATATTTCATCAGTAAAAATTAGTCCTAAGGGGCCTACAAAATAATTTTTAATTAATACTTCTTTCTTTTGATCACTCCACCCCTGATTAGTTCAGTTCATTTCGGTCCTCTCCACATTTCTAGTTAAACTGAGTCACAAGCTGTAATTTTTTTATTTAAAAAGGTTTAATCTGTGTGTTTTATTTCGGAGACGAGTATTTTTAAGCAGCTATCAGAAAAATCTCATCACAGTTTCCATGATTAGCCTATACCGTTACCTTTATTTAAGAAAAATCGCTGAATATCCAGATCTGTTGTAACATCAGCAGCTCCGACTAGCTGCCTGAACTCACAGCGACGGGGGGCTTCCCCACACTGACCCTCCTTTGCAAGCTGATTGGCTGTTTCTCCTGAAAGGCGGGACTTTCTCCTTGAACCGGCTCCACGATTGGTTAAGAGAAACAGAGCGGTCAGTGCCCTGTCTCCTCAATAATATATATTTTTTTATTTTAATATAATACGGGAAATTTACGGGAAAATACTAATACGGGAGGACGGCGGGAAAGAAGAGTAAAATACGGTAGTTTCCCGGCCAAAACGGGAGACTTGACAGGTATGGGATTAAATCTCATAACTAACATTTACCTTCCCCTCATTCTTTTCTTTCTCTCACTCTCTCTCTCACTCTCTCTCACTCTCTTTCTGTCACACACATACACACACACACACACACACACACACACACACCTGCTTCTTCTGTTAATTAGGCATATTTGTACACCTACCTGTGTTAATCCACCCGTTTATCTTGTCATCAGCAGCCGGAGTCAGAGAGAGCACAATTATTTTTTTTCTCCCTCCCAAGCAATACAGGGTCATTTTTAATGATTAATTAAAATTATTGTTGTGATTAATACTAATATTTTGCTAAGCGATTTACGCAACTAGTGTAATTATACATTTTTTATATTTGCCCATTTTAAATTCATTCTGTTATCATATTCTATTAAAAGCTTAATTCTTAAGAAGACAACAAAAAGTGTGATAAATCTTGATTAATCACAGAATATTATATCTTGATTAATCAGATTATTATTATTATTATTTTAATTAATGGATACCACTAATTAACATATTTTAACATATTAACAAATATATTTTTTATAAATCTTATCTAAGATTTCATACAAAGCTTTCTGTTGTTACTTGGTTCTATGTCACACACTGAAATGTATTACTTTTACTCTATTGCATTTCCACAAGTGAGGACCAAGCATCATTTTACATTTTCATCATTTACGTCTCAAAGACCAGGAGACTGTTTTCTCTCTTTCACTTGCCAATCACTTGAGTTTTCATGCATTTAAGTTTTAGCATTATACAGTTTTGTACATGCAGCCAAACATATCTTAGTTCAAAATAATATCAAACTGCTCACAGTGTCTTCTCTTAACAGTTTCTCATGCATATATATATATATATATATATACGTGTATATATATATATATATAGTGTACTAAAGATGTTCCACATCAAACTTGGCACGAAAACATGAGGCAAAAATGTGCAATATTCACCCATGATTCTTTCAGGTTAAAGTATTTACATCAGATGCATTTTTTTCAGGCCAAGTTGTTCGATATTGCCTTAAAAAAAAACAAAAAATAACAGAAAACCACAGATTGTGTTCAGGAGGATTGAATCAACTGTAAATCAAGGTATTAATTCACTGTACTGTGGAGTATTGTCTCTAAAAAGTTCCACAGTTCCCTCCACAGTTCACTGTTTCTGAAAAGAAAAAATCAGCACAGACCTTTTCTCTAAATAGTTTTTTTTATCTTCTAAATATCGTTAAACAGTGAGAACATTTTAAAAGGGGTTGTTGACTCTAACCAGTTGATTCATTTAAATGACCCGGGGTGGGATCAATCTTAGCGAATAACGAAGAAACTAACGAATGACGCGAGTAAAGAACGAGCCAGTTCTGCGAGTGTTTCCCAAAGAGCTTTGCAAAGCGAAAATTAATGAACAAGTTTTAAAAGCACGCTCAATCAATCCACAAACATCGATTCAGCACTGTCGAATATGCAGTATTTATTCAGTATTATGCCCAAAAAACGTAGAAATGTGTTGTAATCAACAACATTATACATATTCTGAAATTTAAATTATCAAAGGATGTACTTTGGCATTGAAAAAATACTCCTAAAGATAGATATGACTAAATAAATAATCAAAAATCTAATCTATTTTAAAGTATTTAAATTATTTACTTACTTACATACTTACTTACAGGAACACATGATTTTAAAAACAACATTTTTTCTCACAGAGTAAGCACTGTGTGCTGTTAAGTTTTAATTATATTTACCCACTATGGCTCAATGGCTTTATCTCATAAGTCACTCTTTTTACAGATCCTGGATAGTTATTAGTATATTTATTATAACAGTAGTTTCACTACTGTTGAATTCAGATAGAAGATAACATTATATTCATGCTGAAATATGGATTAAATCTCATAACTAACTCTCCCTCCCTTTAATGTTCTCTCTCTCTCTGTCTCTCTCTGTCTCTCTCTCTGTCTCTCTCTCTCTCTCTCTCTCTCTGTCTCTCTCTCTCTCTCTGTCTCTCTCTGTCTCTCTCTCTCTCTCTCTCTCTCTCTGTCTCTCTCTCTCTCTCTCTGTCTCTCTCTGTCTCTCTCTCTGTCTCTCTCTCTCTCTCTCTCTCTCTCTCTCTTAGACACAACCACAGATAAACACACACACACACACAGGCACATCTTCATGTAATCTTCAGTTCATGTAATATGCATTAATCCACCCATTTATCTATATAAAAAAAAAAACTGGAGCTTTCTTGTGTTTGATACTCTTTGATCTCTGATAAACTTTTACTTAACAATAACATAAATACCATTAAAAGACTGTAATTCATAAAAAAAAAAAATATTAAAGCTACCTTGAGATATAAAAAAAATATTTTATAAAAGAGAGACAGATTCTATACACAGTTTGGATGCACTTTTAAAAAACAGTTTTTTTATTATCAGATAGATCTTTGAAATGCAGCACCACAGAGGAGGAGGGGTGATGTGTTGTGATGTATTCAGTAAAAATTGTCATTAAATGTCAGTCGTCACCATACCAACGGCAAATAAAGAGCTGTGATTGGTGGAGAGCGTTCATGTTGCCAGAGAAAAATACAGCTAAAGCGTTGTTGCGTTTTTGCCCTGTGACCTATTTAAAAAGTCATGTTGGGTGTGTAATGGCCTTAACTCCATTGTAAAACGTCCTCTCTGCTCTCTGTGGGCCGATGAACTTCTTAAGCGCTGAGCATATCTTTTATCCTGAATTATTTAGCACAATTACTTTTAACAGCTGAGTATTCACGTATGTTTTAGCGACTGGCTGAGTTTAATGAATTAGTAAAGTGTTACACGGTGCTAAAGTGTTTGGAGGCTATCAGCTTTTTATTATTACATTGTATTCAGCTATCAGCTATAGAGGGCAGTGTTTAATGCTGGAAAAGGACCAGAAAAACACAGGAAATATTAGAAAATATTACAATTAATATTGTAATCATCATGCATTTATAAGGTTCCAATAATATGGTGATAAGTTTAACGGTCAATCCAAAATTTGATCACTGTTTTAGACTATGATAAGGTCTAAATCTTTACTTTTATCTCATTTTATATCTGTAGAAAGTACATACAAGATTCTAAGACAATTAACAAGAAATATAAGCCTATTAATTGAGCAAATAATAAAAAAAAATCATTAAATATCTTTATCAGACAAAGAACGTAAGCCTCTACTTTCAATAAGTTGCTTGACCCTCTTGAGCAGCAATAAATCCATTAATTTCAATCCTTTTTACAAAACTAGGTCATGTCTTCTTGTTTGAACTGATTAAATTTTTACTTGCTTGCTTATATGTACAGGGTCATTGTCCTGCTGCATTACCCATTTAGGGTTAAGCTTCATTTGACCAATATTTCCCTCTCATTTTTCTTTAGAACTTGCTGGTCCAACCCATAAAGGATAGGGTCATCATTAATAGCCAGACCCCCTGACCTAAGGCTGCATATCAGCCCCAAAACATGATGCAGCCTGCCCCATGCTTACCAGTTAACAGGGTTGGGTTAATATGGCTAATATTCTTCCAATGCTGCTCTTTACTCACTTGTTTAAACTTAACTCGCTGTATTTGTCTTTAAACGTGCCCAGACATAACAGATTATAAAATCTGTCATGTGTAATTGTCTTCTGTATATGTTATATATGTCATTTTTAAGCACAAAATGATACGTTAAACTACAAAAGGCCCTGAGAGTTAAGCTGTTAAGTTGTGGGAAAACGTGCATTCAATGAAAACCCAAAAATCAGTGTCTCAGAAAATTAGAATATAAAACTAGACCAATTGGTTTGGAGAGACATGTCATCTGCTGGTGTTGGTCCACTGTGTTTTATCAAGTCTAACGTCAGTGCAAAATCTTACAGCACTTTATGCTTCTCTCTGCTGACAACTTTTATAAAGATGCGGATTTCATTTTCCAGCAGGACTTGGCACACTGCCCACACTGCCAAAAGTAACAATTGGTCAACTGATATAATATTCGAATTTTCTGTGACGCTGATTTTTGGGTTTTCATTGGCTATAAGCCGTAATCATCAACAATAAAATAAATAAACGCTTAAAATAGATCACGCTGTACGATCATCTACATAATATACAAAATACATCTTCACATTTTGAGCTGATTTACTTAAATAAGGTAACTTCACAATGATATTGTATTTTTTTTGAGATGCAAATAGTATATAGTGTTTGCTTTGGTTATGAACTATGAACACTGACAATGTTTAGTATAAGAGTTAGTGATTTCTCGTAATATTGTTCGCTGAAAATGTTGGAGTGATTTTTGCTGGAGGACTACTCCTTAGAAGAGTAACAGCAGTCCTGAATCTCCTTTCTGAGGCATGGCACACTTTCATAAACCTTTGTAATAAAGATCAGATTTTAATAGTGAATGCCTCAGTAGTGACTTAGTTTGTGACAGTGTCAACAATGAAGAACGTACAGACACTCATCGACTCATGTCTGCAGAAGATTCTCCCAGTCTATTGGCCGAATACAAGTAGTAACCAATCAACAACCAAGACTTTTTCCAGAGAACCAACCAGCTTTCTGCATAAGACCTGAGAGATATTGAGATGATGCCAACAATACCAAGCGAGCGTTGACTTCTGGACCTGGTCCAGAAACAGTGGGCCAGAGAGCTTGATGGAGAAATTTTGACACATTATTCATCCTTTTACCACATTTTTCACACTTTAAAGATTATAAGGTGCACTATCAATAAAGCTTTATTTTCTGATCTTTTTTTATACATAAGGCACATTTTATGTGACTTTCATAAGGCACATGAGTGTCACAATGTATTCCTGTAAAGCTAAGCTAAGTAAACAAAACTAATTCTTTAAAAAAAAGCCAAACCAGTCAAACAAGTGCTGGATGTTAATCTACACAGATTTCTCTCCTGAAAACTGTTTGTTTGGGTGAGTAAAGCTCTTCCGTTTATTTACAGTAAGCTAAGATTTCCAGATTTCCACTAAAGCTGGAGCATTAGCATTAGCGGCTAACCACTGCTCCAGCAGTGCTAGCCAGGGTTAGCAGCAGGATACAGGCTGATGAGACTCACCTCTGGACGGCAAAAGAGCTAACGCTTAGCACGGTTAGCAGATGATGCCAATGCTGCTCCAGCAGTGTTAGCCAGGGTTAACAACAGGCTACATGCCAATAATACTTACCTCTAAACGACCAAAGAGCTAGCGTGTAGCACGGTTATTGGCTAATGCTAACTCCTGCATTACACAGGTGAAACTTCTGTGTAATGCTGCACTTGAGTGGCGTTATTGCTCCTTGTGCACTGATGATTTTTGGGAAAATTAAAGGATGTTAAGTGCACCTTATAGTGCGAAAAATATAGTATTTAAGTGCAATACTGTCTGTACTTTACTACCTCTGCAATATACCTCTCACTCTAATGACCTAAAATCATTACTGTAATGAAACAAATCAGTTCTAGGAGAAGTGAATTAACAAACGGAGTGTATCACTGGTGAGGTGTTCTGTATTAAAGCTCAGTAGCAATAAGAGGCTCATTGGATTTGGCAGAATCTTGGCGGAACTGAACTAATGGAAATTTGGTTACTCGCTGTGTTCTAAGAAGTCTACAGAAGTTCAGAACTCCCCAGAGGAGTGATATTTTGTGTTTGTGTGTGAATGTGTTTGGATCAGAGTAGTCTTATAAAAAAGAGGTGTTTATCTGCACAGACAGAATCTTCCAGTAGAGATACTGAGGTACTGCACACAGATGCACCTCCCTAACTAAGCCGGTATTTATGTTTCGTATACAGCACTCCACATGTATAAATTATGGTTGTTATTTCAGTGGGGACAGTTGCTATGACTTATTTAAAGACTGGATAAAGCTGTCCTCAGTCAACCCATAACTTGAGCCATAGCTTTAGACTATGATAAGGACTAAATGTCTATTTTTATGTCATTTTCACATCTGTAGAAAGTAAATAGCACAGATTGTTTGTTAATATTTGAGAAGTGAAATTAAGTTTATAGGATTTACAGAATGCGTGCAATAAGTCTTTAAACCCAATTAGGCAGGTGCATTAATTTGGGCACCCTTGTTGTTTTATTGATTTAAATACATTTAAATATGGTTTAGGGGAAGGATACAAAAAGCTCAAAATCTCAGAGGTTTCAGCTGTCAGTTTCCACTGTTAGGAGCAAAGTGAGGAAATAGAAGATCACTGGCACAGTTCTAGTTAAATCCTGAAGTGGCAGACCAAGAAAAATCTCAGATAATCAGAGGAAAAGGATGGAGAGAACAGTCATTGTCAATCCACAGATCAGCTTCGTTTAAGTATTCAGCGCACTTTTCACAAGGAGTTTTTTTTTCTGAGCGCATGCCACAAACAGAGTCACTTGAGGTATGCTAAAGCAAATTTTAAAATCTGTGTAGATTACAGTGTGACACCCTTTGTTCCTTACTATTGTAGCTTAAAATGCACTTTATAATCCAGTGCACCTTATGTATGAAAATAGACCAGAAAATAGACGTTTGTTGATAGTGCACCATATAATACAGAGCACCTTATAGTCAAAAGTAATAAAAAAGACAAAATACACAGCCCTCAGGCACATTGACACCTTTTCCCTTTAATATCAGTTTTTGTCATTACCATTGTCTGTATTCCCTGATACAAGAGTTTAAATGAGCTGTTTTTAAATGAAGGACTCATTTAAAGGTGATTAAATATATAGTGGTATTTGAAACATTTGTTACAGGATGGAAAACAAGTCAGATTTGTTTTATTTCCAATCCAGCATTTTCTGCTGATATCAGCTCAATACTAATTCTCATCAATACTGAAAAGCCTCTCTAATTTTATGGTGTAATAGGCCCTTAATCAAGGTGAAATCACTGCAGTGCACAATCTCTCATGGCCTCTTGCTTTATTAGTCAACCAGTAATTATTCACACTGCCTGAGTTTAGCTAGAATATTATCCTTCTGACTTCCATCACAGTGTGTATCATGAGGAGCCAAAATCCTATTAAAAAAGTAAATAGAGCAACAATGTATATTCTCTGGGTTGTCTTGAAAGCATATCTTTGTGTAAGTCTCATACCCTTTTATTAATAAAGGTTCTACACAGGGCTTGAATTAAAACATAGAAGATTATATGAATTTTTGGTTCCATAAATAGAAACCATTTTGGTAAAATATATTTTATATATGACTGTGAAGAACATTTTAAAGCTGAAGAAGCTTTTAAAGGTGTCCTTCTGCTAAAATCCACTTTTTCTTGTTCTTTGTAAAATACATTAGGTTTCTCTGAGTTGTATATGCATTATATGCACACTGCACATTAAACTGTTTCTCAACCTCCATGTCTGCAGTAGTTAGTAAAAGAAAATATTCAGAAAAATGAGTCGATCAGGAAAAGCACTGTGTCTACCTCAACTCGTGAATTAATATTCGTGGCCTTGCCCACCTTGGTTCGTGACAGCCCACAGACAGCGCTCAAGCTACGCAGCCAGGCACATCTCATCAGATAGAAGCTAACAGTGCTAGGAACAACATGGCAGTTCGTGCCTGTATTATTTGTGCAAATAACACATCAGTGTTCTATGCTTTGCCCAGTAATTCAGTGGTTTTTATTTGTCTATGGAACACCACCAGCATAGTACAATTGAGACAGGTATGTGTATGTTTAAAACAGTTCTGTTCACACTAGTTAAAAGTAAAAATCCACCCCGGGAACCCCTGGACTACCCACCTCAGTGTGTTTACATAGGACCTCCGGTGGATTTTGCTTTTTACAGAAACCCTAAGACTAGGTCAGTAGCTAAACTGCTCTTAGCACATGTTGTAAAGTAACATATGACATTGCAAAGTTATTTTAAGTTACCCTTAATTGACGTTTAAGATTGTTAAAAGAAAACTAATTTTAACGGTGTGAACTGCACTTAGGTTGTAGTACATCATAATAATGAATATGAACTTTTGTCAAATAGCCTACGTCCATTGGCCCCCAGCATCCCAAAATATAACACTTTTAGCTAAAGCTTCCAACAAGCTTACAATGCTAGCAATAGGGGCGTAGAGTTGCTAAACAGCAGAAGAAAGGTATATTGTAGTGTATGGAACCATGAATTCTTGTTTTTCGCATCTTTTGTTAAAATGACTGTCTGTAAGTTTGGGCAATTTAGAGATCTTTTTTAGTGAGAAAGTGTAGCTGCTCTGAACATATGTAAAAGTACTTTTAAAATGTGCATTGTGATTTTAGCAAGGACTCTCTTTTCCCCACTTTTTTAAGCTTGCTTTATCTCATCTGTTTTCTTTGGTTTAACGATGCCTGAATAATCAGATGAAGACTGAGTTTGGCATTCTGATATCTCCATGTTTGCAATAGCCCCTTAATTACTTCAATTAGCAGTGCTGCTGTTCTCACTAACACATTAAAAAAGGGGCAAGGAAAACTCCTGAAAATACCTACCAGAATAACTGTTTTTAGAATTAATGTATTAGTTTTGAAGTATAAAAAAAACATTGTTACATTATTGTTTTTTTTTTCTCATAAAAAAGAACAAAAACGGAGAAAAGAAATTAGTGCTGTAAAGCTTATTATGAGAGAGTTGATATTTTTTGTTCTTGGGCTCCCTCTGTAGTTGAATCAAATTAAATTTATTTATATATTGCTTTTTACAACTTTCTTTATATAGCGCTTTTTAAAACTTCCATTAGTCTGGCGGGAAAGGGGACAGGA
This sequence comes from Astyanax mexicanus, assembly GCF_023375975.1. Lineage (NCBI taxonomy): Eukaryota > Metazoa > Chordata > Actinopteri > Characiformes > Acestrorhamphidae > Astyanax > Astyanax mexicanus. Next base: position 22,027,244 of record NC_064413.1, read on the forward strand.
GATCCTGAGGGTCCAACATCTCTCAATATTGGCTCAGACAGGTGGGCAGTCAGTAACTTGGAGGAAGGCAGCGAAATTTAAGGATTCGTTTTGACTGGATTATTTATGTAAAACAAAGAAAAATAAAACATTATCAGAGTGTGATTATCTAATGACTCTGGCAGATCTGAATAAAACAGCCTAACTTAAAAGAGAGAGAGAGAGAGAGCCAGAAGGTAACATAGACACGTAGGCTTCCTGAAACAGTGGCAACCACCCACTCTATAAGAGTTGAGTTGAGTTGGGAGGTGTCACTAAAAGTGAAAGAAGCATGTGGACTGAGGCAGTTAAATAATATAACAGGACATACGTATTACTCAGCTCTGACTCAGCAACTCTGAAATCAGTGTTGCACTGTTTTCACAAGAGAATCATCCTACCTGCTTCACCAGAGTTACATAGTGCAGTTAGCAGCGTGACGAGCTCAAAGCAGTAGCTCTAGTAACTGTAGAGATGTCATTCACACTTTCACATGTCAGTGGAGCATCCCGATGTTTTTAAAGCTGCTTTTTTAATATAAAATGCTGTACAATGTTGCTTTAAGAGATACAATAGAGACACTTCAAGTGCTACAAATAGTGTATTTGAGTGATGCACTAAAAAGACCACTTTCAAAGAGTTTCCAAGGCCTGGAAAGAAGCAGTCGAGACATTTTTTGCTGAGACTAAAATGAGCCTCGTACAGTGGAGCTGAAAGCCACTGACATAGTCTGCCCTAAGCCTAAAACCCATCTCTCACTGTGCTCAGCTGGACTGCAGAAAAAAAGAAAGCAGCACTCTGACTGGCTTCTGGATGAGTTTGCCGTTTTTTGGTCTGCGGAGGAGGCAGGCAGATGCTGACCTCATGTGTAATGAGTGGCGAGCTTTTGATTAAGTCATTTTCTGGTTTGAGAGTATAATTGAACTCCTGCAGAATCTGCATTTACAGTATCGATGAACAAGTCACTGAGGGCAAATGTTAATTTGTCCCCAGCAGCCCAGCAATTCTGCCTCATTTCTCTTCTTTCCAACCTCAGGACAGAAACGGAAGGAAGAGAAAAAAGAAACACATCATGGTTAATGCATTCAGCAGCAGTAAATGCAGCTGAAGTGCATCGGAAATTTCCATTCTCACCAAATGATATAAAGGATGTGACATCACAACACATGCTGTGTGGACAGAAGTATTGGGACAACTGCTTATTTATATGATTGTCTTTATGATAATAAGGTGCATAAATATTTAGGTTTGGGGCTGCAACTATTGATTATTTTGGTATTCGATTAATTTGGCGATTATTAAGTTTCCAATTAGTCGATTAGTCAACGATTAATTTGCTATGTTCTCCAACTCTGCTTGCTGTGGATATGGCTTCTGTTTCTAGCTTTCTCTATCACTTCGAAACATTAGAAACTGCTGAATAGTGCTGGGAGTTTGTTTACGTACCGCCATACCGCTAGAGGCGCTGCGGAGCGCCAGCCAGGACTGCGTTTCAGCATGAACTCCATTGATGAAGAGGTGTTCTCATGTTTCTCTGGGCGGGCCGCCATTATTATAGTTGAGGAAGCAACTATGCGCCACGAGTGAGGAAGGTAAAAAATACACCTATAATAACCACAACTGATTGTCACACGGTTTGGTTTGGTACAAACAGCAGAGATATAGTTTTGATACAGGATGCTGTTACACATTACAAATATGATAGATAGATAGACAGACAGACAGACAGACAGTCTGAAAGCTCTGCATCTTTTTGTTATTTTAGACATTTCTAATTTTTTGCAAATAAAAGCGCTAAAATTTTATATATATTTCCACTGAGAGGAACATAGTAAGGAAATGGAAGACCACAGGGACAGTTTTTGTTAAAAATATCAGAAAGGCAGAGAAGAAGAATGGTGAGAACAGTCAAGGACAATCCACAGACCACCTCCAAAGAGCTGCAGCATCATCTTGCTGCAGATGGTGTCACTGTGCATCGGTCAACAATACAGCGCACTTTGCACAAGGAGAAGCTGTATGGGAGAGTGATGCCAAAGAAGCCATTTCTGCAAGCACGCCACAAACAGAGTCGCCTGAGGTGTGCAAAAGAAAAAGCATGAAAGCTCGTATTTGTAATGTGCGACAGCATTCTTAATCGTTACCACATCTCTGCTGTTTGTAACAAGTGAAAATCTGGTATAAATTGGTAGAGTTGTGGTTATTATAGGTGTATTAAACACCTTCCTCAGTGTAAATCAATGCACTCGTGGCGCATAGTTGCTTCCTCCATAATGGCGGCCCGCCCAGGGAAACATGAGAACACCTCTTCATCAATGGAGTTCATGCTGCTGAACCTCGCCTTATGAGTATTTTTATCCAAGTAAAATAAAACAACAGCAAATATCAATTATTCCCACAGACGAGCCCAGAATCGGTCCGATGTGTAGAATCATTTAATCAGCACAAGAGATAAAACTCCCTAAAATGCTGGATATGAAGTAACTAAAGAAAAAAGTTTCAAAAGCAGTAACTGAAGCCATTTTAAATATATATATATATATATATATATATATATATATATATATATATATATATATATATATATATATATATATATATATATATATATATATATTTAAAAGGGCTTCCCATCTTTCTCCAGTTAACAAACACATTCAGTTTAATGAGCATATATATATGTTTGTTAACTGGAGAAAGATGGGAATTGTGGCGGATTTTAACACTATATTGCCTCTAATGACTTTAATAATAACATATTGTAACTAGATATTAAACATGTACTGTGTCTTACTTGTGCAGTGGAACGTTTGAGAAATATCCCCTTTGAATACTTAAACATTGAGTATTTTAGGTCCATTTTTTAGTGTTCATGGAACTATTTAAAATATTTAGTTTTAGTAGTAAGGTAGCCGTGGCGTATCTCGTTTTAAGGCCTATTATTTACATTCTTCAGCTGTTTATCTGATAATGAAGTCTGATTTCTTCATATATTGTGTAATTTTGTGAGACAAGGTAAACCCAATATTAATCAAAGCCTTTCTTTAAATGCGTATTGTTTCATATTATATATACACAAAATAGCTAAATTGTTGCTGATATGAAACAAAACACAAACAAACCTGTTCAGCATCTGTCACTTAAAACATCTGTGACTTATTACACCAGTGATGACTTTCTTCTATGGGATATTCCAAACAGTTGTAGCTCTCTGGTTTTCATTTTGTTTACTCCTCTAACTATAAATGCACAGTCTGCATAGTTAAAAGCCAAATATGAGTGTAGAAATCCAGCACTGTTTATTGTTTGAATAATCAGTGTATCAGGACACACATTCTCACAAACAGTGAGTAGAGTAATAAATACAACAAAAAGAACCTTGTAATTGAGACGTTTAAGCAGCTCGTAATTGAAGATGAAGCTAATATAAGTACAGGTGCCTCGATCTTTGAAGAGCTTTGAAGAAGATCCCGCTGAGCATCTGCCCTGTTCTCTGCAGGGGGTCTTTAGTTTAAGCCAGCCAGCCGTCTAAACCTACAGCCCACCTGCACGTGAACTGTGCCGTGCACGCATTCACAGTGTCTGCATTTAGTGCGAGCCAAGCGCAGTGTTTATCTGTACTGAGAGAGGAGGAGCTGATATAAGCAGAATAGCATGAATATGGAGCGTGCATCTATCATAATGATGGAGTGCAGCAGACGAAAGGAGGGCAAGGACAGGTGTGGGGAGACCTGGAGGCCAGCAGAGATAACAGTAACAGTACAACAAAAGGTTGTTTTTCCTTGAAAGATCGTCTATTTACTGTTACAGATATGATTAAGCAATAATACATGAGAGGGAGTGCTATAACGTGTAATATTGGCACTGAGAAACTTCAAGTGTATTATTGCGATTACACTACAGTTCCATTATCGCTGTTTATTAAAAGATTTTGAGTTAAACAGAACGAGAAAATATGATCTGTTTGGTTATAAAAACTCTGCTTTGCTTTAGCTGCGTTGTAAGTTCTGTATTATTGGCCGTTTCAGTCAAAATTGTGGAAATCTAAGCTTACTGTAAATAAATAGAAGCGCTTTTCTTACCCAAATAAACATTTTTCAGGAGAGAAAAGTTCAGCACTCGTTTGACTTAAAGAAAATGTATTTTTTAAGAATTAAAGTTTTTTTTTTTAGTTCGGCGCCCGCCCAGCGGCAAGACCTGCTCGTATTATATTAACTGCAAAATATATACGCTTAAGCTTTTATTTTAATAATAACAACTCTTAACCTGATATTGGTGGCTGATAATGTGTGTAGTAATGCGTATTTTCGAATTGCAGGGTTTATTTATTTGTGGGAAATAAATAATTATTTGTCTGCACCGCCTATTGGAGATATGGCATTTCTGCACTGTGCCTCTAGGGGATCCAGCGGCTCCCAGTGGTGAATAATGACATTGCATTTGGTTTGTATTTGGTTTGTAAGCGCTGCATCGTTCCTAGGTTACCTGTATGTGGAGGAGTAATAAATGGAGAGCTTCGGTTACAGTGCATTATCGGCTAATAATGTCACTCATAAAACACCTCTCAGCCAATCACATTGCAGGGACAGAACTGACTGTGGTCAGTTCTATTATGATACAAGAGTTATGATTCAAATATATTGTAAACAGTGGTGCCCGGAAGTTTGTGAACTCTTTGGAATTGTCCATATTTCTGCATAAAAATAACCTAAAACATCATAAGATTTTCACACACGTTTTATAAGTGGACAAAGATAACCCAGTTAAACAAATGAGACAAAAAATAGTATACTTGGTAATTTATTTATTAAGGATAATGATCCAATATTGCTTATTTTGTGAGTGGCAAACGTATGTGAACCTCTGATATTAACAGTAAGAAACATGTCATTTCAAGTGATGTCCTATTTTTTCCAGAGTTGTATATTTGTGGTCAAATATATAGCTTTCTCAAATCCGGCAGAAGTGAAAAAAAAAATTGTTGTTGTTGCTGAGGGCACGATGCTGTGGACTGGAAAACGGGCTCAAGTGGCTAGGCCAGCACAAATGTCGAATCCCTTACCAACATCCATTTGCCTGAGTGTGCCTAATGTCTGCAGCCTGTGGCCTTTAGTGTGCTCCAGTAGAAAACCCCACTTGCTATTTTCATGGTTTTTATGTGAATGCATTAGATGGAGAGTTGTGGAAAACAGCATGTCAATTACAGTCATTTTGGAGGCAGAGAGAGACAAAAGCCTAAGGATGCTCAATGTGAGTGAATGCATATATGTGTGTGACTGTGTGTGTGTGTGCGTGTGAGTGTGAGTGTCTGTGTTTGTGCCTCTCCGCTACAGGTTGTGAAGTGGATCCAGGTAATGGCCCTGTGTGATTATCTGCTTCTTTTTCTGCGTGGTGTGAATGGGTGTGTGGGTCACGTGCGTTTGATGAGGTAATGGCTGTGCCCACACGACCCATTTGGGTGGCTCACGACTCTGTCGTCTGTTTAGGCATAGCCGGTGCCCGGGAGACTGGCATCTATCTGCCTCTGTCTGTTTCATTCGGCTTCTGTAAGAAAATGAAGAGAACAATAGAACAGCTCACTATCATGTCAGATCAAAGTATGTGGAAGAAGAACAAACAAACAGTGCACAGTTTCTGTATTACTGCAAAAACATGAGGACATGTCTTCACCAGTCAGAGTCTGTTTGTATGTTTGTCTCCCAAAAACATGTTTTACCCATTTTTCTTGCATTACATTTTTTGGTACCACTTTGAAATAAGACTACCTTTATAAAGGGTTTATAAATGGTTTACAATTAGTTTATTAATGGTTACTGATTAGGTTGTAAATGCCTTAATCTTTAAATCATTAATAATCAGTTATAACACATACATAGAAAGGACAACAGATGGCTGTGGGTTAATTATTTGGCAAACAACAGGTCATTGTTGCCCTTCATATGTATGTGTTATAACTGATTATTAATCATTTTCGCGGCATTTACAATCTAATTAGTAACCATTAATAAACTCATTGTAAACCATTTATTAACCCTTTATAAAGGTAGTCTTATTTTAAAGTGGTATACATTTTTTTTATTTGTATTTTCTTTCCATTAGTTCTTTTCGTTATGGGTTCGCTATGTATCGTTATTCTGGATCAAACATTTGCAATTCTTTGAACTACTGTATTTTTCGCACTATAAGGCCGTATTATAATAAGTTGCACAGTGCAGTGCATCAGTGAACATCTATTTTGTGGTCTATTTTTATACATAAGGTGCGCAGGATTGTAAGAAGCCTAAGTAAATAAAACTGTAAAAAAAAAAGTAAAACGAGCACTGGATGTTGATCTAAACAGATTTCTCTCCTGAAAACTGTTTGTTTGGGTGAGTAAAGTGCTTCCAAGTGCTTCCAATTGCCAATATGTTCAACAGCACAGTTAGCAACAGTGCTATCCGTGTTTAGCAGTGCTTAGCGCTAGCAAATGGTGCCCAACAGCGCTACGTAGCTTGTTTTAACACGGCAATCATGCAGGCTACAGTTCAATATACTCACCTCAAAAGAGCTAGCACTGCGCTAAGCTGCTAATGCTAATGCTGCTTCAGACTTGGTGCTGGAGAAGCTTCACTGAAACTCTTTTATAATGGTGTACTTCTGCAGGGTGGCTTTACTGCTCTTTACAATCAGATTTGAGTCACTTAAATCAGATATCCAATCAATGGACATGTTACATGAATGTGAATGGTCAAATCAGGATTCATGCATCTTTTTGCTTTTATTCATGAGCTACGTGCTTCTCTCTCGTACCCACAACATCTATCTCTTGGTGCAGCTGTGCAGCTATAGCTGCAAAAACAGCAAAAGCAAACCACCTGGTCTATTTTTACCTCCTCTTAGACCTGAGCATGTACTTCAGACCAGCTGTTTCCTGTTTCTCCACTCCAGCAAAAGATGCTCCACATATGAGCTGCTAACTCATCCATTTCCCTTTGTAAATCTATGAGTCTTCTCCTAAATATATGTTTTTTTGTTGTTGGTGAAGAAGGCCACGTTTATGCGCATGCGAGACGTTTCAGGGACAGATTCGTTCACATTACAAACAGATACAGGTCACTTACGTTTGGGAATGTGAACCGTAAAGATCAGAGCAAAAAATTGGATTTGAGCAATGTGGCTTGTAATGTGAACGTAGCCTAAAAGACTTTTTGATGTTGTCTAGTGTATGGTTAGCATTAGGCTGTAAACACTTTGAACTTTGTATTTATTCATTTTGTTTGTTTGTTAGTTTGTTTAAATATAACCCAGAATTTGATGGCATTATAGCCATGTAAAGACAAGACTTGCACAGTATCTGCAAATCCCTTCTGCTCGGTGTTGTGCCGAATTCAGCACCCCCACCAGAAAAAGCACCCCCTCTCGGAGCGTATTTCTAAGTAAATTTTAAGTGCTTTTATCAAGAAGATGGTGCATACGTGCTGCCGAGAGGGATATTTTTTATGGTGGGGGTGCAGATTTCGCCACTACTTTATTGCCAAATTCTGCACCTCCTCCAGGAAAGGGGGTGCTTTTTATGGAGGGGTGCAGATTTTGGCACTACTATGTTGCCAAATTCAGCACCCCCCCCCCCCCCAGGAAAAGCACCCCCTCACGGGAGAGGCTGCAGGTGACATGATTATTTTTCATTATTTCTTAGGAGTCAGCGTAGCTTACAAAAACATCTTGGGTATTTTCATTTTCTAAAAAAAAAGTTAAAACCAAGAAGACGTACGTGCGGGCTCCCGAGAGGGGGTGCTTTTCCTGGCAGGGGTGCTGAATTCTGTTTGTAATATTGTTTACTGCAGTATTGTTTCGGACATGGCATGATGGTTAAAAAAAAAATTGATACAGCTCGAATATAATTTAAATCTATGTTTTATTTTTGCAGCTACTCAAGTCAGCCCCTCAGAGTTGCAAGATGTGTTCCAGGAAACTTCCTCCAACATCTTCCAGATCAATGCCAACGGTACGTGAATAAATCTATAGGCTTTAAATAGATGTAGAGATGCATAATAAAGAAGGATTAAATGCTGCTATTGAAATTTGTAGCACTTGAAGAAACTCAGAGTGGGCTAAAATATTATAAAGTGGACAAAAGGGCTGTTCTTAAATGCTTTATTTAATATATTTAGGAATAAATTATAAAAAGTTTACATTTAGGTTATTTAGCATCTATTCACTTATACACAGAAATATATATTCATTTTTTAAGCAACTTTAAATTGATTACATTTGGATGCTGTATATTTTTCTGGGTAATTTTGTAATAAAGCACATATCAAATTACCCCATACAGTCATTTTATACATGAATCAAATACGAAAATTTGTCATATACTGTTAAAACACAGATTCAAGTCTTTCATCTGGTAAAAGAGTGAAATTTAGTGTTAAATATAAAAAAAAAACGACAAAATGACTAATGAATTCTAATGAATTTTTTTTATACTTCATTATAGACTATCTACCATTGTGTTTGGATTTTAATTGACACATAAAACGTAAAAAAAAATACATAAAATTGTACTGATTTATTATAATGTAAAAAGGTTGCTGAATTTTTTGCTTTTTTTTTTTTTATTATTTCTGCAGTGGTGACTTTAGAGAAAAGTCTTCAGTCCTTGGGAACATCCAGAGACACAGCAGAGCTACGCCAGAGCCTGTAAGTCTTTCTGCTGTTACTTGCAATTCAGTGTATTTTAATATATATATATATATATATATATATATATATATATATTAACTATACTCTCAAACATGGGGATCGCAGATAATGTGCTGTCATGGTTCAGATCATACCTCACTGGGCGCTCGTTCAAGGTGTCGTGGCAAGGACAGCTGTCCTCAGCCCGCTCCTTATCCACTGGGGTTCCCCAAGGTTCGGTACTGGGACCCCTTCTCTTCTCCATATACACCACCTCTCTTGGTCAGGTTATCCGCTCACACGGATTTTCCTACCATTGCTTTGCTGATGACACCCAGCTATACCTGTCGTTCTCACCTGAAGATCACTCAATTTCTGCACGGATTTCGCAGTGTCTCTCTGACATATCCTCATGGATGAGGGAGCATCACCTTCAATTAAATCTCTCAAAGACTGAACTTCTGGTTATACCAGCAAAACCATCTTTTCAACACAAATTCTCTATAACCATCGACTCTCTCTCTCTCACCGACAAAGGTTGCTAGGAACCTGGGTGTTCTGGTTGATGACCAACTCTCCTTCACGCACCATGTGGCCTCAGTTGCTCGGTCCTGCCGCTTTGCGCTCTATAACATCCGAAAAATTAGACCGTTCCTGACGCAACAGGCCACCCAACTCCTGGTGCAAGCGGTCGTCATCTCACGCCTCGACTACTGCAATGCCCTGCTAACTGGCCTCCCGGCCTGTGTAGTAAAACCACTCCAGATGATCCAGAACGCAGCAGCACGTCTGGTCTTCAACCAGCCAAAACGGGCACATGTCACCCCACTGTTCATTGAGCTCCATTGGCTACCAGTTGATGCTCGCATCAAATTCAAAACTCTTACAATCGCCTACAAGGTGATGTCAGAACAGGCTCCTTCCTACCTGCACTCACTCCTGAAGACTTACGCTACCTCCCGGCCGCTGCGCTCCTCCAGTGAACGTCGCCTCACTTTGCCAAACATTCACACAAAGCAATCCAGACTGTTCTCATACAGAGTTCCCCAATGGTGGAACAAACTACCCTCCACTACCAGATCAGGAGAATCTCTCGCTACCTTTAAGAAACTCCTGAAGACAGAGCTCTTCAAAGAGCACTTACTCTCTTAACACCTCTAACACACTAACTACTTCTAACCTCATTTCCTTCTTCCTCTCCTTCACTCCTCTATCCTATTATTCCCCTGTGTCCTCCTTTTATCCCTATCCAAAGATGTTTTTCCTTTAAACTTATTTTACATTGTACTTGACTATTGTAAGTCGCTTTGGACAAAAGTGTCTGCCAAATGTAATGTAATGTAATGTAATGTAATGTAATGTAATATATATATATATATATATATATATATATATATATATATATATATATATATATATATATATATATATATATATATATATGTAAAACATAAGCTTATGCAAAACATTTTACTCTACAGAGTTATAGACAAAGTATTGTCTTGTTATTTTCCCTTCAATAGATTTAAATGTGTATTCTAACAGTTCGCATGTGCTTAAAGAAAACTGTCTCAGATTTTATTAAAGAGTAATAAACCCAAATATCATGACAATTTTTTTCCTGGAGCGGTTTATTTGTGGTGAGAACACGATCTGGTTTCGATCTGATCCAGCTATCAAATATACTTCTTTTTAATTGAGCTGAACTGCTTTTAAGATGCAGTTTAATTTGATATATTAGCCAGAAAACATATTGCTATGAACAAATGCTGTCTCTTCTGCTCCATGCTGTTTACACGCACACTTCTGCGTTGCATGTCTCATTGAAAACACTGTGAAAAATTTTCTGCGTTCAGTGTTAAAGCAGCTTTATAAACCAATAAAACAGTAGCTTGGCCCCCAGATGCCCACTGTACTAGAAAATCAGTAGTACCAGCAAAGCAACAGCTATTTTTGACTAATTTAATGTGATTTAAAACACTTTTTAATAGAGATGGAATGATCGATCTGCAGTGTATCGGTATCGGCCAATTTTCAGTTAAAATACGGTATTCTTCTGATTTTAGTCGATCTGATTCAGGAGTTTAGGGTTAAGCAGTTAATCAGAGCTGTGTGTGGATGGCCGGTGAAACGGCTCGCTTACAGGAAGCTGCAGTTCCTCATCCAACCACTAGCCGGAGCTGCAGCAGCAGCACAAGCCCCGCTGTCAGAGCCACAGCCCAGCCACGGGCTACAGGCTCAGCCCAGCCAGCCTGCAGCGTTTTTTTTTTTTTTTTTACAGTTTTCTTAAGGTTTTAACCCCACTAACCGGATAATACAGCTCTCTACAGTTCATCTTTCAGCCCCAAGCAGCTAACAGCAGCAGTTTAGAGCAGCGTCACGGAGGCACTGCTCGGATTACATTATAAACAGGTCAGTTAGCGCGCTGCTAACCTCATGATGTTTATAACTACGGAGTTTAGTGGACACACCACGGCTGCAAGGTTAGACTGTTGAAGGCTACTGAAGACTATTAAAGGCTATTGGAGGTTATTGAAAGGGTTATTAGGGGCAGAAATCAGTAAGGCTAGTTAGATAAGTGAATCACGTCCTTGTCCTTTGCTGCGGTGAAACTGCAACTAGCGCTGTCACAGTGATGTTTATTAACGTCATTAAAACAGATTTTGTCAGCCTGTCAGGTATTGTCTTATAAATATTCACATAAAACTTATATATCTTCTAAAAAACATTTATTTTGGTCAGTAACACTCCTGTTTATTTACTAGCAGCGTAAATTACCAGGTTTGTCTGGCACCTGTGTGGCATTAATGTGGCATTTGGCCCCGCCCAATATCAGTATCTGCAATCGGCCGATCGTGGTGAAAGACGGAATCAGCCCCAAAAACACTGATCGGTCCATCTCTACTTTTTAATCTTGTTTTTTTTTTATTGTTTAGGGATTATTTATGTAATAAATAGGCCAAAATAAAATATAAAATATAACACACAGACTTCCAATGCAAAGGAAATAAAACAAAAACAATATTTTAGTTCATTGTAATTCTTACATTTAGTTTTTCCATCACTGCAGATAATTCAGCTCTGACTAACTGGAAATATACCAGCATTTTTTTAAGACCCGCTTCTGCGTCTTGTTTTGCAGCTCTCACTCTTCTGACATCTTGTGTTTGTTTGTTACAACTGTCTGAAATCATTTGAAATAAAACAGAATGCTTCATGAATCCAATCTGAAAGCACTGAGTTGTAATGTGTAGAAAATGATTGGGTTGTTTTATTCATACGCTGCTTCTTCTGGTTGGATGATCTGTGGCAATATCCAAACAATTGTCAGAGCGTCTGAGTACCGTAATCAGCTGTAACTCATGAGCCTCTGATTTTAGAATTTTAAACCTAATGTTTTAAGCCTGCTTGATTTAGCTTGATGAAAAGGTGCTTCACATCAGGCTGTTTTTTATGGATGTTTTCTTCAGGGAGCTGTTAGTGTAAATAAGATGTGAGTGAGAAAAACCTTTTTAAATTTTAAACAACCCCCACATAATGCCTGTCTGTGCATTTTAGCTGCCTATTGATGCTTTTGCTGTGGGATCATCTATAGGAGAAAAAATAGCTTTTTTATGCTCTCCTAAAGGTGAACCTTACCAGCAGTGGTCAACCGACCAAAATTACCCCAAGAGTGCAGCGTCAACTCAGCCAAGAGGTCACAAAAGACCCCACATCAACATCCAATGAACTTCTGACCTTACTTACCTCAGTTAAGGACAGCGTTCATGACACCACCATTAAAAAGAAAGAGATTGGGCAGAAATGGACAATGCATGACAGAGTGCCAAGATGGAAACCAATACAGAACAAGAAACAAATTAATGCTCGTTTCAATTTTACCAGAAAACATCTTGATGGTGGGAAAATACTTTGTGGACTGAAAAGACAAAAGTTAAACTTTTTCTATGCTCATTACCTTATTGTAAAATAACCATCCAAACCACTCATTCCTGACACCAAACTCTTTCAGCTGATAAACAGAAAACTGATTGATGGATTAATTGTTTTTGGGCTTGGAGTGTTTATAGGGGCAGTCGAGACCCACCTGAAAATACAAAAGCTTAATTTATACCATTTAATAAGTTACATTTTGTTGATGACCCTTTACAAGTTTGAGAAATTTCAGTTATCCAGCATATTGTCGCTGTCCTATGAAGAACACTTTCAACATTTTTGTCGATTTTTGGTTTACTACATAATTTGAACAGACAAACTGTCCAATTTTTTTGATGAACAGACCAGTAGAAACTCTTTTTACACTGACTTCTATTGAAAGTTTACAAAGTTTCTCTTTCCTGTAAAGTTGCTGGTTTGGAGATTCTCATTGGACAGCAACAATATACACATTTCTTATTTATTGCTAATAATTGGAAACAATTCCTTTTCTGGAAATTGATTTTCAGTGATGTAAAAATACCCTTTCCATATATATTGTAAAATGACTTCTCCCTCAAACCCACTGCTGCTACACATTATTAATATTGCACATCATTTACATGCAGATTTTAGGTTCTTGCATCCTTCCAGTTCATTATCATGATCTCTCTTAGGCCATCACTCAGACTGTAAATTCTGCTTTGTGGTGATGATGCCCGGGCAGATATGAGCAAGCCTTTTAGTGCTTATTCTCTGTGTTTTATCACCTCCTCCCAGCACCCATCGATTACTCTTTTCAGTCTGGCTGTCAGCAACTACAAAATTCATTGCTTGTCACAAAGTGGTCAATCTGAAATGATTGCATCTGTGTAAATTGCATTACGCTCACTGTGTCCACTGGCGTGTCATCAATTCCATCAGCGCCTTTTTTTATGATGGCTTTCCAAATCTACTGACATTCATGCACTGTCTAACGCCACGTCTCTTTTTTCTCTGGGCGCGTCGATACTGACGCTCGATACGAATCTCCTGAGCCAACGTTTAGCCATTACTGAAGGAGCAGAAAGGGAACATCTGCTTGCAGCTGGCCCATCTGCTGGGGGTGTGTATTGGTGTGTAGGTGTGACTGGACACAGTGTTGATGAATGCTGGCAGTATTACATTGTGTAAGGTTCAGTGTGTCTGTTAACCTTCTGCTCAACCATCTAATACAGCTGAAATGTTGAACTGACCTGGACTGAGCTTCATGTGAAGGTGGTATACACTGTATTGGGGATGGGGGCAGTTTTTCATTCTTAGATGCATCTTGATTTGGATGTGGACGATTCTAAATCGATTCACAAGTGCCAACATACTGTATGTGGATTTTGCGAAACGGCCACACAGTTTGTCCTCCTACTAGGCTCATAAAATTCCATATTCTCCCCAATTTAACTAAGCTAATCGTCCCACCCATTCAGTTATTAGTCAACTGCTACTCAGCTGTATATCCCCCCATTACTAGTGATGCCACAACACAAGGAGGATGAAGACTAGCACATGCCTCCTCCGATACATGTAGTCATGAAGTCAGCCACCGCCTCTACTTATTAAATTTATTAAACTACTACTGCTGCAGCATTGCCGAGCAGCATCACAGCGCATTTGGAGGAAAGCGCAGCGACTCGGTTCTGATAAATCAGCTTACAGGTATGGAGGACCAAAACTGGCAGAATTAAAAATATATAAATAAATAACTAAATAAAAATGCATGTAAATCACTCGACAAAACTAATATGGTGATTAAAACGGTAAAGAATAATTATCATTAATAAAAAAAAAAACACATATACTGTACATAAAAATAAATATCTTAATAAATTGTTATTTATGTTTTTTTATTAACATTCTTTAATTTTTCTTTTGATTCATTTGTTTATTTATTTACGTAACTATTTATTTCTTTATTAATGTTTTTCCCGATTTATTTATTTCTGCATTAATTTATTTCCCAATTTATTTATTTCTGTTTTTCCTTGTCCTTATATGATAATGAAGAGGCTCTCCAGCAATGATGTCACGGCGTCTCAGCATTCCTATTGGTTGATCGATGTCAGATACCATAGATTGATTGTACTAGGGTATCTATGGTACTATGTTCTATGTCTTGCTCCTTTGGCGGTAACTTTGGTAACGTGGAAGATTATTTAATAAAAATCACTTAGATTGTAGTACAAACTAAAAACAGAAATAAATAAATAGGAAAATAAATGAATGCAGAAATAAATAGATACGTAAATAAATAAATGAATCAACAACAACAAAAAAATAAACATTGTTAACAAAGAAACCCATAAAAAATATATTAAGATATTTATTTATATACAGAGTGATTTACTTACGTTTTTATTTTATTATTTATTTTTTTATTTTGGCAGTTTTGGTCCTCCATACACAAGTGCCTTGGGCTGATTAAAATCACCCTAGGAGTGATGAGGGTAAAGAGTGACATCTACACCAGTTACACCATTCGCATATAGATTTATATTTATATTTTAAGTATATTTTTATATTTAAGGCATTTAGCATTTATCCAGAGCAACATACAACATATTGTTCAGCAATTAACTTGGAACATTCAATGCAAGTATCAACTGACCACAAATTCTTGATACTTTGAGCTCAAATAGTAGTAGTAGTAATATATACATCAGTTCCTATAATCAGCATGTTGAGAATATTAGATTTTGAAAGATCCTGTAACGAAAAAAGAAAAAGAAAAAAGACATGGCACGTTCACTTCAAGCTTTAGAAGTAAGTGGGTTTTGGCATTGGTTTTATTGTTTATCTTCCAAACAGGGCCCTTTTCTATTAGCAGTACTACTACCGGTAGTCTAAAAGAACTAAACAAGCTATGTTTGTGTCCACTATACATGTATGTGTCCATTTGCACATCTATATCCAATAATAATCTAGAGAAGAAAAGAGCTCTCCAGATCAGGGTGGTCAAATCACACCTACAGAACTCAGGAGGTGCTCTGCTAGACTTCTTTATAATTAGCCTTCATCTTTTCATGCTCTGTCTGTTAGATGTTCATTGGTGGTGGTGGTAGTGTAAGCTAACTAAGATCTACCTCAGAATTCTAAATTACAGAGCTCTCTATCTGGTGGCTTACCTTTTATGACCAATTATCACCAACTGTAGAGGTTTTCAAAGCTCATGTGCATAAGTTAATTAATCACAGTAGTTTCCGATTTATTTATTTCTGCATTCATTTATTTCCCGATTTATTTATATCTGCATTCATTTATTTCCCGATTTATTTATATCTGCATTCATTTATTTCCCGATTTATTTATATCTGCATTAATTTATTTCCCGATTTATTTATATCTGCATTCATTTATTTCCCGATTTATTTATTTCTACATTCATTAATTTCCCGATTTATTTATTTCTGCATTCATTTATTTCCCGATTTATTTATTTCTCCATTAATTTATTTCCCGATTTATTTATTTTTGCATTCATTTATTTCCATATTTATTTATTTCTGCATTCATTTATTTCCCGATTTATTTGTTTCTGCATTCATTTATTTCCTAAATTATTTATTTCTGCATTCATTTATTTCCCGATTTATTTATTTCTGTTTTTCCTTGTCCCACTAGCGATGACGTCACCGTCAGCCGCTCACCTTCACCCAATAGCGTTACTCCCTCGTTCTGAGTCACCTGTGTTCTAGGAAGTTCCGGTTTATAGTAATTCTAAGCTTTGTATATATAGGGTTCTGTTGGCATCTGTTCTTTGCGAAGTATTGTCGACTCATGTTGCGTACTGAGTGTTTTTCCAAGCTTTTTTCTGTCTGCCCTTTTGTTATGACCTATTTTTCTGTATCACTGATTTTGCCTTTTGTCTTTGCCCTTATCGGATTTGTTGCATTATTAGACTGTCTTTCTGGCTTCGGATCTCGGACTGTTTTCCCTAATACGTCTCCTGTGTTCGGTGTGAGTGTTTTTTCCCATGTTTTCTGGCTGTATAAACCTGTTAACCACTCTGTAAATAAACCAGTCTTTACCTTTTACTCGGCAAGCGTCACTCCCATCTGTCTGGTGTTACAGCTGGAGCAGCATTAGCATTAACCGCTACACATGCCCTGGCTTACCAGAACACTCAGGGTTCCTCAGTGTAGCACTGTTGGGCAGCATTAGCCAATAACCACGGCTAGCGTTAGCGATTAGTAACTTCAGGCATAAACATTAACATATTGTGTTTGTGTTACAGTGCCCTGTGTGTTAAGTTCATTTATATGTATTCTCAAGGAAAGTTCATTATTACAGCCCAGGATACATATATTTGACTTTAAATGGGCTACAGTAATGCACATATATTGCTTGTTGTGAAAATTGTATATAAAGGGTAAGCTCTTATTCCAATTACTATTGTACTATTCTTGTTTTCCCAGTATATTTCCAGCAATAAACATTGTCTGTTGCTGCTCGGTAGGGTAATAATAA
Organism: Astyanax mexicanus; assembly: GCF_023375975.1. Taxonomy (NCBI): domain Eukaryota; kingdom Metazoa; phylum Chordata; class Actinopteri; order Characiformes; family Acestrorhamphidae; genus Astyanax; species Astyanax mexicanus. The sequence continues at coordinate 22,044,338 of NC_064413.1, forward strand.
GCATCATTATGTCGAACAATAACTTATTTTTGAATCACTATTCTGAGAGTTATTATTGACTTATTATTGCGTATTATTGTACGCCTCTTTGTTAACTCATTTTGTATTTGTGTGGATATATGCACATGTCTACACATATAGACAAATACTGCTCATCATACGTATGCAGTTCAGATTCAGAACATTCTGGATCGCCTTAAAGTCTTATCAGGAATTCAGACAACTGACGAGACAGAGCTGAACAACAGAGGCGGCTGTCTAATAGCCCCCGTACGCACACTAAAGTGTGTGCTGCGATATTATTGCGTGGGTGTGTAAGTGTGTGTGTGTGTGTGTGTGTGTGTGTGTGTTCGTGCGTGCACTAATCCTGTAGTGACCCCGGTGCTGATGCAGCACGAACCGAGCCAAGCTTTAATTTTTGCTCTTTCTCTCTTGGTTTTGTTTAATCCCTCTTCATTTAAATTCAACATCATTATGAAACAGCATCATACAATGCCGGGCGAGATCCTGCGGAAATGTACTAAACTCTGTGTATTTGCGCTATCTCCCAAATGGCATAATCCTAAATTACTACTGCTGGGTTATGTGTTTTGAAATTGACTTGTATTACAGAGGCCGGTGTGGTCAGCCAGAGGCACACGCACAATTCTGATTCACTGTGAAATTCACTTCATTCATCCTCATCCCACCACCACCTCACATCACCCTCTCACTGCCTGATTATCTATTTATTACTCTGTAGATCTTATTTATTATTCTCTGATACATAACTGTAGATAAAGAGATAAACGTATGCAAGCATGGAGAGAGGGAGAGAAATGTGAAGAGATTAATGCATTAATAGAAGGATGGAATCAACAGATGGTTGGGTGGGTGGGGGTTTGAATTTATGAATTAATGAATGAATGAATGAATAAATGAATAAAGGGATAAATGGGGGATGAATGGAGAATTGAAGGAATGGATAGATATGTACTAAATGGATTGATGTAGTGACGAATGGATAAATGCAAAGATAAAAGGCTGTATTGGAATGAAAGAATGAATAAATAATGTGTGAAGGGTGAAGAGATGGATGGACCGTTGAAGGGATGCATGTATGGGTAGTAGAAGGAAAGAGAGAGTAAAGAGAGTAAATTAACACATGGATAAAGAGAGATGAATGGATAGAGAGTGGATGGAGAGGTGAATTAATGAATGAATTAATGAATGAATGTATGGAGGGATAAAGAGATGGAGGGATGTATAAATGGATTAAAGAGATGGAAGGATGTATGGATGAAATAATTATTTGAATGTATGAAGGGATGAAGGGATCATTGGATAAATGGAAGATTGAAAAGATGAAGGGATGAATTAATTAATGAATGTATGAAGAGATGAAAAGATTGTTGGATATTTGGATGGATTGAAAAGATGGAGGGAGGTATGGATGAATTAATTCATGAATGTATGGAAGAATTGCTGGATCGTTTGGAATATGGACGGATTGAAGAGAGGGAGGGATGTATTAATGAATAAATAATGAATGTATAGATGGATGAAAGGATTGTGTATAGACAAATTGAAGAAATGGAGGGACATATGTATAAATTAATTCATGACTGTATGGAGGGATGAAGGAATTATTGGGTTAATTGAAGGTTTGAAGAGATGGAGGGATGTATGGAGGGATAAAGGGATCGGTCATTGGGTGCATGGACGGATTGAAGAGATAAAAGGATGTATGGATGAATTCATTTATGAATGTATGGAGAGATAAAAAGGATCGTGGCTGGACAAATTGAAGAGAAGGAGGGATGTATATAGCAGTATGAAGGGAGTGTTGGGTGTATGGGTGGATTGAAGAGATGGAGGGACGTATGGATAAATTAATTCATGAATGTATGGAGGGATGAAGGGATTATTGGGTTGATTGAAGGATTGAAGAGATGGAGGGATGTATGGAGGTTTGAAGGGATCGTTGGGTGCATGGACGGATTGAAGAGATGAAAGAATGTATGGACGAGTTAATTAATGAATGTATGGCGGGATGAAGGGTTTGTTGGTTTAATGGGAGGACTGAAGAGATGGAGAGACGTATGAATGAAATAATTAATTAATGAATGGATGGAGGGATGAAGGGATTATTGGGTTAACTGAAGGATTGAAGAGATGGAGGGATGTATGGAGGGTTGAAGGGATCGTTGGGTGCATGGACGGATTGAAGAGATGAAAGAATGTAAGGACGAATTAATTAGTTAATGTATAACGGGATGAAGGGAGTGTTGGGTGTATGGATGGATTGAAGAGATGGAGAGGCGTATGGATGAAATAATTAATTAATGTATGGAGGGATGATGGGATTATTGGGTTGATTTAAGGAATAAAGAGCTGGAGAGATTTATGTAGGGATGAAGGGATTATTGGGTGTATGGATGGATTGAAGAGATGGAGGAACGTATGTATGAATGAATGAAGGGATGAATAGTTTGTTGGATGTATGAAAGGATTAAAGAGATGGATGGATGTGGGATTAATGGATTAAGTAGGATTGTTTGAAGGAATTGAGTAATGGCTGGATCTATGAATGAATAAATGGATCATTAAATTGAATGTATGGACGGATATATGGATGTATGAATTTATTAATGTTTTTAATGGGTGAATCAATTGTATGGATGGTGATGAAGGGATAAATTCAGAGATGGATGTGCTTTAATGATCCCTGGGCTTTTTTTTTTGCAACAGTAGAAGAAGATAGGAGGGCATTGCATTAAATGCACTTAATTACATATCATTTATACACATAAATGTTCTGTAGAAACATCAAAAAGCTAAATTTAACACAGTTTAAGAGATATTATTAACTTATCAGTCTCATTTTCAGTTTTGTATCCGCAGCAGGAAAGTTAATAAGAGTCAGTATTTGTGTATTACTGTTAATTTGAGTGGAAATGTTATTAGGTTGTATGAATTTCCTGCAGGGAGTAAAAGTGTTTTTCCTGGCCGGGCTGCTGCTCTGTCCTGCTGTCTCAGAGCAGGCTGTTTATTCAGACTCGCTGTTTTTCCGCTCTTTTTTTTCCGTGTTTCTCTCAATTGACCTTGACTGAGCTCCCCTCTGTGCCAGTCTTAATCCTCCACGCTTAGCGTCGTCAGTCTGCACACCTCTCTTCCACTACCCCCACCCCACACACACCCCCCCCACACACAAGCTTTTTTTTTTCTTTCCTATGCCCCCCTGCTGCACCTCAGCCATGATTCTATTACAGCCAGTTTCCACAGAAACCTCTCAGTTCCAGGGTCATACCTCCCAGATGGCGACGTGTCGCTTGGAGACCCTGGCTGACTTAACCCCCCCCAAACACACACACACCATACAAATGCACACACACACATTTATACACACACTCCCTCTGTCCCCGGTGTCACCACCGGCCGGTATACAGGCTGGCTCAGCACCGCACTCTCACAGCACAAATTCAGTCTCAAGACTGAAGGAAGGTGTGAAGGAAGTGACCAGGGGTGAGGCCATTATATAAGCTGAAACTGGAGTCGGGTTATACTATATTATACTGCATTATAGTGTATTATTGCGATTATACCACAGTTCCATTATCACTGTTTATTGAAAGATTTTGAGTTAAACAGGTTTAGCATTATCGGCCATTTAAGTCAAAATAGTGGAAATCTAAGCTTACTGTAAATAAATGGAAGTGCTTTACTCACCGAATTAAACCATTTTCAGAAGAGAAATCTGTGTAGAATTAAATTTCAGTGCTAGTTTTACTGAAAGAAAATGTTTTTATTTTTTTATATTTAAGTTTTGGTTACTTCGGCGCCCCCCAGCGGCAAGACCCGAGAATTATAAGAGTCCACCTTACATTCAGCTTAAAGTACCCCATATTAACTGGAAAATTTGTACACTTAATCTTGTATTTTATTAATAACAACTCTTAACCTGATATTGGTGGCTGATAATGTGTGTAATAATGCGTATTTTCAAATCATTGGGCTTATTTTTGGGACTGTGTCTTTTCCTGCGCCACCTATTGGAGACATGGCATTTCTGCAATGTGCCTATATGTGTATAATGACATTGTATTTGGTTTGTAAGTGCTGCATCGTTGCTATGTTACCTGTATGTGGCGATGCAATACATGTAGAGCTTCGGTTACAGTGCATTATGTCACATTATATGCCTAATAACATTAATGTCACTCATAAAACGCCTCTCAACCAATCACATAGCAGGGTCAGAACTAACTGTTTTATATTAAGGTTTATTACTTAAATTGGCTTATATAGGTTTCAACTGTGTAAAAAAAAAAAAAAAAAAAAACATTTTAAAGCAGATGTACTGTATTTTTCGCACTATAAGCCACACTTAAAATCCTTTAATTTTCCCAAAAATCGTCAGTGCGCCTTATGTATGAATTCTACCAGTCAGGTATTAAGAAGCAGTAAAGCCACTCTGCTGAAGTACAGAGTTATACAGGAGTTTTAGTGAAGTTTCTCCAGCACTTAGGCTGGAGCAGTATTAGCATTATCCGCTAAGCACAGCGCTAGCTCTTTCATTGTTCAGAGGTGAGTACATCAGACTGTAGTCTGCATGTTTACCAAGTTAAAACAAGCTACATGGGATGAACCACTAGCTAATAGTGTCCTGGCTTTTCCTCAGTGTAGCTCTGTTGGGCAGCATTTACTAGCACTAAGTGCTGCTAACTTCAGCTAGCACTAATGCTAACAGTGGCTAGGGATGTTGCTAAGCAAGCTGTTAAAAATATTGGAAATCTAAGCTTGCTGTAAATAAACAAAAGTGCTTTACTTACCCAAATAAACAGTTTTGAGGAGAGAAATCTGAAAGTGTGTAGATTAATGTGCGACACCCCGGTTCCATAGTATTGTCATTTAAAATGCACCTTGTAACCCACTGCACTTTATAATCCGTAAAATATGGTAATTCTGATCACGGATAGGACAAAACAGCTAATATCTAATCTAATATATTCATTTAAAAATAATTGGTCAGTTAGGTTTTTTGGATGTATTTTATAAATGAACAAAATGAGTTAAACAGTATATTCATAAACAATGAATTTCATACACTGCTTTTTATATATATAGTAACCTACCTTAAAAGTACTCTTCTACATGCTCGGAGCAATTACCCCTTCATACCAGAGTGGTCGCTGAATCTCTAAAACATTTGTAAAGTCTAATCTGTCCTTTCTATTAATGATTTGCAGTTTGTAATAAACCCTCTGTATTTGCTCTCTTTATTTTAGACTGAGATACTGATACACCTACTTCCTGAAGAGTGTTCTTTACTCGGGTAGATGTTGTGAAGGATGTTTTTCATCCCTCACTGTTGTATTCCGTGGACGTCCAGGTGTTTTTTTATAGTTCTTCTACTATTTCAGTTACTCTCTCCATTTTACCTGTTTAACTGATGGTGGATTAATAAGGGAATAGCACATAGAGCCCAGAAAATAGCTTTTGAGATCATTTGTCAAATTTATTTTTGATCCCCTAAATTAGGAGGCTTTATAGATACTGTAAATGCCTGTAATTCCTAAACGCTTTATATGATATTTTTGTTCAACCCCTTTAAATTAAACCTGGATGTCAAATCTTAATTGTGTCTCATTTGTTTCATTTTAAATCCAGTCTGATGACATGCAGAGCCCAAATTATGAAATTAAGAATATTTATGGATCTAACTGTACATACTTTATACACCTGTAAGTTTAATTGCTTGGATCGGTGAGTGAATACTTTTTAAAATATAGTATATATAAATTCCAAAAATAACAGCGTTTCAGTGTTAATAACACTCAGTCTCTGAATTTGCTCAACCACAGACGTTAAATGTCTATTAAAAGTCCCGCAGTCGCGACTCTCAGAATTATGAGCTGCTATATCCACACACACTGTAAGTGAACTGCAATCACTGTGGGTAATTGAATTTGACCCATCTTTGTAATCGGGGAAACACATACACAGCAAAACTAAGTGGCTTAATCGTTCACACCCTTTGTGTGTCATTGTGCTTGTTAGCGCATTACGCATTCCGCGCCGCTGCGACCGTTCGGGACTTCTCAGGGACGCCGCTCGTCTTTGGAGCAGAGGACAGATCACATTACCTTTCATGCTGTCTGTTCATCCCTCTCTCCTTCACACACCACCCTCACACACACAGCAGACAAACCTTGTGTTTGTGTGAATAAGGTTGGGTGATGTATTGTCTGGGTTTAGCACCTGTTTAGGCTTAAATATGATAAAATAGTGCATCCCAAAAAATATTATTAGAATATTATAGAAAAGTTTATTTATTTCAGTAATTCAGTTCAAAATGTGAAGCTTATATCTTATATAGATGTATAACACACAGAGTGATCTGATATAAACGTTTATTTCTTTTATTGTTGGTGATTCCAATAATAAAAAAAACATAAATCAGTGTTTTAAAAATTTAGAATATTATATAAGACCATTTGGTACTTTTGGCAGTGTGGGCAGTGTGCCAAATCCTGCTGGAAAATGAAATCTGCATCTCCATAAAAGTTGTCAGCAGAAGGAAGCAGAAATAAAGTAACTAAGTATATTGAGCATTATATGTATATACACAATATTTGTGTACACTATCTAGTGGTCCAGAAATAGAGGTTAAATGTTAAATATCTTTTTTTTAACTATTATATGGCTTACCATTAGTGTGGTTTAGGCAAGCTGCCAACTATGCACCACACAGCTGGCTTTGGGGGATGTCAGAGTGTCTTTGCTATTGTAACGTCGGGAAATGTTTCACACTTGTGATTTTCATTGTCAAGATAGCAATACACCAGAAATGTACCTAAACACGCTTAATTTCCAGATTACCACACCCATTGGCATAGATATATCCACAAGCACTGTTGCTATTTAAACGATGCAGGTGAAAAGTATTAAAATAGACTGTTGGAAGGGTGCAAGATAGCAGTGAGCATTGCAGTGCACTTGCACAGGGTATAAGAAAGGATCCAGATAAAAATGCAGTATTTAAATCACTCTGGTGTTTGGCTACATATGTTAATTTTAACCACACTCAATTCCATGTAAGTAAACAGCACAGAAAGCAAATTTTAATCTAAGGGTCTCCAAGTGGTCCAGCAGACTAAAGTGCTGTCACTATGATCTGAGAATTGCTGGTTCCAATTTAACATGCTGCTTGCATCAGCTGCCAGAGTCTGAGAGAGCACAATTGGTCTTGCTCTCTGACTTTATTTATTTATTTATTTTACTTAAATCCTGGATATATGAAGGTATTTAGAGTGCATTATTAGTATAATGACATTCTGGATCATTGACTTCTGCTACAAATCTGATCAAATTCTTTTATTTGTTTATCTCATTTAGGAGTGTGCCATATATCATATGCAATAGTAAAAAAAAAAAATTATATTTTTAAATTCAATGTTTTGTCATATCGCCAACAGTATTGTAATCACGAAAATAGCGTGAAATATCCTGATATTATTTTACATCTACTGTATAACTTAAATCCCTTTTCATAAATATACTGTATAAAACAAGGTCATGTACTTTTCAGGGAGGTTAAATATTTGTGATGGTCAGAATAACAAGTTTGCACACACAAATTCAATTTTGTTTTAAATCATTTATACATTTCCTGATTTGTAGATCAAGAGTGAAGTTATCCAAAGTATGAAGAAAAACATATAAAAGTGTCAAGCAAGCCAGAATATGTTTTATATTTTAGATTCTTTCAAGAAGCACCTTTTGCTTAGAGGTGCTTAAAGACAGGTTTGCACATCTTGGCTGGATTTTCTCAGTCAGTTTTTATGAGGTAGATTACCCTGGAATTCAGGCTTTTAGTTAACAGCTGTGCTGAACTTCTCAAGAGTTAATTACTTGAATTTCTTGTCTCTTAATGTGTTTGAGAGCATCAGTTATAAAGTTGTGAAGAGGTAGAGTATCGAAGGTCTGTCTATTTAAAAATATTTAATTTCAAGTTTTACCTTCAAAAACATTAAGATGAAACTGGCACTCATCAGGGTCGTCCTAGGAAAGAAAGACCAGGAGTTACCTCTGTTGTACACGATAAGTTCCTCAGAGTTACCAGCCTCAGAAACCACAAGGTAACGGCGCTCCAGATATGAACCCGCATAAGTGCTTTGGTATTTGAGTATGTATTTAATTATTTATTTAATTATTTATTTTTGTTTAACACTTTTTAGTTATTACATGATTCCTTATGTGTTCTTTTATAGTCTGGATGACTTCAGTATTCGTTTACAATTGCTTGAAAAGTTGTGTCCAAACTTTTGACTGGTACTGTATAAACAAAAGACTGAAACTAAAAAGCTAAAAGCAGCAGGAAGTCTCTCAGTATAAAGTGAAATCATGTTATACACTTTATAAAAAAAAAGAGATTTATCATTCAGGTCAAAAGAGGGTCCTGATTAGCTGCATGATTGATTTCAAATTTAAATGTATTATCGCTGTAATCAGATGCTGAACACATGATTAAAAGGGCTTTATTTTTTTTATTTTTTTTCAGCACATGGCTCCAACAGAAATAGACTCAATTTACTCACAACTAAATCTAAATGATTTCACATCTATTAAACAAATCCACTAAATTAATGTTCTGTGAAATATATTATTCATAATACCAACACGCCAGATATTTGTTGCTGAAAAATGTGCCATGAAGACCATTAGCTAAATTAAGTTGGGGGCCAATAAAAATCTGTTTTGAATTATTCTCCTTTTTTTTCTGCAGAAGCTTCATTAGTCATCAGCGCTAATAGGGTTTTTTTTTATGTCAGTCTAAAGCTTAGTAATCGTTAGCTTTGTTTTTTTCTTATAGAATTCACAGATTTGAGAGCTTTTCAAAGCACAATAATTCTTTTACCTGATATTTCAGCTGGTGTTTGTCAACATGCCTGACATTAAATGTACTATTAACTGAGATCTTGACTGGTGGCAGATGATTTATTATACAGTATTGTTTCCATTTATCCAATGCCACACAGGTGCCTTGGGTGTGGGCTCACTTTTTTTTATTGAGAGAGTGATGAATGCAGGCTATCGTAGTTGGTTTTAGCTCAACAGAAAGATTTACACTAGTCAAAATCAGTCAAAATGTTGGACACACCCCTTTTTGTTCATTTTTGTTCCTATACGTTTTCTATATTGTAGATTATACACCGGATTATAAAGTGCACTAGCAATAAATGTCTATTTTCTAGTCTATTTTTTTTTATACATAAGCTTTTCCTTCTAATTCAGCAGGTCTCACCGCTGGATTGTGGTGGTGGGGGGTAATTAAGTTAAGTAAGGCTAAGCTAAGTAAACAAAACTGTACTTAAAGAACAAAAAAAACAGCGCTGTCAAATGAGGGTTGGATGTTAATCTACATAGATTTCTCTCCTAAAAACTGTTTATTTGGGTGTGTAAAGCGCTTCTGTTTATTTACAGTAAGCTTATATTTCCAGATTTCCACTGAGGCTGGGTGCAGCAGCATTAACATTAGCATCAGCGGCTAGCTGCAGTTAGTTAGTTAGAAATAGTAAATACCACCCGACAGCGCTACACTGAGGAACCCTGAATGGCGAAAGAGCTAGCGCTCAGCTACAGGCCAATAATAAAGGAGTTATAGAGATGCTGAGCTCATGTTCACTGCTTTCCTTCACTCTGCACTCCAAACCACTTGTCCCAAACCACCTGGGTTTATATGTTGGATGTTTGCAGAGGCCAAATACTTTTTTTTTGGTCTACTAATATGTGTGTTCTTTCATAATACAAATAAAGAACAAATAATAATGAGAATGTGGGGTAACTTTTGGCTTGTTCTGTATAATTTTCCAATTTTTAATTTTGGTTTTAGGATCGCGTTTAGGATCAGCTGATTCAGGCATATTTTAATGGATCAGGTATCGTCTAAGATTTTAATTCCAAACGTTTTTCAATTTAACCACATTTTCAGCTCACTATCTAATATTATTGCCTAACATGCAACACTGAGAAGAGTTCTCAGAAGGTAAATAAAAGAGTTCAGCTAGAGTCTGCAGTGTAGGAGTTTCTTTTCAGTCTTTTAAATTGGCACATTCATGTTGTAGACTGGATTGGGTGAAGTCATGTGACTATGCATGCAATAGTACGTTTTGTACGTTTTTAAAATGATGGTATGTATAAACACAGAGTCACGGACTTATGAGAAGGTTAAATTGATGGTGACCCTAATGAGCGAAACAAATTACCCTCAGATTTATTTTTATGTCTGTTGATAAATAAAGCTTAGTCTGCAGTTACAGTAGTAACAGTAATCAACAGTGTATTGTGTTGCACTCAAACTCCTTTATGACATCCATGCACTCAAATGGGTACATTGACAGTATATGTAAGAAATATACAATGTGTGTGTCTTATATGTAAAATACAGTTCATAAAAAAAAACAAAAAACTGATTCTTAGGGCATAATAAGTGAAACTGAATATCTCTTTTTCTTTTTTTTTATCCTTTAAATAACCTCCATTTTAATATATACAATACCAGTCAAATGTTTGGAGCATCTTTTTATTCAATGTTTTTCTTTTTTTCGCTTACTTACACCATAGATTAATATTAAAGAAATGAAAACAATTAAGGAACGCATATGAAATTATATATTAAATAAAAAAGTGTTAGTGATCTAAACGTGATTAACTGAGATTAGTGCTTTGAAGTGATTTGCGATGAGCTAGAGCTTCACAGCATAAAGAAAAGCAGCAACTGTTGTTCAGCACCTCCAGAAACTCCTTCCTTCAAGACACTGAGAAAACTATTACAGATGATTCTCCCTCATGAAGACACTGAGATTAAAATACCAAGAGTGAGCAGATCTGTCCTCAAAACCAAGAAAATATAAAATATAAAACATATTTTGGTTTGTTTAACACTTTTAATTTACAGAATAATTTAGCATGTGTTCCTGTATAGCTTTAACATAGTCTTCATTATTACATTTACAATGTAAAAAATAAATCATAAAAAGAAAGAAAACACATTGAATAAGAGAGGAGAGGTGTGTCCAAAACCTTAATGGCTGGTACTGTATATATTAAATTACATACTTTTCCTATACCTGTTCATTCTAAAAATTTTTTCTTTTATTTTTAGGTAAAAACAGGATTACTTCTGAAAAATGCATTGGCACTCAGTCTAATAACTTTGCCATTTAAAGTGCCATTAAAAAAGCATGTTTTTATATTATGTATATATAAAATCTTGATATTTTAAAAAGACAAAGTCAGGAGAGTACATGCAGTGATTATTTTAGTTAAAATATTATCAAACACAATAGGGAGCACAGTTTCCTTCTCTCAGTAAATGTATGTATTTATCGCTGTGGTTCATGCTGTAGCCTTTCACCCACGCAGAGCACATATAATATAATGGATTCAAATAAACGTAGGAAAAACAATAATTACAGTTCATTGAATTAAATCTTTTTTTCCTCCTTCGTGGTAAATGAGTGTAATTTCTGAACAATTGATCCTCTGTAATAAGTCAAATTTGAGTGGATAGGTCGGCTGTTTTATCTATTTTATTAATTTGGTGCGACTTGTATATGAATTGTATCAGTCAGATTGTAAGGAGCTGTAAAGTCACTCCGCTAAAGTACAGCATTATAAGGGAGTTTCAGTAAAGCAGCACTGTATCAGCCTGTAGCCTGCTGTTAACCCCGGCTAGCACTGCTGGAGCAGCATTAACATTAGCCACTAGCTTTGTTGGACGAACCACTTGCTAATACGCCCAGGCTTTTGGAAACACTCAGACTTCCTCAGTGTAATGCTGTCAGGCGGAGGTTAGCCGCTAATTCTAAAGCTGCTGCACCCAGCCTTAGTGTAAATCTGGAAATCTAAGCTTACAGTAAATAAAAAAGAGCTTTACTCATAGAAATAAGCAGTTTTCAGAAGAGAAATCTGTGTAGATTAAGATCCAGTGCTCGTTTGACTTACAGAATTACAGTTTTGTTTACTTAGCTTAGCTTTACAGCTGAATTAGAAGGAAAACATTGCGACACCCCTGTTCCTTTCTTGTGTCCGATGCACCTTATAGTGCAAAAAATACAGTAATTTATTTGTGATGTCTTGAATCACACATGCCCATTGTGACAAGGAAAGTTTAAATAATTTGTTAAAAAAAAGCCAAAGTGTAGATAACTTTTTTATTTAGTATGTTATTTTTTTTTTTAGTTTTTTTTCTCCAAGGTTACATAGTAGATTTTGCATCCATTTAAAAGTTTTACGTTAGTTTAACTCATTACATGGTTACATTTAACTACAGTGTCTAGTTAATTATCTTGTATCTTCAATGCACCATTAATGGACATTATTGCACAGCCTGATGCACGGAGGTGAGTTCTCAGAGCATAAATACTAGAGTTTAGTTGGAATCTGCAGTGTGTAACTGTTTTACAGTGGAATTTAACATCTGATTGTGTTAGAATCTATGCTAAAACATTGCACTGATGCTTTTAGCAGTTTTTTTAATCAGTTTATCAGTTAACTGAACACCTTACTTTGTTTTTAACAGAAAACTTCCATGTCGCATACTGGTTGGGGAGGAGCCATAAAACGTTTGGAGGTGAAGAATTTGGTTCTTGTGGGGGTTTTTATGAAGAAGGTTTAGGGTTAACTGGCTAAATAAGCAAGTTGAATTCAGTGTACAAAAAACGTTTGATGTAATATTTAGGTTTACATTTTGTTTTTTGAATGTGATTGTGGAAAAGCTATATTTTTACACTGCATCAGTTGTGCAAACACAAAAGATTTTAGCTTTACACGTAGCTATAGAGAAAAGCTAACATTAGCAAGTTAAATGCTAGCTATGCTAACATGCTAACTTGAACGTTTGTGATTCCACAGATTCCAACAGAATCTGGTCACTCTGTCCACTGGCATCTGTGCAAGGTCTAGTCTAATGGTGTGATCCAGATCTGTAGTAATTGATACAGTGTCTGCTGAGCTCTGTCTTCCTTCTACACCTTTTTCTTTTTTCGTAGCTCTCGTAGTCTCCAATGGCAACAGTTCCTGCTCCTCCAGAATGACTGTGCTCTGGTGGCTCCAGCTTCTCTAAGAAACCGTGTGGTTGTGCACGGCTCCGGCTATGGCTACTTCTACAGCTATGGCTACTGCTGGCTAAGCTGGTGTGTTTTAACACACATTGGTTTCTAACACGCCTCTTGATCAAGCTTAATCCAGTTTCTAATGCATAGTCTGGCTTTGGAAGAGGAGACCGAGGCTGGGCCTAAGCCGTGCTGCTAGCCCACCACAGTTCAGACCACCGGGGAACAATTACAGTCCCTCCAACCATCAAAAAAAAACAGCATCTACAACAGCGAAGACCTGGCCTGCTAATCAAAGCCACTGCATTGCAGAAAACAAAGCAAAGCAGTTGTATTTGAATATGATGAGTAATTCAAGAACTTTTCCATGACAGTGTACCTACCCTGGAGACGGTGTGGGCGAAGCTGAATAACATGCGATAGATAGATACCTCAGCGGAGAATAGGGAAGAGACTTAATTAGGGGCACTTTGAAGGTGCTGAAGTACACTATGATAGTGTGGAGATTAATCTTGTTCATGAATATTTCATAAGAGTGACTTAGATAAGAGTTGTTTGGCATCTTTCACAGATTGAACAGTTTCACAGCAAAAAACTTTTTATTTAAATGTATTTACTATGAAACTATCTAAGCACTATACAGTAAAGATAAAATTAATGATTATTTTGGTGGTAAACTAATTTGATGATTATTTATTTCGATTAGTTGACGATTATGGCCATGCTCCAATTGCTTTAAAAAGACAGAAACAGCTGAAAATGGGCTTAAAATGGCCTTTTTCCCTAATTTGCCAGGCCAATTACCCAACCCACTCATTAGGACTCCCCCTATCACTAGTGATGCCCCAACACCCGGAGGGTGAAGACTAGCACATGCCTCCTTTGATACATGTGAAGTCAGCCACCGCCTCTTTTTGAGCTGCGGCTGAGTAGCATCACAGTGCTCTCGGAGGAAAGTGCAGCAACTCTGTTCTGATACATCAGCTCACAGACGCCTTGTGCTGAGCGACATCACCCTAGGAGTCATGTGGGGAGAGAGCGTCATCTACCCACCCAGAGAGAGCAAAGCCAAGGGCTCCGACAGCTGATGGCAAGCTACATGACTGGGATTCGAACCAGCAACCTCCCGATCATAGCACGCTGGACCACTCAGAGCCTCCGTGTGTTGGGCACTTTTGGAGACTTTGAGTAAGCTCACTGCCCCTCCCCCTGGGGACAGAAAATCAATGGGATTAGTGCTGTGCTGTTAAAAATAAATATATATTTATATTAATCAATATTGTCGATTATGTTTACTAATCATTATAGCCTTACAATAGGGTTTTAAAAGTTTTAAGACATTTTAATTCATAATTTACTCTAAAAGATGGCAAAAAAAAAACAACTAAAAGCTATATTTTGACCGAACTGACCCGCCACTCAACAACTAGTTTTGCAACTAGATCATGTTTAAAATGTTCAGAAACTACATCAGGCTGTCAAACTTCCAGGTTCCCCCTCTCCCTCTGTCTAGTCCATTAACTAGAGCTCTTCCTTAATCCTCCTCTACATGATGTCACTGTCACACCATTCACATCAGACAATTCTGAACTATATTCCCATTCCTCTTCACCTGAATACTGATCATACTCACCTGTTTTTGTATAAGTGTCTGTATAAATAAATTTGTAGTTAGTCAAAATTGATGTTAACACTGCAATTACATAACCTGTAACAATGCGTACTTCACAAATAATTACACTGTTAATAGATGAAATGTTAATGTGCAACTACATAGTTATTCAGGTTATTAGAGATACAATTATAGAGTATTTTTTAACCACTTTTAGTGAACTTTATAGTTACTTTTTAGTTAAATATTAGCCACTACTTTATCAATCATTTATCAACATATCTAATATATCTGCAGATGTACTAAAAACACAATGTGACTAAAATAATTTAGTCATTGTTCTGGACTAATTATTTTTATTAGTCTTTTAACTGTATATTTATCAACTAAAATTATTCAGCCAGAAAAAAAAAATGTAATTTTGGTTGCCAAATATTCTGTGCCTTTCTTTACTGCGTATACTTTTTATGTTACATCTTACTCAATATAAGTCGCTTTGTCCTTTGCTCGTCCTCACGATAATTGAAAGTGATGACAGTATGATTTGATTGTTTTTCATTATTTAGAGGGCATTGTTCTACAGTATGATCATTTCAGTGGGTACTATATTCTGGTGTAGCTTTGCTGCAGTAGACGCAGTTTAATATTCACATTATTCAGCTCTAGAAGGATGGCTAATTAGCTGATGGCTCCATTATGACGTGATAGTGCTGGTGGTGGGAGGACACTGTGCAGTACTGTGACTCTAGCTTAAATTAGAGTACTTTCTAGCCTGTTCTTTAAATCTAATGCAGTCGTCATAAAATGCTGTATTAGAAAGTTCAGTAAAAAGTGACTTTGCAAGTTTGTGGAGAAAAATTCTGCTTTTTTTCTGAACAGTGTACAACAGTGTGAAAAAAAGTATTTGCCCCCTGATCTTTTTGGTGCCCCCCTATAGATACTTTACTCTAAAGCAGACTTTATTGCATTTACAACTCCCCACCTTTACACTCTCAGTGGATTATGGAAATATTGAGATGTGTCAAAATGGAGAAAATCAGGTACACCATTAGAGGCTTGTTGAGCACCTATAAGAAAATGTGGGCACCTTTCTTTGTATATTTGAGGAGCTTACTTTGTTATTCCTGAGTAACTGTTGAATATTTATTATAGAATTGTGTTTTTCTCTCTATTTTTTTTTTGCTTAGTCTAATTTGACTGGATTGGATTTTGTTCTGTATTATTACATGGAAAAAAAAATAATAAACCTGGGAAAAAAAAGTATTTGCCCCCTACAGATTTCTTTAGTTTTTTCTGTTTTGTCATACTCATATTTTCCAGATTATCAAACAAACTTTAATGTCAGACAAAGATAACCTGAGTAAATTTAATTCATTAAAGGAAAAAAAAGAAAACTATCCAACCAATCTCGCCCTGTGTGAAAAAGTGTTTGCCCCTAAACCTAATAACTTGGTTGTGCCACCCTGCAATCAAGCTTTATTGATAACTGGCAACAAGTCTGTCACATCTCTATGGAGGAATTTTGCTCCACTCTTCTTTACAAAATTGTTTTAATTCAGACACATTGGATGGTTTTCCAGCATGAACCACCTATTTAAGCTCATGCCACAGCATCTCAAACAGAGTCTAATCTAGGCCTTTTTAAGCCATTTAAAGGTGGACTTGTTTGTGTGCTTTGGGTCATTGTCCTGCTGCAGAACCCAAGTACACCTGAGCTTGAGGTCACAAACAGATGGCTGGACATTCTCCTTCAGGATTGTCTGATAAATAGCAGAATTCCTGATTGCATCTGTTACAGCAAGTTGTCCAAACACCAAAGCAGCAAAGCAGCACCAGATCATCCCAGACACTACCACCACCATGTTTTACATTCAGTATGATGTTTTATTTTTCTGAAATTATGTTTAGTTTATGCCATATGTAACTGCACACATGTTTTAAACAGTTCCACTTTTGTCATGTCTGTCCAAAGAATGTTTACCCAAAATCTTGGGGATGTTTTTTTTTTGGCAAATATGAGGTAGAGCGTTGTGTTATTTTTAATCAGCAGTGTTTTTTGGCTTGGAAACTCTCCCATGGAGAGCAATTTTCACCCAGTCTCTTTCTTATTATTGAATCATTAACACTGACCTTAACTGAGGCAAGTGAGACCTACAGTTCTTTAAATGTTGTTCTGGGTTCTTTTGTGACCTTCTGGATGAGTGGTCCATGCCCTTTTGGAATAATTTCGGTCTGCTGGCCACTCCTGGAAAGGTTCACCAGTGTTCCATGTTTTCTCCATTTGTAAATAATAGCTCTCATTGTGGTTTTCTTAAGTCCCAAAGCCTTTTCCAGACTGATAGACTTTTTAGCTGCTTCATGTTGTCAGACAGGTTCTATTTAAGGGATTCATTGATTCTACAGCAGTTTCTCAGGTGCTTTACTGTGATTTTTCAGATCTGACTCTCATCAGTGCATTTCCCGGCTCCCCATGATTCAGAATTTCTGCAGAACATTTGTGTTGAGTTATCTCATGTCTGAGGTTAAGTGGCGCTAATGTGACACCGGTCATGGCCTCATCTGTATGCATATGATGGCAGTGAGCCCCTGTCTGGGGCTTTGCACGCTCTGCTGTGACAGTGCATGTGGTGGCTTCCATTTTCTCAGTCCTGCTCCTAATCCTCTCACTGTCTGCATATTTAAAAGAGACTGCATAAGTTGCAGCGATGACACATCAGAGTGAGATTCATCAGTTAATAATCCAGCAATACTAAGAGATAGTGCTGAACAATATGGCCAAAATTGACTGTATACTGTATATAATGCTATGTGTGCCAGAATATGAACCCTTGGTAACACTTCCTATGAATCCTGTATTCAAAGTGCATCGTGAGTGCATTCATAATGCACTATATGACATGCACAATACATTATAATGACTGTAATAAGCTTGTATAATAACTCATAAGTACTTACAGCAACATTCATAACACATTATAAACTACAAGTATAAGGGTTTATAAAGTAAGGGCTCATATATGTTCATAAAAACATTGTACAATGAGTGTTGTAAAGCACTATAACACAGATTTGGTATATTTTGGTATAAAGCATTATAATATGCAGCTATGATTTCTCAAATTAAGCTTTTATAAAAGTGTGTAATACATAATAAAGCCTTACATACAGTCATTGCAGACTTTAAGTCAAGTGAGTTTTCATGTGCTTTTTCAACATGAAGTAAAGTTTATTATGCCTTATTGTAATGTCTTATAGAGCATTATGAGTGCTCTTTACTAGCTGGCTTTAAAAACATCATCTTTTCAAGTAACTACAGTAAGGCATAATAACATTTACTTCATGTTTAAAGGGCATATGAAAACTCACTTAACTTAAAGTCTGTAATGACTGTATATATGGCTTTATAATACATTACAATATTGGATGTAAAAAAAAAGATAATAATAATAATAATAATAATAATAATAATAATAACAAAGCACTTTCTATGACTGTCATGTGTATTAGACTGTCTAAACATACTTGTAACACATCATAATGCATTCATAAGGCATTATAAACATGGCTATCCATATTTATAAAAATGCAGAACACATTATAGCAATATATAATGTTTAGTATGTCATCAGCTGTACTTGTAAAATGTATGTTACACATCTGGGTTACATTTTCATTATTATATCTGTCCCTATTAATATATTCCCATGATGCATTATAATACATTATACATTAAAATAAGCTACCTATAATGTTTAACATAAGTGTAATTTATGAGTGACATAAGACATAAGATTATGCATTATGATCACAATACACAATGCATAATAAATATAACTACAATGTGTTATACATTTTTATAAATATGCATAAACATGTTTATAATACTTTATAAAATAATTTTAATGTTGTCATTCCATTTCTAGAAAGTATTACCAATAATAATAATAATAATAATAATAATAATTATTATTATTATTATTATTATTATTATTATTATTATTATTATTATTATTATTATTATTATTATTATTATTATTATAAGGGTGGTTTTTGAGCAGATGGGGGTTTTGGTGTAGTGCCCTGTTGAAGGGCACAGTGACAGTAGGTAGAGTGGGACAGTATGTGTCGTCTCTTCTGCACCTGCCACCAGGGCTGCCACTGGCCTGAAGCTCTGGGAGCTTGCCTGCTACCAGCAGTGGCATTTAAATCTGAATCTTTCAGGTCTGTGGATGTAGCCACCACGCCATCACCAATCTGCCACTGCTGTTAGTAAATTCTTCATTTAATTTCACCAGCTGCTCTTTCTTTTGCCATTTATGAAAATCACATTCTACAGTCATGTGATGCAGTTCTGACCAACTTTATGAAGGACAAGCAAAAATAAAAAATCATACAGTGCAAACATATTAACTATTCAGAGTGCAGTTTTATAATAAACGTGTACTTTGAATGATTTATGAGTTATATTTGTTATTTCAGTGAAATAACTATTGGAAAATGAAATAACAAATGATATGCTGAAGCATTTTGGGCTAAAGTGCCTCTACTGAGGGATCAGGCTCGATTGGCTAGTCTTAACTTTATATCAAACCTGCCTTGGGAGCATATAATCCACTTGTTGGTACACTGTTTTATTTATTTTTATTTTTTGGAATCTCTTATATACCACCTTATATATAGCAATTAATTACTTAACTTTTTCAAAGATAAAAAAAAACATATATATATATATATATATAATGTGGAAATCCAAAATGCAAAAGCAAAAACCAAGCCTGAATCAAAGGACCAGCCAACGAATGCATCTAAGCAACTGAAAGCAAAAGAGAGACATTTCAAAAGAAAAAAACAAAGAAAAAACAGGATCAGGATCAACACAAATAGGAAAAAAAATACTTGATTTATCTGCAAATCAAAGGTTAAAGGCAGTATTCTACACATACCGTTATGAATGGAACATGTGTAACAAGTGAGAATAATCAGTACTCAGGTGATGGGGAACAGAAGGATAGTTTATATATGGTTGATTGTGGAATAATGACCATTATGTCAGTTTGTGAAGGATTCTGGAAAATATATTAAATATAGAGTAAGAGAGAGAGAGAGAGAGAGAGAGAGAGAGAGAGAGAGAGAGAGAGAGAGAGAGAGAGAGAGAGAGAGAGAGACAGAGAGAGAGAGAGAGAGAGAGAGAGAGAGAGAGAGAGAGAGAGAGAGAGAGAGAGAGAGAGAGGAAGAGGAAGAATAAAGAACTGTGACAATTTTAAGATATTAAACAATTTGTCTCATGTAGTGTTTGTACCTGAACACCCTTATATACTGTACATTTCTCCTCAAACCTCAGGTTTATCATTTGTCATTTTGTCCTCTTTTCAATGAGCAGAGAAGGACAAAGATAAGGATTTTCCTGGGGTCACACCACCTGACTCAATAAACTGAATCTACTCAACCACAAAAAGGGCTGCTGCTGCCTTGGCATTGCACTATGAAGGTCACATGTCTGGTCTTTGATAAAAAAGAGCAGAACCAGAATAAAAGTCTTATTTTTTTGTTGGTTATGCTGCATAATATTTGCAAGAATCATCATTTCCAGGCATCACCAATCACACCATATAACATATATACATAAATACAGCTCTGGAAAAAAATTAGACCACTTAAAATGGCAAGTTTCTTCGATTTTACCAAATTGAAAACCTCTGGAATATAATCAAGAGGAAGATGGATGATCACAACCATCAAACCAAACTGAACTGCTTGAATATTTGCACCAGGAGTGACAAAGTTATCCAAAAGCAGTGTGTAAGACTGGTGCAAAAATGCATAAATGTTATTCCACTAAATATTGATTTCAAAACTTGTTTTCTTGGCATTATTTGAGGTCTGAAAGCTCTGCATCTTTTTGTTATTTTAACAATTTCTCATTTTATGCACATAAATGTTTTAATCTAATGCATTTATCTGACTGTTTTCTTAAATGCAGCTGAATTTCTGAACTCGCTAAATGTAAATTATTTTCTGTACATTCTAATCATACACCCAACCCTAACATTAACCTTAATCTTAACCTTAACCTTGAACCAACCCTAAAACCTATTCCACTTGGGTCTCAACTGCCCCTATAAACCATCCATCTGTTTTCTGTGAATCAGGTGTAAACCTAAAAACCACCACCAGAACGCCACCCACTAGATCAGTTAAAGAAAAGCCATTTCTATCATTTTGGTTAAGAACCTCATACAATACGCAGCAGGATTAACCTGGCAGACTTTGTCTGAGTGAGGGATCTTTACTACGACCTACTGTTTATCGCATGAACTAGCTTGTCTGAGTTTTCTCATTTAACACAAGCAAATACTAACATGGAGGGGCCACCTTGAGGGGATTCCGATAATAGTGTTGTTGTACTTTCCGACATTTATCATTTAAGTTTAAAAAACTTAAAGTGGCGTCACACAGGTTACTATAAAACAACCCATAAAAAAAGAACACTGTAAAAAGCTAAAGAAAAAACTTTATCTTGTTAGTGTTCCACAAAAATATATATGTAAAAAATATATATTTTTTTTATTTCAAATTTTTTCCCCATTTTCTCCCCAATTTACACGACCAATTACCCAACCCACTCGTTAGGACTCCCCCAATCACTAGTGATGCCCCAACACACTAGGAGGGTGAAGACTAACACATGCCTCCTCTGATACATGTGAAGCCAGTCACCGCTTCTTTTTGAACTGCAACATTGCCGAGTAGCATCAATCACTTGTTCTTTGCTTATTTGCACATCTGTACAGATGTTCTCCTGTAATGTAAACATCATCTGCAACTTTGTTTAAACCATATTTAACATAAACCTTCCTCAAGATTCTTTGGATACAATAATATTCATATGTGTACAGTACTGATTTTTACTCTATTTTATTTAATTTCTCTCTCATTTATCTCTTAGCTTATATTGCTCTTCAGTGCTCTTTATTCCTTTAGTACTTTTAACTATATTCTCATACTGTTTTTATTGTTTATTGTACCTTTTTTCGTAGTGTAATGTTTGTCAATGATCTGTTGAACTAACAGAACCTCACTTACATTCAAGTACACTTACCCATGATTGGGTATTCACATATTCACATTCACTTTAGAGAAATATATTTGTTATATATGCATATTAATACTTCTGTGGCACATCATTGTCATTGCACCTTGCACTTTGCTCTGTTCATTGTTTAATGACTGTTAGCAACATCTACATATAGTTATTTACCTTATATAGAAAGTTTTTTATACCCTTATATGTTTTCTATTCTAATCTCATTAATTTATGTAATTAATTAATTAATTAATGTGTTGCTCTCACCTGACAGCAGCTCAAAGACTGAGCCTTGTGCTGATTGACATCACCCTTTGGAGTGATGTTAGAAGAAAGAGCGCCATCTACCCACCCAGAGAGAGAGCAAGGCCAATTGTGCTCTCTCAGGGTTCCAGTAGCATGTAGACGGCAAGCTACATGAACAGGATTCGAACCTGCAACCTCCTGATCATAGCAGCTGGACCACTCAGAGCCCCTTAAAAACATTAAACGTTATGCTACTAAAGCATTAAAACATTTTAAACATTAAACGTTATGCAACTAAAGCACATTTTGCACTGCACCAGTGTATATAACACCAGTACATACTGTACATCACTCTGCGCGCCTTACATCTCGGAAATCCAGGGGTCGAGGAGGGTCGCACAATCACACACACACATCCTGTCTGGCCTGCCCTCACCTGCCCTCGCCTGCCCTGCCGAGAGACAATGAAGAAACATAAAAATTTGATTGACTCCGTGTTCTCCCCTGACTGCAGCTGCGGATCCAGCGTTTGAATGAGGATTCGCTGCCTCAGAGTGACGGCGACACGCCCGTCATACTGAACGCGCCGGAGTCTTCTCTCTCCCTTCCTGCCCGTGCCTCGTTTCCTCCTTCCATCTTTAAATCAATATTTGAGGGGAAGGTGGTCTGCGCGCTGGGCTCGGCGTATCTCTGGGGAGCAGCAGGCGCTGTGGCCGGCTGTGCCGCGGCCGCTTTTAAAGGCAGGGATCAGACAGTACAGAGCACAGACAGTAAATCAATGGCCTTATCCGCAACCTCACTCCGCCTGAGGAGAACAATGCATTTCTATCAGAAGATTATATTTGCTCAGGAGCCTCTGACCCCCTCTGGCCTCCTCCAACATCCCCCTCCCTCCCTCCCGCCCAAGTTTAAACTGGGAGTAATGGACCGATTGGATTTGCTTTATTCCTGTTCTTGCATTTATCCTCCTTTTTTCCCCTCCATATTTTTCAGCTTTCACTCTGTTCCTTCCTACATCATTTCCTTATGGAAAATAATATTTTCATTAGATTTTTGGTGTAAATATACAGTGTTCAAAAGGTAAAAATAACAAAAAGAAAAGACTCATATAAAGTAAAAAATGAAAAAGAGACACCAATAGTAGCATTCCAAATGATAAATGGACAAAATATTGTGAATTTCAAAAGAAGATAACAAGTTCAGTCTCATGGGGAGTTTTTGGATGGAAGAGCCTTAGCAGATACTGCATTACACCTATCCAGTCTTCCCGCTACTCTGGCTCATCTAGCTGCTGGAGGTCCTGTGGTTCCCAGGAAGCCAATCATTATCGTTTGTTTAGTCTTTTTGGTTTTTAAATTCAACCTCAGCAAGCCATAAAACAAAGTATTTATTTGGTATACTCAGTGTAGCTGCAAGGAAAGCAATCACAATCAAATGGCTTAAGCCTGAAAAACCATCAATTGTGAATCGGGGTGATATAATTTGTGAAATATACATAATGTCACGGCCTCGCTCTGTTCCCCTGTGTTTCTGCTTTTCCCAGTGTGTTTCTCCAGTAGTTTTCCGTCACATTTGTAGCTCCGCCCCTTCCCCAGGTGTTCAGTATATCGCTGGTGAAACAGGGAAAATACCTCGCCAAAAACGAGACAAACAGACAGGTATTTATATCTAAACTAAATTACTAACACCTGAACACAATCTAGAATTCCGGTGACGTAGACCGCACGAAAGAGCCGCGGTTGGCTGAGTCCGAACACGTGGTGTTGTCAGGAGCATGCTGGGAGGTGTAGTTCCAGACCGGGGATTGTCCATAGACGGGAACGGCAGAGTTAGAGATGGGAACTACAGAGTCTGTGGTAGGCGTGACACATGCAGGATGAGTTGTGTATCTGACTCTGAGTGGGTTGTGTCAGTGCTGTGTAACAGGCAGTAGCTGTTCTTAAGTGTGTCTGTAACTGTGCAGAAGGGGCAGGTTGAGTTGTGTCTCTGACTCTGAGTGGGTTGTGTCAGTGCTGTGTAACAGGCAGTAGCTGTTCTTCAGTGTGTCTGCGTCTGTAACTGTGCAGAAGGGGCAGGTTGAGTTGTGTATCTGACTCTGAGTGAGTTGTGTCAGTGCTGTGTAACAGGCAGTGTGTCTGTGTCTGTAACTGTGCAGAAGGGGCAGGTTGAGTTGTGTCTCTGACTCTGAGTGGGTTGTGTCAGTGCTGTGTAACAGGCAGTAGCTGTTCTTCAGTGTGTCTGTAACTGTGCAGAAGGGGCAGGTTGAGTTGTGTCTCTGACTCTGAGTGAGTTGTGTCAGTGCTGTGTAACAGGCAGTGTGTCTGTGTCTGTAACTGTGCAGAAGGGGCAGGTTGAGTTGTGTCTCTGACTCTGAGTGGGTTGTGTCAGTGCTGTGTAACAGGCAGTAGCTGTTCTTCAGTGTGTCTGCGTCTGTAACTGTGCAGAAGGGGCAGGTTGAGTTGTGTATCTGACTCTGAGTGAGTTGTGTCAGTGCTGTGTAACAGGCAGTGTGTCTGTGTCTGTAACTGTGCAGAAGGGGCAGGTTGAGTTGTGTCTCTGACTCTGAGTGGGTTGTGTCAGTGCTGTGTAACAGGCAGTAGCTGTTCTTCAGTGTGTCTGCGTCTGTAACTGTGCAGAAGGGGCAGGTTGAGTTGTGTCTCTGACTCTGAGTGGGTTGTGTCAGTGCTGTGTAACAGGCAGTAGCTGTTCTTAAGTGTGTCTGCGTCTGTAACTGTGCAGAAGGGGCAGGTTGAGTTGTGTCTCTGACTCTGAGTGGGTTGTGTCAGTGCTGTGTAACAGGCAGTAGCTGTTCTTCAGTGTGTCTGCGTCTGTAACTGTGCAGAAGCGGCAGGTTGAGTTGTGTATCTGACTCTGAGTGAGTTGTGTCAGTGCTGTGTAACAGGCAGTGTGTCTGTGTCTGTAACTGTGCAGAAGGGGCAGGTTGAGTTGTGTCTCTGACTCTGAGTGGGTTGTGTCAGTGCTGTGTAACAGGCAGTAGCTGTTCTTCAGTGTGTCTGTAACTGTGCAGAAGGGGCAGGTTGAGTTGTGTCTCTGACTCTGAGTGAGTTGTGTCAGTGCTGTGTAACAGGCAGTGTGTCTGTGTCTGTAACTGTGCAGAAGGGGCAGGTTGAGTTGTGTCTCTGACTCTGAGTGGGTTGTGTCAGTGCTGTGTAACAGGCAGTAGCTGTTCTTCAGTGTGTCTGCGTCTGTAACTGTGCAGAAGGGGCAGGTTGAGTTGTGTATCTGACTCTGAGTGAGTTGTGTCAGTGCTGTGTAACAGGCAGTGTGTCTGTGTCTGTAACTGTGCAGAAGGGGCAGGTTGAGTTGTGTCTCTGACTCTGAGTGGGTTGTGTCAGTGCTGTGTAACAGGCAGTAGCTGTTCTTCAGTGTGTCTGCGTCTGTAACTGTGCAGAAGGGGCAGGTTGAGTTGTGTCTCTGACTCTGAGTGGGTTGTGTCAGTGCTGTGTAACAGGCAGTAGCTGTTCTTCAGTGTGTCTGCGTCTGTAACTGTGCAGAAGGGGCAGGTTGAGTTGTGCCTGAGGCCGTTAGCGTTTTGTTGATCAGCTGAGCTCTGCAGCTGGGACAGGCCGCACTGCGCAGGCAGCTTCTTATGTCACGCAGTCGTTAATATTGATTCACTCAACTGCCTGAGCCTAATCTATGCGCGCCTAGCCGGGCTAACTGCCCAAATTTCTACCCCTCAGGATAGATGCCATGTTTGCAGTCATTTGACTCGGTTCAGAGCCCTGCAAGACCCACAACACTCTCTCTCGCTCTCTCTCTCTCCCTTTATCTCTCTCTCTTCCTCTCTCTCCCTCTTTCTCTCCTTAGCTTCTCTTTCTCAGATGATTCTTGATTCTGTCACTTTTGTCAATGCATTACATCTCTCTGTACACAACTTTCTTACCAGTCCTTTCTTTCTCTCTTTCTTTTATAATATTTTATATAATATTTTATAATCTTTCTTTCTTTTATATTTTTTATAATATTTTGTAATATAATATTTTATAATCTTTCTTTCTCTCTTTCTTTTATGTTTTTTTTATAATATTTTATAATATAATATTTAAAAATATTTCTTTCTTTCTTTCTGTCTTTCTTTCTTTTAATATTTACTTTAATGACAGGTTTATGTTTGTAATCTCACTTTGTTGGTGTATGAAATGGCATTATATATACCACTTTCTCTCACTCTATCTCTCTATTTTGACAGTTCTTTGCCTTGTATTCCATTATTTTCCTTCTTTGTCACTATTCTCTCTCTCTCACTGTTTGTCTCTGTCTTTTCCTTCTTTCTTTTTTCTCCAGTTTTACTTATTTTCAAGTCTTTTTTCTTTTTTTTCCCCAGTCCCCCTCTTTCTTTCTTTCTTTCTTTCTTTCTTTCTTTCTTTCTTTCTTTCTTTCTTTCTTTCTTTCTTTCTTTCTTTCTACCTTTTTCATTTAATTTTTTACCTGTTTCTTTCTGTCTCTACTTTTTTCTTTAAGTCTCTTTCTCTTTCTCCACTGAGTCCTCTCTATATTATCTTTCTTTCTTTCTTTCTTTTTCATGATATATTTCTGCTTTTCTCTCTCTATTTTTCTCAGATTCTTTTTCTCTTTTTCCTTTCGGTCCCTTGTTCTTTTTTTTGTTCAAACATTCTTAATTTCCTTAGTTCTTTCTGTCATTTCCTTACATATTTCTATTTCTCTCTCTCTCTCTCTCTCTCTCTCTCTCTCTTTTCTCCTCAGCCCTCTCTATTATTCTTCTTTACCTAGTTTCTTTCTTTCTTTCTCTTTCTTTCTTTCTTTCTTTCTTTTTTCTTTCTTTTAATATTTGCTGTAATTACAGGTTTGTGTATGTAATGCCAATTTGTCGGTTTAACAGTTCTTTCTGTTTTTCTCTGAAATTATTCAGTAGTTAATTGAATTTGTATTGTCAATTTGTCAATATTTTGCATATCACATATGTACATCTCTCTTTCTCTCTCTCTCTCTGTCTCTGTTTTATCACATGTTCTGAACTGCTGGGAGAAAAAGATGAAATGTCAGTTGCTGAATAGTATTTTAGGGCTGCAGTTTAGTTTGGATTGTGATATTCGCTTGCTTTTTAAAAGGTTGCTACAGGCATGTTTTATAATGCTGTGAGGAACAGTGTGTGTGTGTATGTGTGAGGTTATGAAGGAGCTCTGTGTAAAAACACTGCAGGCTGCACTGTTTAATGTTTGTTTAACCTATCAGCAGATAATGTGATTTTATCTGGTCAAAACCTCACATATCTCTCTCTCTCTTCTTTCTCTTCTTTCTTTTTTCTTCTGTCTGTCTCTTTCTTGCTCTCAGACACTCCACACAGCAGCAAACCAATAAAGTTATCACGAGCACAAGCCAGCTCATCAAACAGCTCTCTGACATCATCAGTGGCTCCTCACAGGTAAAAACGTCCTTTCTTTTATTCTATCTTTTATATATTCCTGCACTCGTGTCCTGTAGTGTATCATTATGTTAATGACCCTACAGTACTGTACACAGTGCACTGATTTTTTTTTAATCCACAGCTAAATAGAGTTTACCTCAGTCATGAAGCGCCTGGGATGTTCAGTGGTGAATCATTAGCAGAATCCTTTAGCTTATAATCCTGAAAACTGGCACTACATCATTAAACCACATTACTCATCACTGTGCTCCCTATTACATACATACTGCATTCATAATAATGCATGAAATACAGGACAGAAGGCCACCAGTATCAAAAACTAGAAAAGCTGCATTTAGTTAAAGGTGCTATAAATATTTAGTGGTAGAATTTGACTGAATTATCAGTGACAGGTTGGCGATATTGCTTTTAAATAAAACCACACTGTTTCTGTGATGCTGATATATTTGGTGAATTTAAAAAAAATGAAGAATATTTTATAGAATGTATATTTTTTATATTTTTGGTACCACTTTAAAATATGACTGCACTTATAAAGAGTTTATAAACGTTTTTATGAACGAGTTTATCTTTTATCTGTCAAGTGTAGTCAAAAACAGACCAGAAAGCAGACATAAAGGGAAGAGAACATACCAAGAAAAGTGACACAGCCCAACGGTCCGGACCAAAGGACCAGATTTTGGTCCGACCAAGAGAGGTGGTCTCGGTCCAGATCTTCTGAACCATGGTCCGGTTCTCCTGCAGTGTGAAAGCGCTTTTCTGGATGGTTCAATCTTTCGGACCAATTACAGGAAGCTGAGCAGGCGTTCCTCAACAGAAAAATAACCATCTACTACTGACTGCAACCTGCGGGAAGACAGAGTTGGACATCCAGTGCGTCCAGTCCCACCCACTTTGTCCACGCCACACCTCGTCAGTCTCGCAAGCTTGTTGTGTATACACAGTATTTAAGCCGGACGATGCGGCGCATTATATTTAAAGTCCGCTATCTGCCCTGTACATTGTTTACTTCCGTTCAGAGGCGGAGCTAAGACATGACGCTGACAAAGTGGGCGGGACTGGACGTCCAACTCCGCCTTCCTGCAGGCTGCAGTCAGTACCCTCTCAAAATAACTGGAAATGCAGGAAAAATGATAAGGAAAAATGAGCCGTGGATACAGTTGCTTCAGGACGAGCACGTTCGTTTGGCGAATTTGAACTAACCTACAGTACTGTGCCTGAAGTTGCTGCTGCTACTACTGGTATAAAAAACACAATAGCAGCACTACTATGGTGACAAAATGAATCTGTTCATTCATTTTATCCTTATCCTGAAAAGGCTTTCCACCGAATGAGCCACCCGCTGAATTATCAACTTAACTTAACAGTCAGCGTCTAGTTAAGGAAAACGCATCGATACGTAAGTGATGATGAAAGGATGTAGGAGTATCACACAAAGGTCTGTGGTGCGCTCCCTAAACTGCAGTGTGAAAATACAAATAAGAGGACCAAATATATACAATGTAGAAAACACATGAACCTTAGTTCAGACCACAGTCCAGACTTTCAGGTGTGAAAGCACCCTAAGAGAAGTGCTTAGTAAAGATGGACGGAACCAAATCTAATACTCGTATCTAGAAGTATGTAGGTGTGAGGTTTGACAGTATACATAAAAATGGGATCACTATTTGGCAAATTACAAAACACTATTTCCCTATTTCTATGTTTCTATTAACTGGTTATTAATAATTTGTGAAGAATGTATACCATAATTGACCATTAACCGTTAATAACACCTTCATAGCTTATTTATATACTGTTTATAGACTGTTTATAAGGGTATTTTTATTTTAAAGTGGTATTTATTCATACAAGAGTAAACCATTGCAACAAAATAAATGTTGAATTTAATATATACATTTAATAGTACAGTTTCAAACATTCAGAATAAAAAAATCTTATAAAACTGTTGTTGTTAGAAACAATTATTGTTAGAAATTCAACAAACACAAAATAGACTGTTTTCAAGAGAGAATGATGCTGTTATCAGAATATGGATCTGTTAATCATTTAAAAAAATGGAGCAAAAATATATTTATTCATGTATGATAGGATGTAGCACAGGATATAGGATATAGTTCAGTGTGTATTTTATTCACTTAATGTATTTTTTTTTTTTTTTTTTTTTTTCTCACAGCAAGATCGTCTGCGTCTGACCAGGCTGAAGACAGAGCTGTCTGAGTCGGTGCAGCGTTATGGGGACCTGCAGAAGGTGAACACTCAACGATATATGTGTAATAAACACATACTGTTTATAAAGACCATACAGTAGGGGTGTGACGAGACACTAATATCACGAGACGAGACGAGACACGATACTGGGTTCACGACAACGAGACGAGACGAGATGAGATTTAAAAATATAATTTTTAAGAAAATGTCAAAAATGAAAAATAAAAGTAGAGTTTTATTTGACAAAATCTTATAACGCAAAATTAAACAGACTGGTTTCTCTCACACATTGATTCTATAAGAAATAGAAATAAGAATAAGAATAAAAAATAAAAATAAAACATTTCCAGGTCTTATAAAGTGCAAACAATAAGTGCAAACCACAACCAGTCATATTAAGCTTAGGGTTTATGTTTTGTTCTCCTAGAACATTTTTTAAATACAGTACAGAGCTAAGAGATTAGTACAGCTGCCTATGAAACAGTCACGTTTTGGATTTACTTACAGTATTTATATATGGTTTGTGTCTTGTTGGTCACTCTTTTATTGTTTATTGTTTCCACTGGAGCCAAAATGCAGCCAGACAACTTAAAAGTAGCAGAAGCATCTTCTATGCAAATGCATGCCGAATTTTTCTCTTACTGCTCAGCCACCACACTTGCTGCTATCGCTACTGGGTTGCCAGATCCCTCTCAAAAAGTCCACACTAAACTGTTTAAGCTTCACAAGAAATATGGTCACGTTTTAATCTCGTGCCACGAGATCTCGTCACACCCCTACCATACAGTACAGATATTTAATATCTATATCCTCCACCCATCCTTCTTCACTGGTACAATTATGTAGACTTCATCATGTAGAAAGAAGATATAATGCTATATATCTGTATATTGCTAGGTATCCATATAATATTGAGACAATCTGTTTATCGTGTTTTTTAGTACACAAGCTTACATTTCTTTCAGTACAAACAAATTGTATCAGTAGATGTATCAGTACATTTGAAGTTTTTCCAGGGTACAGTATCTTCCTATCTTGTTTTTTTTTTACATCAGAAAATTGCAGACCGTTCGAGGGCCTTGCTTCCACCAGCACAACATGACAGAAAACAGGTGAGTGAATATAATAGAACACCAGAGTTTACACACTGCAGAAAAGGAGATACTGTATTTTTCACACTATGAGGCGCCCTATAATCCGGTGCACCTTATGTATGAAAATAGACAAGAAAATAAACATTTATTAATAGTGCACCCTATAATATGGTGCACTTTATTATCCAGTGCACCTTATAGTATGAAAAATAACAGGATTGTAATGAAGTGCTTTCACACCTACCTTGTTTGGCTCAGACTTTCGGACTTCTCTGTTTGGTCTGAACCAAAGTAGCAGGTTTGAAAGAGCCGCAAACTTTGCATCTCAGGAAACCTGATGAAGTAAGTAGGGTGCTAGACTATAAGCTGAGCCCTGATGAAGGGAAAATCAGCGTGTTCCATTCTGAAGCAAAAAAAAATAGGCTTGTAAATAGACTTGTTGAACCACTTCTAATTATTTCGGACAAAAGTTTAGAACACATTCATTTTTTTTCACTTTATTTTTGTAAAAAAGAAATATTTTGTTCAAATCGTTGTTCAACGGCTTGCAGCTAGTAAGAAGCAATGGAATTAAACTGGGCTTTGGAAATCTTTTTTAAAAAATGTCAATTGACAAAGCATTGGTATGTACACTGTAAACCCAGAAGTTGTTTGAACTCAAATAAATTAAGTCTGTTTTACATAAAATTGGATATTTCTTAACAATATCAAATCAAATCAAATCAAATTTATTTGTATAGCGCTTTTTACAACAGGTGTTGGCACAAAGCAGCTTTACAGAAACATGATTACAGGACAAAGAATCAGGCAAAACATTAAACATAGAAAATACAGAATACAGAACCCCCAGTGAGCGCGGAGGCAAGTAAAAACTCCCTCAGAGCTGCATGAGGAGGAAGAAACCTTGGGAGGACCAAGACTCACATTAAAGGGGGGACCATCCTACCACTGGTCAAATGGCTTTTAAATTAATTTTAAAAAGTCTTTCATACATCCACATAGGTTTTATATATTCAGGTGTATAGCAGCTCCACTAATGGCTTATAGAGTAAGATGGATGATGAGCAGCTGATCTGTGGTGGTGGATGGAGAAGAGCTGACTTCAGAAACTTCCAGTCTGGCCAGACAGAGGACATGAGAGCCTGAGGGTCCAACATCCCTCGGTATCGGGTCAGACAGGTGGGCAGTCAGTAACTCGGAGGAAGGCAGAGAGATGGAATTAGTTTTGACTGGATTCATGTAAAACAGAGAATATAAAACATTATCAGAGTGTGGCTAATGACTCCGGCAGAACTGAATAAAACAGCCTAACTAAAGGCAGAGAGCCAGAAGGTAACATAGACATAGAGGCTCCCTGAAACACTGGCATCCACCCACTCCACCGTCCACAAACCTGAGTGACCGTGTGCAGTGGGAGAACAACAGCACCAGCATCTCAGTTTACCACAATTTCCTCTGTCCATGAACCCCTGAATCTGCAGCCTTATCTAAGGGGAAAAACATTAATTACCAAAAGCTAAACTAAACAAGTAAGTTTTCAGTCTAGACTTAAAGATTGAGACTGTGTCTGAGTCCCGAACATATTTGGGGAGATTATTCCAGAGTTGAGGCGCTTTATAAGAGAAAGCTCTTCCTCCTGCAGAGCTCCTCTGAATTTTAGGAACTACTAATAAACCAGCACCCTGTGATCGAAGTAATCGCGGTGGTTCATAACGGGAGATGAGGTCTTGTAAATACTCAGGAGCGAGCCCGTGTAGGGCTTTATACGTTAACAGGAGAATTTTATAGTCTATGCGGAATTTGACTGGAAGCCAGTGCAGTGCTGATAGTACTGGACTAATATCGTCAAATTTTCTCGTTTTAGTAAGGACTCTGGCTGCAGCATTTTGAACTAGCTGAAGTTTATTTAAGTTACTGCCGGAACATCCAGACAGTAGCGCATTACAATAATCTAGCCTTGAGGTAATGAAGGCATGGACTAATTTTTCTGCGTCATGCAGTGATAGGGCATTTCTTAGCTTGGCGATGTTACGGAGGTGTAGAAAAGCTGTTCTAGTAACATTAGATATGTGTTTATCGAATGCTAGATCTGAATCTATGATAACTCCAAGGTTTTTAGCTGCTGAACCCGGGGTGGCTGAGAAGTCAGCCAGATTTAGCATTAAGTCTGATAATTTATTTCTAGCAGCTTTGGGGCCTAATAGGAGAACTTCTGTTTTATCACTATTTAATAGGAGGAAGTTGTGCGACATCCATGATTTTACATCTTCTACACAATCCTTGATTTTCTTTAATCTCACTCTGTCATCAGGTTTGGCTGATATGAAGAGCTGTGTGTCATCCGCATAACAATGAAAATTCACATCATGTTTTCTAATAACTTTTCCCAGTGGGAGCATATATAATGTAAATAATAACGGTCCTAATATAGAGCCTTGTGGAATTCCATATCTTACCTTGGTATAACTGGAAGACATATCATTTAACCTCACAAACTGATAGCGATCGGTTAAGTACGATTTAAACCATGCTAAGGCAGTTCCGGTTACACCGACCATGTTCTCTAGTCTTTCTAAAAGGATAGTATGATCTATTGTATCAAAGGCTGCGCTCAGATCGAGAAGTACGAGTAGGGAAACACAGCCTTGGTCGGCGGCTATAAGTAGATTGTTTGTTATTCTAACTAAAGCTGTCTCAGTGCTATGATGAGGCCTAAATCCAGATTGAAATTTCTCATAGATTTGGTTTCTTTGCAGGTAAGAGCAAAGTTGTTGGGCTACAGCTTTTTCTAAAATCTTAGAAATAAAGGGTAAGTTTGAAATAGATCTATAGTTAGACAGTACAGTAGGATCAAGATTTGGTTTCTTGATCAGAGGTTTACTCAATACTCAACTATTTTGAGTTAGTTGAACATTCGTGGGCACATATAAACATTCAAACTGAGATCTTTGAGTTGAATCAACTTATAATAACTGAGTTTAGTCTGTTGCCATTAACAGCTTCTTTTCCATTGGCTTCTGTCACAATCTATTTGCATACTGGGTGTGTCCAACAGTTTCTGACTAACACTACACACCGCATCAGTGTGTAGTGATTCCTCCCAGGGCGATCTTAGGTAAACTTGTAGATCACCTATTATAATTAAATACTTGGTATCTGTGTTTTTGGCTGTAGAACAAGCATCATTTACTGAGCTGCAGTAACTCTGTGTTCTCGCTGTGCTCTCAGTACTTTTAATTATTTACTATTTTCTTTCATCTACTTTTCTATGTGTATTTTAAAATATAGTTCAATGAAACCAGAAAGAAGACTAAATACAAGTTCAGGAAAATATTAATTTTAAATGTATGTGTATATGTATTCGTTGAGTTCATGGTACTTAAAAATTATGTTACATGAACTTACAATTTATTAGGTAATCGGTTACAACAAAATTTTTGAGTTTAGTCAACTTTTTTTTTTTTTTTACTACAATGTAGTAAAACAGTACAGGAACAGATTGTGTCACTGCACTCTCTACTTCGGCATTTATACAACACATAACACATTAACACTTTTATCATAATATCTATAAAAAACAAGAAACACATCGAACCCTGTTACTATTAAAACAATAAGTGTAAATATATATAGGGCAGGGGTATTTAATTAGAATTCAGTATGGTCCAGTTAGAGAAAATTTCGACAGGCCAAGGTCCGGACCGATTTTTAACTTGTGTTATGATTCAATGCTATTTCCTGTAAGGTTGTTTGAAATATGAAAAAATATATAATAATAATAATAATAATAATAATAATAATAATAATAATAATAATAATAAAAAATGCCTCTTTGAACAGATTCTGTATACATTCCTCACCTGTCTCTTTGTCGCGCTCGGCATGACATTAGATTCCGCCCGTTCTTGTGCTCCCTATTTCCTTATAAGGGCGTTTTTTTCACGGCCACGTCCCAATTCAACAGCGGGACCGCAACCCTGACAGCACGGGTTTGATCCCGCGTGAGGAGCGGTGTTTTTATTTATTTATTTTTTCCTTACCGTGTCTGCACAGACGGCAAATTGGCAAAAGAGAGCGTTTGGTGATCTTCCACCACACGTATTTGGTCTGTGAGTTTACTTTACCGCAAAGCATGTTTACAATGTATTACTTCTCTGTAGTTTATCAGTTTGGGTCCGCATCGGACAACATTTGGGTCCGGACCCGGACCGAGGTCCACCTATTAGTGACCTCTGATATAGGGGTTCGAAATCGTTTGACCGGTAGTGAATATTTTTATGGATTGGCCTTCAAAACTGGAAACTGGAGACAACTGGAAAAAGAGGTTGGGCTGACCCACATGGCAACAGCAGCCTTTAGTTTAGCTTAATCTGATTGGTCTAAATCTCAGTTTCAGCAGTGAAGAGAAGAATTACACTAATTGCTAAGATTAGAAAATAAAAAAAAACAACAGAAGCTTAGCTAAAATCTATATGATTTTTACTTGTGTACACTACTGTAGTAAGTGTTAGAATCCACCTTGTAATAGCTGTGTTTCTTCTATGCATACAAATGTATAATGTGTGCTGGTGGCCCTTTTTTTTTATTTTTTTTTTACAAAAATAAATAAATAAAATATATGAAATAAATAAGGAAGGAAAGAAGGAATGAAGGAAGCCGCCATGAATATGCAACGTATTTACAGCTTTGGCACAGTGGATTACACACTGACGAACCGCAGCTGCCCTGCGTTTTTAAGATGCTTCCGCTGTTCCAAGATGTCTTTTTTTTTTTTTTTTCGCGCGGTGAAGCCGTCTTCCCTGGCCTTTGTTCTTTTGTACACTGGGTGAACCTGTGACAGTGAGATAAAGAGTCCGTGACTGACTGCGTGCATGCGCCATAAGAGCCCGGCACTGACGCCCCAGCCGGCGTGTTATTAACTGCTTAAGTGTAGAATATGCAGCGGCAGGGCTGCGCGGCGCGGAGCTGCGGGGGGATAATGCGTGCGTGATTAAATCATGTGTGTGACTTAATGTATCAAGACGAGGAGGGAAACTGTAGTGACATGGCATGGACGTTTGAGTGTACATGTGTGTGTGTGTGTGTGTGTGTGTGTGTGTGTGTGCCTGGGTTGAATATGATTGATTCGTCAGCGTATAGTCAGGCGGCAGGTTCCCAGCTCAGCTTTGCCAGTTAAGAGATGGAGCTCTGCTTCCTTCCTGCTTTGGTGTGAGAGACACATGACTGACAGTCAGAATTTGAGCTGGTTTGAAACTAAACTGTGGCTTTTTAGTGATTCAGGGCTTGAGATTAGCCTAAATAAGACATTTAGGGGTTTTTCGGCTTGTTTGGAACATTTATCGTAAATTTCCGCATCAAAGCTGAATGAGTTGAGCGTGTTTTGGAAGTACTCGAAAAGTGATGTACACGTTTAAGGTCGTATCCCTTCAAATATGACATCTTTTCTCTGATATCATGCACTGTCATAGCATATCAGACTCACACACACTTATATACACACACATAAAGAAATCCCCTACTTGGATGTCACTCAGAAAGCTGCACATCAGAATTGACTGTCATATCACACACCTCCGATGTAGACATGGCAGTTCACAGATACAGCCTCCAGTAGACTCGGCTGTGCTTCAAACCGCGCACCCCTCCCCCCTTGTTCACTCCACACTACACCCCGCGTAGCGTCTCGACTCTTCTCGACGCTTTCATGTGCAGCTGTGTCACCTGTAGCTTCCTCCTCCCTCGTCTCCCTCAGCGTCTCCGCTGTCACTTCCTCTCACAAGCCTCCCGACAGCCTCGCCAGCCGTCAAGCAGGAATATGCAGTCGTATTAAAAGACAAACACAAATATCACAACCGAAGCAAGCAAGCAAACAAAGCGGCGCCGACGTCGCAAATACCATTTCAGCACAGTTTGATTGCCGAGCTCCACCTGAGTCTCATTTCTTGGAGATCAAAGCGGAAAGCGATCCGATATCAGCGCAGGCAATCTCGGAGCGTATCATCAAACCGACTCCAATTTGTACAGAAATGTTTCCGCAGGGAAAAGGGTCTCGGGTTGTTTGAGGATAGCGCCAGGCGCGTTCCTCCAAAACACACCCGCATTTCCTACCAGCTCACAAACCCCGAGGTTCTCCAGACTCATTCTGCATTTCTCAATGGAAATGAAGCTCCTTTGTTAAACCTACAGTAGGTGTGTGGAGTGGATTTTTGTGTGCAGTGTTTTGTCGGCTTTGATTTGAGCGTTGGACCTGATCCATGAGATGATGAACATTTCTTCTTTCATTTTCTTTTTTACTGCACTCTTAATCTGGCAGGCGGTGATCCACCAATCAAATGCGAATGTACTACTACTACTAGGGCTTAGATTCTTAGAGTCTCTGCCCGGACCCAAGGGCAGAGAATTCCCACTACTTTATGCTCTGAGATTTATTACTGGTGACCCTCACAATACTCACCACTGCACACTATGCGATAGAGCTGGTTGGTCCTCACTAGCTGCACAAAGGAAATCTCATTGATAATTTTTATTTTATTAATAAATCACCTTCTGGCCCTTTATCAGCTTATATCTCTTATTTAATCTCGCTGGGTGGAGTCGCTAAATGACGTCAACACCTAATTTGCATAATACATGTTTTTGAAGCTGTAAAGGATTAAGGCTATATGAGTGAAAAAGTGTGTAAAAACATCCTAAATATGAAATGAACAGCTTTAGGCAGAATAGGCCATCACTTTTTTACAGTAACTTCATTTTTACGTGAAGTACATTAATGAGTTTTTTTGCCGTGTTCTTAAATGTTATTATAAGAGCAGCAGTTAGCCAGAAGTGTTAATTTACGTTTTTTTTAGGATTTTTGTTTGTTTTATTTTATTATTTTTTTAAGTTTTCTTTATTTTTAAAGCTATCATAGACAAATTGTTCAATGGCTCAATAGATATTTCGCTTTTTACAAAGAGGCAGACACTGTGGAGGAGGTGAGTGACAGGCTACGTGGTGAATGAGGTGAGTGACTGACTGAGACTGTGTGAGTTCAATTCTATATTTTGTTCGTGTCACACTGAAGACAGTTATATTTACATCCTGATCTGTAAATACGGGGCGGGGTCAGTCAGCTGCGGCTGTGGGCACGGTGTTGGTGGAGCGGTGTGTAAGCTCTGACTGAGAGACTGCACTGAGTGTTGTGGGCGGAGCTCACGGCAGCAGCCGCTGCAGCGCGGCTGAAGAGAGCGTGTGTTTATCTCAGAGTCGCCAAAAGTCTCCAATAACACAATAACACCACAAAAACTCGCTAGATTTGTCGGTAGTCTTTTTTTTTTTTTTACCAAAAAAGTCGCTAAAGGGGCTGAAAAGTCGCTAAATATAGCGACTAATTCACACTGTCTACATTCTGATTAAGAACAGGGCTGCTCTCACTGACGCGACTCAGGGATTATGTCACACGCAGCACCGTGCGCAGTGCCCTAGTGCCTGTAAATTTAATAGTCCAAAGAAGGTACTTTAAAAACCAGGACATTTCCTCAATTTTTGAAAAAAACCTGGGACGCCCGGGACAGGAAGTAAAATACGGACATGTCCCTGGAAATACGGACGTCACCCTGCCTAAGGTAGCTTTAAGCCCAGAGCTAACGATAGCCAGCTAACTCTAATTAGATTTGCACCGAATAAGCTTTTAGGCACACACAGACACACACACACACACACAGTGTTGTACGTGAACAAGTTCATGGAACATGCTCATTTTTTCGTGAACGTTGAACTGAACGCAACACATTTTTAATATAGAACTTGAACGTGAATTAGTTCACATTATGTGTCATGAACAGCAGACATCACTGTAAATGAACGTTGGAATTTGAAAATTCCTTCCTCCTGTATTCTTGCTGGTGCCGCTTAAATCATGTATCATCAGACAGGCATGGTTTTGACAGCGCAGAAGGCTGGAGGAGCGAGAGAGAGAGAGAGAGAGTGAGTGACAGACCAATGATGAGAGTGAGAGAAAGCGCTGCAATTGAAAAAAAAAAAAAAAACATATTTCATATTATATATTATTTTTTAAATTAAATTCTGGTAAATTTCATTGCACTAAGTATAGAACTGGTCTACATTGTCTGTACTGCTGAAAGTTTCATCACCTGGTAAGAAACCCACAATTGCAGTATCAAGAGCAAATGTCAACAAAGAGCAGATTTAAAGAACGTATAGTGATTTATAGCTTGTAGTGTGAAAAAAAGTATTTATTTGAAAATCTCACGAAAAAAGTAAAATGAACTGAACTTTGAACTAGTTCAGAATTAAAATTGTGAACTTTGAAGATGAACTGTTCACTTTGAGCATGTATGAACTGAACTTGAACTAGTTCAGAAAAGCTGTGAACTGGCACAACACTGCACACACACATGCACGCACACACGCATGCACACACACACCAAACACAGCGGCTACTTTCACCCAAGCCATAAAGCCAAGCTAACTTAGCTAGCATTAGGTTAGTTGGCTAGATCTTTGCAAAAGTAGACTACATTAGATCACAAATGGCAGCTAAATAAATATGATTTTGATAACTGGATGGAGAAGCATGTGCACAATTTAGCGGTCTGAAGTGAGGTACAGACAAGTGAATATACTAAGTGGTGCTCGCCACTTAGTATTTGGTGCTCACCACTTAGTATGTGGTGCTCACTGCTTTTTACATTAAAAAAAATATATGCACCACGTCCCTTTAGGGGCTCCGTAGAATCTTGCAAAATACTGTGAAATGCATTTTTGGTCACACAGCCCAGCACTAGTTCTACATAATGTTTATCAATCTTCACACATTTCTATAAGCTACACGTGCCGGGGATTCTCTGTGGAGCACTAAATCGTGACCCTCATGCTGCGACTGGATCTAAATCTGTAACACACTCCACCAGCTCCTGCTGTACATCAGCCTGTTTTTTTTTGCTTAGTTTTTGTTCTGTTTTGTTTCTGCATGGCAGGACTGTAAAGTTTGCAACATCGCAGCTGTGAGAACGTCCTAGTGCCACCAAACTTGCAGCTGGAAACTTGCAGTTGCCATGGCTTGGTGCTGTAGGAACTCTGCATTGTGGACTGGGTGTTTTAAAGGCTCACTCCCGCTGGAGTAAATCTAGATTGCGGCCGGGATATTATTTGGTGGGCTGGTGATATCTCCTCATCGCAGCTTGGAGCTCTTCCATTCCAGCTGCCAGAGTGACTGTAGAGGGACGGTAGTTGCTCCGAGGCCTCGGGGGCTGAGCGAATTTTTTTCTCCACTTACTCAACAGCTCAATCTGGTCCAGTAAAATGACTTTACACCTTGATCTGGGGGAGTTTTTTCCCTTTGCTTGCTGAGGAACTGTGTTGTGTGGCTGTTTTTGTTTTTTGTTGTTGTTTTGTTTCATTAATTGTGTATTTGTTGCTAATGAAAAGCATGCTTGAGTTTTAAAAAGGAGCTTTATATTAAGGATTTACCATATTGCACTTAAAAAGAGCAGTAAATCCACTCCGCTGAAGTACAGCATTATAAAGAAACTTCAGTGAAGTTTCTCCAGCTCTAAGGCTGGAGCAGCATTAGATCAGCAGACTGTAGTCTGCACATTTACCGAGTTAAAACAAGCTATGTGGGATAAACCACTAGCTGATAGTGCCCTGGCTTACTGAAAAACTTTCAGTTTCTTAGTCTACAACTATCAGGCGGCATTTACTTGCTCTAACCACAGCTGGCTAGCATTGGTAACCGGGGCTGGCTAAGCGCTTGCTAACCGCAGCTAGAGCTTACCCTTGGGCAAAATACTGTAAATAAACAAAAGCACTTTAATCACCCAGTTTTCAGGAGAGAAATCTGTGTAAATTAACATCCAGCTCTCGTTTGACTTTATTGGTAACACTTTACTTGGATGGTCCATTTGATGGCCTTATTGATGCTCAACTGACATTCAACTAACATTCAACTGCATATCTTTTAAATGCAATTGAACTAAAAGGTGAAAGTAAATGATTCTCTATCAAATGTAACCCTACATCCAACTCTAACCCAAACTCCAATCTTAACATTTTAGGATTGGGTTTAGGGTTAGACCCAAAGTTTAGGTTAGGGTTAAGGTTAGAGTAAGGAGTAGGGTGAGATTTTAGGGTTGACTAATGGTTAACATTAGGGTTATGTATAGGGTTAGGTTCTATTTTGAATCATTTACATTCAACATAGGGTTAAGTTGCATTTACAAGTCATTCAGTTGAATGTAAGTTGAATGTCAGTTGAGCGTCAACAAGGCCATCAAATGGACCATCCAAGCAAAGTGTTACCAATTATTTTTAGGAATTACAGTTTCATTTACTTAGGCAAAACTTGCTGTGCGAATGGTATGATCCACTTCCACTCTGCCCAATCAATCAGCACTATTTATGCCGATAATGCTGCAGGCTGAAATCACTGTAAACTGTTTAAACAGGTCTGTTTATTTATATTAAAGGCAAGGTTCTTGTTTTCCACCGTCAGGATGATATTAGCCATGACGAACATGAGGCAGGAAGTGGCCCAAACCACCACAAACATTACCTAGAATGTGTGGCGGAATAGAGATCTGTGCTTGTTCACCAAAAGCCCAACCAAATACAGGCTCGAGGTGGCGCCAACTAAATTACACCAGGAAAACTGATCACTTGATGACTTTTGTCTTTTGGTATGTTGTTGTATTGGACTTACAGTTGAACTTTCACCACAGCTGACATTTTCATGCCTTTGAATAACTGTGTAATATCTTTTAATCTATTAATTTACAGCCCTAATCACTGTATTATAAACTTTGCAGACATACCGTATCCAGATATTTCAGATATAAAAATGTTTTACGTAATATAAACTGTACGCATTCAGCCAAGCTAGGTAGAACTGGTGGGTGGATGAATCTCTGAGAGCAGCTCGTGTCAGTCTGTAGATAGGCTGCTATCAGTTCATGGTAAGTATGTAGAGATGTAAAGAAGAGAGGATGATCAGACAGTG
Organism: Astyanax mexicanus; assembly: GCF_023375975.1. Classification (NCBI taxonomy): domain Eukaryota; kingdom Metazoa; phylum Chordata; class Actinopteri; order Characiformes; family Acestrorhamphidae; genus Astyanax; species Astyanax mexicanus. The sequence continues at coordinate 22,086,091 of NC_064413.1, forward strand.
TCCTTTTTTTTTTAAAGAGTGGGCAGAACTTGGAGGAGCCCTGAGGAGATGTAGCTCTTCACAGTGTCATGGTGCTGAAGTGAGCTCTAGCCTATTAGCTGTGCTAATTTAGAGATGGACGGAACTCTGGAATGCAATGAGTCACCCGGTGGACAGCGAAAACAATAACACGCCTCGGGCTCCGCTATGTCATACATATGCAATTAGAAAAAAAGAAAAAGAAAAACAATAGCAGATCAATGTGCCGCTGTCTCGGTGACCAACTCCCACATATCCGCATCTTCAATCTGCTTCTAAGTTCTGCCAAACAAAGTCTAACTAAAGAAATCTATTTGCAGGAAAGTATCTTATAAATGTGTTTTACACGGCAGGAAGTCATTGTGTTGCTTCATCCGCCAGCGCCTCTGCTTTCTTGGACTTCCAGAAGTTATTGATCTGATGCGCTCTGATACTGTAAATGTTGATGATTTATGTTGGAACGGCTCAAAGATGCTTAATTCACACTGTTACTCAGTAATATCTGATTTTCTGTTTTCCTTTCTGTGTGTGTGTGTTTGTCTGGTGTTTGTCTGTGATATTTGTCTGTGGTGTTTGTTTGGTGTGTGTCTGTGGTGATTGTCTGGTGTGTGTCTGTGGTGTTTGTCCGTGGTGTTTGTCTGTTGTGTTTGTTTGTTGTATGTCTATGATGTTTGTCTTGCAATTGTCTGTGGTGTTTGTCTGCTGTGTTTGTTTGTTGTATGTCCATGATGGTGTTTGGTGTTGATCTGTGCTGTTTGTCTGGTGTCCCATGTTTGTCTGGGGTGTTTGTCTGGTGTCTGTATTGTGTTTGTGGTATTTGTCTGTTGTCTGTCTGCTGTTTTTGCGGTATTTGTCTGTGGCGATTGTCCAATGTTTGTGGTGTTTGTCCGCTGTGTTTGTTTGTTATATGTGCATGATGTTTGTCTGGTGTTTGTCTGTGGTGTTTGTCTGTGGTGTTTGGTGTTGATCTGTGCTGTTTGTCTGGTGTTTGTCCCATGTTTTTTGTCTGGGGTGTTTGTCTGGTGTCTGTATTGTGTTTGTGGTATTTGTCTGTTGTCTGTCTGCGTTTTTGCTGTGTTTGTCTGTGGTGATTGTCTGATGTTTGTGGTGTTTGTCCGCTGTGTTTGTTTGTTGTATGTGCATGATGTTTGTCTGGTGTTTGTCTGTGGTGTTTGCCTGGTGTTTGGTGTCCATCTGTGCTGTTTGTCTGGTGTTTGTCCCGTGTTTGTCTGGTGTCTGTATTGTGTCTGTATTGTGTTTGTGGTATTTGTCTGGCTGCGGTTTTTGTGGTCTTTGTCTGGTGTTTGTATGGTGTTTGTCTGGTGTGTGTGTGTGTGTGTGTAGAGCCCGCAGACCCCCTTCACTGAGCTGTGTGAGGAAGGAGTGCTGTTTGGAACAGCAGAGGTCGTGGAGGGAGAAGGACAGCAGGCATTCCTGTCTGAGATCAGTGAGGAGGATGTGGAGGTTCTGCGCCAGAGAGAAGAAGCTCTGCTACAGATAGAGGTGTGTGAATACAGTAATATACACTACATACATGACCTATTCATAATTCATAATTTTATATTTACTTTTGGTTTCAATTAGGTATTGTTTTATATATTTATTATTTTATTTGGATCCCAGTTTGCTGCTATGACCATATAAGCCTTTCTTCCTGAGGTCCAACAAATACTGTATAATATACATAACAAACAACAGTCACACATCATATTTGGAAATACACATCAAAAACAACTAAAGCAAATAATTGTATACACAATGTGGACAAAAATATATATAAAGAAAAAACATGTGCATTATGATCATACTACTCAACTTTCAGTGGTACTTTTAGTGGATGTCCATAAATAGTAAATGTCCAGTCGAGTCAAACCAATGCACTTCTGTTTGTATCCAAAATTTTACACAGTGATGTCATTTAACGTCATTGACACCCAGTGAAATAATCAGCATTACACACTCTGGTCCAAGAAGGGAATAAGGTCAACCAGCTGAAGATTGGTTCGGCCAATTTTTTACTACAGCAATTTAGGGTTTAGGAAAGGTCTTCCATGCGATTATAATGCCTGTTAACCCCTCCAAATTAATGCATAATTAAACCAAATTCACCTCCAAGTGTGCTCACAGTATGGTTACCGTATTTTTCTGACTATAAGGCGCACCAGATTATAAGGTGCACTTTCAATGAACGCCTATTTTCTGGTTTATTTCATACATAAGGCGTACATATAAAGTCAAACAAGTGCTGGATGTTAATCTACACAGATTTCTCTACTAAAAACTGTTTATTTGGGTGAGTAAAGCACTTCCATTTATTTACAGTAAGCTTAAATTTCCAGGATTTTGACAAAGTGTGAATTTTTAGTAAAGTTTCTCCAGCACTAAGGCTGGGTGCAGCAGCATACTAGCGGGACATAAATGTTGCCCGATAGCACTAGACTAAGGCTCCCTGAGTGTTTAGGTAACCCAGGGTGCTATGAGTTAGCTTGTTTTAACACGGCAAACACACAAACTACAGTCTGAGATACTCACCTCTGAACAGTGAAAGAGCTTGCACTGCGGTTAGTGGATTATGCTAATGCTGCTGCACCAAGCCTTAGTGCTGGAGAAATTAACTGAAAACTCATCCTTAAAACTCTGTATTTCAGTGGAGTGGCTTTACTGCTCTACTGGTGACAGGAAGAATTCATACATGATGTGCACCGGATTATAAGGCACACTGGCATATTTTTGTGAACATTTTAAGATTTTAAATAACCTTATAGTGCAAAAAAGTGCACAAGAAGCTTATTAAAAACCTCTGTTTACACCCCATAACGCTAGCTTCAGCTCAGAGCGCTGCCATTACTGTACTGAAAATAACCTAGAAATAATATGTACATATACTCCGCATAGCGTAGCAGCTGGTGCCAGGAGGCAGGCTATGCAGAGTCTATGTATATACATGTCTATAACAAAATTAATACAAATATAGCGGCGCACAGAGCTGAAGCTCACGTTACAGGATGTTTGGACAGCTGTGGGAGGGTGGAGGTGTGCAATTCATCAAAGGTAAGTACTTTTTGTCATGGTTTACTACAACAAAAGTCCATTTTACTCCAGAAATCTCATTTAAGAGGGCTTAAACACTAAGCCTGTTGTAGATGTTTAAGTTCTTTAAGAGTTTCATGCATTTCTGCTAATGTTGTGCAGAAATTGATTGCAAACATAAGGTTCACATAAAACTACACCTAAATTCTTAGTTCTATTCCACCTTAAAAGCTGAAAAGGTTAAGTACAAAGCCTGAAGTCTGTGTGTCTCCACAGCAGCTTTTAAGGTGCTCTGTGGGGAACCTGTGAAATCAGGTGAAATGTAGAATATCCTCCTTTTAATGCTTTGTTTTTTATTTGCTAGCGAGCTCATGCCTTATTTCTTCACATTTCATCATGTGTAAATTACCTCTGTAACACTCTCGCTGAAAGAGAGAGGAAAGGGTGGAACATTTAAAGAGCAACACCAGAGTGATTACTGTCTGTAGGGAATGTCAGTCAGGTTCGGTCCATTTCCAGAAGCTGTACCACATAGACATAGAAACATTTAGTTTAGCTTTCCGTCTGAGTGTGAAGTGTGAAGTCTGCATCGTGGTTGACTTGGCATGAAAGCTGAGCCATTCCAGTACATGCTGGAGAAAGTCTGTTGGATGAAGTGAATTAGCCTGACCAGTGTTCTGCACACTGCTTTTAACATGCTTTGGGACTAGACTGTAGCACAGAGATTGCGTAACATTATATGTATTAAAGTGCACAGTCAACATTCCTTGTCCACTTTTTTTTTTTTTTTGCCCTACTGAGCATATAGCATATATACTGAGCACTTTGTATTTTTGTAATATTTGACTGTAGTCTTTCTGTTTATGTATGTTTTTGCATTCACTAGGGCTGGGTATCACCACTGATTTCCCAAATCATTCGATTCGATCCTAAGTCCTGATTTGGTTTGTTTTAATATTAAATTGTCAGAGAACTATCATTATAATTATACAATAAACACTAAACCTGCCATTATTAAAAAAATATTTAAGAGCATTTGAGTGAAAAAGAGGCTAATTTTAACCCTCCAACAGCAATTTCTTGAATTTTTTATATATTTTTTTCATATATTTAATTTAACCTTTTGAACTCTAGGCTGTTTTGATATGTGTTTTTCTTCGTTTTTGTCAGTTCCTTTTTCAGGTCTTATAACACAGTAATTCTATCAGACAGACACATGCCCTGATCTCTTTTACTCCAGAAGACATACGACTGTTTAAAAATATAATCATTTATAATGTAAAAGGAGGCAGAATTGTTATATTTACCTGGAACTGATCATGTTTTGGTCCAAATTTTACCAAGCGCCTGTTTTATTTTTTTTTATTATTATTTTTTTTACTTGTTTTTTAATTGTATAGACTTTAAATATATTCACACCTAAGATATCTTTTCAAAAATGGTTAGACTAGAATGTTTATGAGTTTAAACATAAGAATATTGATGACAGTTCATTACATGGTTTATTACTTTGACAAAATACATGAATATTTTTCTTGATAATCACACCTCTAGGATACATGTAGATACTAAAAACCTGACACTCAGAGCAGCCTATACCTTTCAGTATTTTGATCAGCAACAATATGGCCAATATTCCAACAAATAACAAAACTGATTTACTATACTAGATTTTTTTTTAGCTCCTTATAATAACAACAAATATTATAATAAAGAGTTGGTTCACAAAATGATGAGGAGAAAAACACTTTTATTTAGGACACACATTGAAAACTTGTAAACAAAAATGTAAACAGTTTAGTCTTGATAAGGTAAAATGTGCAAAAAGTGCAAAATAAGTACTTAGTAAAAATGTGCAAGTAAAATAAAAACTATATAAAGTAGTGTGCGCACCATACCTAGCTTTAGTTTGAGTACAGCAGGTAGTTTCACACTTTTTCTGTGGACACTATTTTGAGTTATTTAATGATATTATTTGGTTTGAAACATCATATAAATAAGTTTGAAGCACTAGAAGTAAATAACACAATATTGGTTGGGTAAAGCAACTTGCACATATTTTTTTTATTATTATATAAGCAATGATGCAATGATGACATCATGCAATTTATTTAGAGACCCAAAAGTGAATGTAAATACAACTGATTATTTGTTTTGAGCAAATAAGTTATAGAGTTATAATGAAAGAATAAAAAAGGTACTGTCATGCCATAATGCTCTTGTTCCACACTCCCGAACTCCACTTCCCAAAAACCCAGTAGCGATGACGTCACCGTCAGCTGCTTACCTTCGCCCAATCGCGTGACTCTCCCCCGTTCTGAGTCACCTGTGTTCTAGGAAGTTCCGGTTCATAGTAATTTTAGGTTTTGTATATATAGAGTTCAGTCAGCGTCTGTCCTTTGCGAGGTATTGTCGACTCATGTTGCGTACTGAGCGTTTTTCCAAACCTTTTTCTGTCTGCCCTTTTGTTATGACCCTTTTTTCTGTATTACGATTTTGCCTTTTGTCTTTGCCCTTATCTGATTTATTGCATTATCGGACTGTCTTTCTGGCTTCGGATCTCGGACTGTTTTCACTACTACGTCTTCTGTTTTCAGTGTGAGTGTTATTCAACCTGTTATCTGGCTGTTTTATCCTGTTTACGACTCTTTAAACCAGTCTTTACCTTTTACTCGGCAAGCGTCACTCCTATCTGTCTGGCGTTACAGGAACTTTAAAGGGATCTTAGTTTTTAGGAGTCCATTTTTTCAATGGATTTCTTGCAAACGCTTTACAGCACTGGGATGAAATTTGCTGATTTTAGAAAGAGTAAGTTCTGCACTTTCTAACCATATATGTTTTGTGTTGATGTTTAAAGAGATTCCTGAGTTATTAAGCTGAGTATACAAGGTGCATGTTTGGATGGAAAATCCAACCGTAGACACTTACATATAGAGCTCTGTAAAAAAAATAAGAGACCACTTAAAAAGGATGATGTTTTTCCTTGATTTTACCAAATTGAAAACCTCTGGAATATAATCAAGAAGAAGATAAATGATCACAAGCCATCAAACCAAGCTGAACTACTTGAATCTTTGCACCAGGAGTAAAGGCATAAAGTTATCCCAAAATCAGTGTGTAAGCTTTGCAGTATTTTGAGTAAAACTGTGCTCTTACCCTGCTAATTGAACCTTCACACTCTGCTCTTATTGGTGCAATGTGCAATTAATGAAGATTGGCCTCCAGGCTGATCCAATTTAGCCATGAAACATCCCACACTAAAATGACAGGTGTTACAGTTTCATTGCCCACCCCTGTACATAATTAATAGAAATTTGCAGAGAATCAGTGGGTTGAATTTAAACAAAAGTTTAATAAAAACGACTATGCTCAAGCATCTGTTATATTATTCTGCACATATCCAAACATAGACAAACTGAGGCTGTTCTGGGAACATTGTGCAACATGGTTAAGGCTGCTTCTTGATACTCTTCCCCCACGGAAATTAGCGAGCGCCTATTCAGGGAGCAACAGTGACCTTTTGGCACAGATTATGTCGTCAGCAGTGGAAAACCCTCGCTCTCTTAAACAGAAAGGCTTTTGCGACTCCGCCCGCTGTTCTCTCTTCAGTTCTCCAGGGAGTTTTTTTTTTTGTTGTTGTTGTTGAGAGAGAGGACGTTTTCATTTCTGTCCATTTCCATTCTTGTATTATTGCGCTGCGTCCAGCATTCTGCTCAAAGAAAGCATTGCCTCTAAAAGGTCATCGAATGTTGTCTTCATTTTAGGCAGAGATCCAATGGCTCTCAGGCTTTCCGCTTCAAAAAGGAGACAAAAAAACAAAAAATCAAACAAACACAGTTCCCACTGGAAACTTTAAGCTATTAAGCCTTTTTCCTAGTTTGCTACATTTCACACTAAGCTTAGCGCGAGGTAATTGGCGTCTCACTATGGTCTGAGTGCAGTTACACTGTAAGACCAGACAAGTTAAATTTACTTAAAAAAATTGAGGAAACCGGTTGCCTTAAAAAGGTTAAGTAATGGGCAGTGATGGTATAGTTACTTTGAAAAAGTAATCCGATTACTGATTACTGATTACTCCTTTAAAAAGTAACTTAGTTACTTTATGGATTACGTGATTTTAAAAGTAACTAATTTACTTTATTAGTTACTTTCAGCAGCTGCAGACACCACCTCCCGCCGCCTTAACATAAACATTATAACCAGTTCTGCCAATACTCCCTTTATTGAAAAATGCATTTTTAACAGCAGCAATGTATCTCTAGACATTTAAAATTAAACTATTTCCTGAAAAAAAAAATTCTTGAATGAATTTAACATAAGTAATTGATAATAAAATAAAATATGGTCTTTCTTGATTTCACTTCACATAAATACTTGTTTTTATAAAAAAATTAAAACAAAGAAAGTGTTTCTTGACCTGATATATTTAAACACTTTAAATCTTAACATTGAAGCTGTTGTTCTCAGCAGGGCAGCAAGGAGTGGTTTTATAAAACAAAACTGTGTGTATGGTCTAGGCTGGCATTATGTGTATTTTTGTTATTTTGGCCTAGTTTTATTTTGTAATCACATGTTAAGTGTGAAACAGTGGAGTGGGGTGAGTAAACCAATGGTTGTACCTCATTAACAGAAGCTTCTCAATCCTTAAAATAACTTTAATCTGATTACTGGATTGGAAATAGTAACATGTTAGATTTACTCGTTATTGAAAAAAAGGGTCAGATTAGAGTAACACGTTACTAAGTAACATCAAGTTATTGTAACTAAAGACAAGACAAGGCCAGTTTTATATATATATATATCATCTTTCGGTAACACTTTCTATGAATGTCATCTCTATAAGAGTCTATAAACATACACATAACACGTTAAAATACATTCAAAAGGCATAATAAACATGGCTATACATATTTATAAAAAATGTATAATTCATCATAGCCATTTTTATTATGCATCGTGAACTGTGATTATAATGCATTAATAGCTGTGTTTATAACATGTTATTATACATACCAATACCAAGAAACTCCAGTGTCCAGTGTGTATCATAACTAAAAAAGCTTCCAACTTATAAACACACCCCCAGTAATCCTAAAAACATATTTTTAACCACTCCTAAATTATGCTTGTCTTGAACATAATATTAGTTATAGTCAATTATAATGTATTATAACAAGTCTCCGTGCGCTCTAGGTAAAGTGCAAGACTTTTTTTGCAAGTCTAGATTATTAATGATAGAGATATACTATATACTATTTTAACATATATATATATGATGAGCAGAGCTTATAGGTATTATGATCACAGGTCATAATGCTTAATAAACATGGCTATAATGGGTTATGTATTTTTGTGAATATTTATAGCCATCTTTATAATGCCTTATGAATGCATTATAATATGTTATGAATATGTAGTGTCTAATAAAGAGGACATTCATAGAAAGTGTTACCGTCAAATTACAAATACATGTAACGGTACCACTTTAAAATAAGACTACCTTTATAAAGGGTTTATAAATGGTTTACAATTAGTTTATTAATGGTTACTAATTAGGTTGTAAATGCCTTAATAGAAAGGGCAACAATATAGATGGCTGTGGGTTCATTATTTGGCAAACAACAGGTCATTGTTGCCCTTTCTACGTATGTGTTATAACTGATTATTAATGATTTGTAAGGCATTTACAACCTAATTAGTAACTATTAATAAACTAATTGTAAACCATTTATAAACCCTTTATAAATGTAGTCATTTTTTAAAGTGGTACCCATGTAACAATAAAAATGGAAATAAAAGAATAAATTAAGAATAAAGCATAGATTAAATATGATTTAAAAATGATTAAAACAAAGATAAGTTAAACAATTAAAAACATGTAAAAGAATTATTGTAATTAAAAAAAATAGTTTCAGAACAATGTTAAAAGAAAATAAAAAAAGAAAAGTGAATACAAGACATTATAATTAAAATAATATTCAAGTAAATAAAAAATTAAGAACAAAAATCACAATCAGAACAATAAGTTACACAGTGTGAAAAGCGCAGTTATAAACAGATGTGTCGTCAGAATTTTCTTAAAAGAGGTTACAACTAAAGGGGATGTTGATTTAATTTTTTATTTTTCTTAGACTAAAAGACCAGATAAGTTGAGTTTCCTTAACTTTTTTGCTCCATTTTTTTAAGTAATGGGGAATGAAAACTTGAGTTAGCATAAATTAAAACATCAAGGTATTACAACTAAAGGGGAACTTGATTTTTATTTGTAAGGCAGCCCAGGGGGAATCACTACACACTGATGGTGAGTGTTAGTCAGAAACTGTTGGACACACCCAGTATGCAAATAGATTATGACAGAAGCCAATAGAAAAGAAGCTGTTAATGTCAACAGACTAAACTCAGTTATTATAAGTTGGTTTAACTCAAAGATCTCAGTTTGAATGTATTTGTGCCCAGTGGAGTGGTTTGCACACAACTTGCCATAAAGTGTTTTTCTTCATTTCTTTATTTAATTGATTTTCTACATTGTAGATTAATAACAAAGACATACAAACAATTGGAAGGGACACATATTGAATTATTGTTTGATCTCCACAATCCCCTGACCTGAACCTAATCCACTGAGATGGGATTGAGGTGATTTGGGATGAACTGGAGCTTCATAGCGTAAAGGTAAAGCAGCACCTATTGTTCAGCACCTCCAGGAACTCCTTCAAGATGCTGAGAATACTATTCCAGGTGATTCTACCTCATAAAGACACTGAGATTAAAACACCAAGAGTGTGTAGAAGAGATCTGAAGAGATATGTCTCCAAAGATAAGAATCTAAAGTATAAATTTTATCTTTTGTTTAACCCTTTTTGTTTACAAAATAATTCCACACGTGTTCCTGTATAGATTTAATATAGTATTTAATATTAAATTTACAATATTAAAAAATCATAAAAAGAATAATCAAAAGGAAGATGGATGATCACAAGCCATCAAATTCAAGCTGAACTGCTTGAATTTTTGCACCAGGAGTAAAGGCATAAAGTTATCAAAAAGCAGTGTGTAAGACTGGTGGAGGAGAACATGCCAAGTGGCATTAAAAACTGTGATTAAAAACCAGGGTTTTTCCACCAAATATTGATTTCTGAACTCTTAAAACTTTATGAATATGAATAACTTGTCTGCTTTGCATTATTTGAGGTCTGAAAGCTCTGCATCTTTTTTGTTTTTTTCAGCCATTTCTTATTTTTTGCAGGTTAATGCTCTAAATGATTGAAATTTGGGAGAAATGTATGTAGTTTATAGAATAAAACAACAATGATAATTTTACTAGAACATATACCTATAAATAGCAAAATTAGAGAAAGTTTATATATTGATCCTGTATCCACATTTTGAAAGTTTTGATGTTGTAGGTTCAGCATGGGTTATATATGCATGAAAAATAACACCCTCTGCCCGTTTTCCCTCTTGTAGCGTCTCTAGTTCTTCCCTCCCACGCAACGTTCATATAGTCTTATCGTGCCACATTTCAACAATCTGATTTCGTCTGGCGAAATTCCTATTTGCATAACATTCAGGCAGGAGGAGAGAGAGAGCAGTGGAGCGGAGTGTGCATCAGCAGTTAATCTGTCAGTCTCTGCAGAGCTATATTGTCTCCTCTGGCTGCTTTATGGCAATTGCTTTATCTTCTATCTGCTAGTCAATATTTACTCAAGACATGCTCTGTTTAATGCAGAGCATCCATGCAATTCAAATGGACGGAGGGTTAAAGAAAAGACATTTGGTGGAAAGTCACTGAGCTGCTGTAACAGGAAATGCCATCCTGTGTCCCGAGTGTAAACATCTGATGCCCATTTCCAACCTGTTGGCTGTTTATATATTTTACATAAAATTTCACCGCACTTTGCTTTTGATTCATAGCGAGGAGGTGAGATTTGATAGTCTGTCAAGGGTTCTGAATCTGTCAGAATGCATGTTAGAATATTTTAATTGGGTGTAAAAAGACATGTTGTAGGTTGTTGAGTAGAGATTTTAATCAATATTAATAAATAAACTGATTAATCAATTAATCCTGATAATCCTGATAATCCTTTCTAGAATTTCCCCTCTGGGATCAACAATGTATCTATCTATCTATCTGTCTATCTATCTATCTATCTATCTATCTGTCTGTCTGTCTGTCTGTCTGTCTGTCTGTCTGTCTAGAATTTCCCCTTGGGGATCAACAAAGTATCTATCTGTCTGTCTGTCTGTCTGTCTAGAATTTCCTCTGATCAACAAAGTATCTATCTATCTGTCTGTCTGTCTGTCTGTCTGTCTGTCTAGAATTTCCCCTGATCAACAAAGTATCTATCTATCTATCTATCTATCTGTCTGTCTGTCTGTCTAGAATTTCCCCTCGGGGATCAACAAAGTATCTATCTATCTATCTATCTATCTGTCTGTCTGTCTGTCTGTCTGTCTGTCTGTCTAGAAGTTCCCCTGATCAACAAAGTATCTATCTATCTATCTATCTATCTATCTATCTATCTATCTATCTATCTATCTATCTATCTATCTATCTATCTATCTATCTATCTATCTATCTGTCTGTCTGTCTGTCTGTCTAGAATTTCCCCTGATCAACAAAGTATCTATCTATCTATCTATCTATCTATCTATCTATCTATCTATCTATCTATCTATCTATCTATCTATCTATCTATCTGTCTGTCTGTCTGTCTGTCTGTCTGTCTGTCTGTCTGTCTGTCTGTCTAGAATTTCCCCTCGGGGATCAACAAAGTATCTATCTATCTATCTATCTATCTATCTATCTATCTATCTATCTATCTATCTGTCTGTCTGTCTGTCTGTCTGTCTGTCTGTCTGTCTGTCTGTCTGTCTGTCTGTCTGTCTGTCTGTCTGTCTGTCTAGAATTTCCCCTGATCAACAAAGTATATATCTATCTATCTACCTATCTGTCTGTCTGTCTAGAATTTCCCCTCTGGGATCAACAAAGTATCTGTCTGTCTGTCTAGAATTTCCCCTGATCAACAAAGTATCTATCTATCTATCTATCTATCTATCTATCTATCTATCTATCTATCTATCTATCTATCTATCTATCTATCTATCTATCTATCTATCTATCTATCTATCTATCTATCTATCTATCTATCTATCTATCTGTCTGTCTGTCTGTCTGTCTAGAATTTCCCCTGATCAACAAAGTATATATCTATCTATCTACCTATCTGTCTGTCTGTCTAGAATTTCCCCTCGGGGATCAACAAAGTATCTGTCTGTCTGTCTAGAATTTCCCCTGATCAACAAAGTATCTATCTATCTATCTATCTATCTGTCTGTCTGTCTGTCTGTCTGTCTGTCTGTCTGTCTGTCTGTCTGTCTGTCTGTCTGTCTGTCTAGAATTTCCCCTCAGGGATCAACAAAGTATCTGTCTGTCTGTCTAGAATTTCCCCTGATCAACAAAGTATCTATCTATCTATCTATCTGTCTGTCTGTCTGTCTGTCTGTCTGTCTGTCTAGAATTTCCCCTCAGGGATCAACAAAGTATCTGTCTGTCTGTCTAGAATTTCCCCTGATCAACAAAGTATCTATCTATCTATCTATCTATCTATCTATCTATCTATCTATCTATCTATCTATCTATCTATCTATCTATCTATCTATCTATCTGTCTGTCTGTCTGTCTGTCTGTCTGTCTGTCTGTCTGTCTGTCTGTCTGTCTGTCTGTCTAGAATTTCCCCTCGGGGATCAACAAAGTATCTATCTATCTATCTATCTATCTATCTGTCTGTCTGTCTGTCTGTCTGTCTGTCTAGAATTTCCACTCGGGGATCAACAAAGTATCTATCTATCTATCTATCTATCTATCTATCTATCTATCTATCTATCTATCTATCTATCTATCTATCTATCTATCTATCTGTCTATCTATCTATCTGTCTATCTATCTATCTGTCTGTCTGTCTGTCTAGAATTTCCCCTCGGATATGAACAAAGTATCTATCTATCTATCTGTTTGTCTATCTGTCTGTCTGTCTGTCTGTCTAGAATTTCCCCTCGGGGATCAACAAAGTATCTATCTATCCATCTGTCTGTCTGTCTGTCTATCTATCTATCTCATAAATCATGAAAATCTATTTTTCCTTCTTAACTCTGAAAATTTATATTTAATAAAACAATCAATGTAAGATCAACATACAGTTGTTTTTTTTTTACAGTTAGATATGTTTGTTTAATGGTATCATTGTAAACTATGTTCAAGGATCAGCTGAAGTTGAAAAAAAATATATAAAAAATATTTACCATATTTTTCGCACTATAGGGGCAACAGATTATAAAGCACACTATCAATAAACATCTATTTTTCTGGTCTAATTTCATACATAAGGCGCACTGGATTATAAGTAAGGAACAGAGGTAGTGGGTGGTGAGTGTAAAAGTTAAGTAAAACTAAGCGAAGTTAAACCTGTAAAAACTGTTTTCTTAAAAAAATAAATCATTTCAAACTAGCCCTGGATGTTAATCTACACAGATTTTTCTCCTGAAAACTGTTTATTGGGTGAGTAAAGTGCTTCCATTTATTTACAGTAAGCTTACAGTAAGATTTCCAGATGTCAACTAAGGCTGGGAGCAGCAGCATTAGCATAAGAATTAGCGGCTAACCGCTAGTAAATGCTTCCCAATAGTGCTACACTGGGAAACCCTGTGTGTTCCAGTAAAGCCAGGGTGATATTAGCCAGCGGTTTGTCCCACATAGCTTGTTTTAACAAAGTAGATGTGCAGTCTAGAGTCTGATATACTCCCCTCTGAACAGCAAAAGATCTAGTGCTTAGCGTGGTTAGTGGCTAATGCTAATGCTGCTCCAGCAGGGCTAGCTGGGGTTAGCAGCAGGCTATAGGCCGATAATACTCACCTCTAACGAAAAGGAGAAAGAGCTAGCGCTTAGCGTGGTTAGCAGCTAATGCTAATACTGCTGGAGAACTGACCTGAAAATCCTGTATAATGCTGTACTTTAGTGGAGTAGCTTTACTGCTCCTTACAACCTGACTGGCACTGATGATTTTGGGGAAAACAATATTTTAAGTGCACCTTATAGTGTGAAAAATACAGTAAAGATTTGAACAGCTACATTCTCTCTAGAACATGTCCCACATGTACTATTTAAGATAATAAGTTTACCCTCTATGGGAGTATTTAGGAATATAAAGTTTAAAAAGATCCACAACTAGTTATTTTAGGTGACTTAACTAAAATTCAATTAAATTTTGACCTTTGACCTTGATTTTGGCTATATGTTATTTATAAATTACTTCGACCCATTAGGGATAAAGATTTTGCAATCATAATGCCATAAGAAATAATGTTATTTTATTTAGGATAACGAGATAACACTTTAAACATAACATTAAACAATATTTTTTAGATTTAAATATGTATCTGGATTTTTTGGCAATTGAAAAATGTAGATTAAAATAAAAATAGTTGGATCCAAGGTTGGAGGTTACCAGAGTAAAGAAAAAATATTGTAATCTGAACTACTCCTATATTGTCCACCATAAAATCTTTGTCCATGAGATAAAAGAAGATGCGCATTGTAATCTTATCTTTGTGCGGTACAGGGCAATCAGTGAATCAATCAAGTCCATCTCTCCCAAAACCTAATATTGTTCATTGCATCTGACTTTGTAAAAGCTGAAATTGTACCACAATTGTTGTCAAATTTAATTTAATTTAATTTAATTTAATCCCCTAATGGTACATTGTTAGTTAGTTTTTTTGGTTGAAAAGAGCTTTTAATTTGATTAAATTACTGTTACAATTAGTAAATAGTTTAGTAAACATGTTGAGCTAAAAGCACAATTTTTCCGAAAGGGACCTAATTACATTATTTACCTCAAAATTAACTTACCATTGCGTCTATCTACCATGTGGCCCAAAGCATGGCACTGTCTCACTTACTTTCCTCTGGATAAAAAAAAAGTTGGGTCACATGATGACACTCTTTAACTCTATTGGCTAAAGTAAAAGTCATGTAACAGATTTAAACAAAATATGGTTGGTTGCAGGTCCCATAGATGGTTAAGTTAATCAAATTGACATCACTAATTTTGAGTTTATTTTACATGATGCACTATATCACTACCTTCAGCACTGCCCTCCACTGCTGTATCTGTTTTCTCCAAACATCCCCAGTGCTCTGAGGAGAAGGATTAGAAGACAGCACAGCAGAGCAGAGCAGAGCAGAGCAGAGTTTTACTGGGATTCAGGGTTTTGAGATTACTGTAAGAAGATCTGCAGAGAAAAGCCTCTGGTCAGGCTATTGATTATAGGCTTGATATGCTGGAAGAGACTTCAAGAGGTGTTTGGTTTCAGCAGGAAAGATAGCCTGGAGATACCATCACCATGTGAGAGTTCAGGCGAGCTAGCTACACAGGAGCTTCCAGCTCTGCGGCAGCGTTTTCCTAAGAGCACAAGCCAGGGCTGAGGCTAAACTCCACTGGAAGTGATTTGTCAGAGAATGAAAGCCAACATGCTTATTTTTTTTCAGAATGTCTTACCATGAATTGACCTGGCAGTAGGAATAGTGTGATGTAGAAGCAGTTTAATGTAACTGTTAGGTCTCTAGTAGTGACTTAGAATCAATCAATACATGCTGTGCACTTCAGCAAGTCTAGAAAGAAGACTTGTAATGCAGAACATTGACTGGTAGCAGAACTTTTTTAACGATCTTGCTTCAGTGCCATGGCTCTTTACACAAAATTTAACTTCTGTGTTATTAGATGTAACAGTCATACATTTATTTTCTGTTCATTTAAAATGGTACAAAATGGAAGGAAGTCAGTTTGCCTAAGAATTCTTTAACTCTGTTTGAGTGGATTCTTATTTATACCCAATTTTCTATCACTTTAATTTTTCTAGAAAATCATTGATGCACCTTATAATCTGTTGTGCCTTTTGTATTAATTATACCAGTCAGGTTGTAAGGAGCAGTAAAGCCACTCCACTAAAGTGCAGCGTTATACAGCACCAAGACTGGAGCAGAATTATTTGGGCTTCCTTTAGGATTCTCTGATATACAAATATATAAAATTCAGTGTTCTATCAATAAGGACATGTCATCCTGATCTAGATAAAAAAAAAAGAGCCAAACCCATGGTCGTGGTAGTGGGGGAAAAAGTGGACCTGACTACCCAAGGCCCGAGTACGGAGAGGGGCCCATGAAAATCCAGATTTATTTATTTTTTTCTCTCATGTTCCTTGTGTACTGGCATGGATAGGGGCCCACTGATATTGACAGTGGACAAGGCCCAGAATTTGCTGCTACACCCCTGGCCAAACCCATGATACTACCACCACCATGTTTCAAAGATGGGAACAGGTTCTTATGCTGGAAGGCAGTATTTTCATTCTCCAAATAGAATGTTTTTCATTTAAAACAAACAAACAAACAAAAAAAAAGATAGGTTTGGTCTCATCCATACACAAAACACAGTTATGTAATATTAAATAATTTTCCTCAATAAGTAAACATTTTGTCTCATTTGTTTTACTAGGTTCTCTTCATCAAATTCTAATGGGTTTACACACTTTTAAGCACCACTGTAAGTACATGTTAACACAATTTCTCTATAGAGATGTTGTCACTACTTTAGAATAGATGAATGCATTTTTTACTGAGAGAACAGCATATTTTTTTCCGTATAGCAGAAGGAATGCTGAACACCCCTCAGGGCAGTGTAAAGCTTATTTGATGTTGTCTCTATCATCTAGTGTCCTTCGCTAAATTGAGCAGTCAACCCAATTATTTAGAACTCTGTTAGACTGTTGTTCGCACACTGTACGTTAAGCATAAGATGTTGTTTTTTGCTCACAGTTCAGTAGCGCTTTCCTTGTCCTCAGCTTTAACAGCTGTTCTCCTCCAGATGTGTCTGCAGATGGATGTGAACTTGCAGAGATGAGGCCACTCGCGCTGTTGTGTGACACCAATTTGGTCCAGTTTTTAAAGCTACTTGTTTTTTGCTGTGTAGTCTGTTCTCGTGTTTTAAGTTTCCAGTAGGATGGCATATGTCATGTATTTGCAAAACTGAATAAGTTTAGGTGATTTGGCAACAACAACAAAGATAATAATTTCACAGCAGGGGTTGGCAATGAAGTTTGGCCACGGGCCAGATATTGTCCAAGCCATTATGGGATGGAGTGCTACAGACTAGTAGCTCTCCAGCACAGAGGGTTGTTGAACCCAATTGCAGAACAGTTGAATTCAAAGCAGGTAAACTCAAAAAGAAAGAAAAAAAAATGGTACCACTTTAAAATAAGACTACCCTTATAAATGGTTTATCAATGGTTTATAAACTAGATTATTAAGTATTATTGATTAGGTTGTAAATGCCTTAAAACCATTGATAAGCAGTTACAACACATCAATTAAAAAGGCAACAGTGAACCATTGTTTGCTGAGTCATTTAATTTATAGTAAAGAGTTAAACACACTTACAAATATATTATTATGACAAGTTTAATGCTGATTGATGGAAAACACAAAGAAAGATCTGAGGTTTGACAGTAGAAATGAGTGTGGAATCACTACTATTTTTTCACTCACTGTTGTCATTTATTTATTAACTGCTTATTCATTTTTAAAGTATTTGCAGCCTAATTAATAACCATTAATAATCTCATTTATAAACCATTCATAACCCCTTTATAAAGGTAGTCTTATTTTAAAGTGGTACCAAATAAATAAATAAACACACAGCTCCTCACGCGGGATCGAACCCGTGTCGTCAGGCTGCCCCTGCTAGTGAATTGGGACACAAAGTCATGCCGAGCGCAACAGAGAGACAGAGAGGGGAGGAATTGTAAAGAGAAGCTCACCAGAGAAGCATTTTCTTTATTTATTTTTTCCATTATCATTCATTATAGTTCAAACAACCTCACGCCATTGACCCTCCTTGGTTTACAGGCAGTTTTGAATCATTGCATGTGCAAAACATGGTAAACAGGATTTTTTTTTATTATTATTACATAAAATTGAAGCCAACAGTTTCCAAAACACTTTCACAATGCAGCCGAAATGTCAAAATTTCGTCAAGTAAGTGTACAGCTTTCACAGTAAAAGTGCAGTTTATGTTTTTTTTTTTTTTTTTTACTGAAACAATTGATCCTCTGTTGTAACTGTTAGCAGTCCATGTTGTTAGCATGTTCTATCATGACAGCGTTGACCAGCATTAGTCTGGATCACTTACAATTTCATGTCCTCACTGTCTTACAGATAACCCAGGTGGACTACTGGGTATGAATACAAGCTCTTGAAGGTTTTAACCCTTAGAACTATGGAGTGAATTTTGTGCCAAAAGTTTTACACAAAAAAATAAAATCCGCAATCAAAATGTTAGGAATCAAAAGCAAAAATTATATGTTACAAATTCAAAAGAGAAAAAATATATAGCAAATATATATTTTTAAATATACTTAGTTATTTTATTATCCTTTGCAGTTATTTGAAAATTATTTCAGTTTGGTCTTTGCTTTTATTTTTGTGTTTTTGTGAATTTTCTGTGGATTTTTTTGGATTTTTCTGTTAAAGACTTTTGCTTCTGGAATCCCTCTTTTGCTTCTGCTTCAGTTTTTTGCTTCTGAGTTTTGGCACAGTTTTCACGTGTGGGCGGGGCTTAGAAGAAGGGGTTTCCCTTGAATCTCCATTGGTCAGCTGGTTCTGGACTGGCGGGTTCCCTGAACCCTCGTCTGAGACTGACCACGCCCCCAAACACCCGCCAGCTTCAAGCGTCCTTCCAAACACGGAGTGAACAGCAGCTTCCAGCAAACAGCAACAGCAGCAGATACTTTTACAATTAAATATTATACAAAGTTATGTTCACAAGTCACATTAGCGAGAGTGCTAAATATTCATGCTGAAAGTAGGTAACTACCTAACTCACTAGCTCAATGACTAGGTAACTCACTAGCTCACTTAGTACGTAACTCACTAGTTCACTGACTAGCTAACTCACTAGTTCTCTGACTAGCTAACTCACTAGTTCTCTGACTAGGTAACTCACTAGTTCACTGAAAAGCTAACCCACTAGTTCACTGACTAGCTAACTCACTAGTTCTCTGACTATGTAACTCACTAGTTCACTGACTAGGTAGCATTCTAATTCATTAGCTCATTGAGTAGGTAAGTAGCTAACTCAGTAGCACACTTACTATGTAACTCACTGGTTCACTGACTAGGTAACTCACTTGCTCACTGAGTAAGTAACCTGCTAACTCATTAGCTCACTGAGTAGGTAACTCACTAGTTCACTGACTAGGTAACTCACTTGCTCACTGAGTAAGTAACCTGCTAACTCATTAGCTCACTGAGTAGGTAACTCACTAGTTCACTGACTAAGTAATTCACTAGCTCACTGAGTAGGTAACTAACTCACTAGTTCACTGGCTAGATAACTCACTAGTTTGCTGGCTAGGTTGCTCACTTGCTCACTGAGTAGGTAACTAGCTAACTCACTAGCTCATTGACTAAGATAACTGACTAGTTCACTGATTAGGTAACTAGCTAACTCACTAGCTCATTGACTAAGATAACTGACTAGTTCACTGATTAGGTAACTAGCTAACTCACTAGCTCATTGACTAAGATAACTGACTAGTTCACTGATTAGGTAATTAGCTAACTCACTAGCTCATTGACTCATTGACACTAGCTCATTGTAACTATCATAATTTGCGCGTGAATATTTAGCACATCTTGCTAATGTGAGCTTTTAAATGTAGTGAAACAGAGAATAATATAACATAATATAACATTAAACATAACGTTTGTATAATATTTAATTGTAAAAGTATCTGCTGCTGTTGCTGTTTGCTGGAAGCTGCTGTTCACTCCGTGTTTGGAAGGACGCTTGAAGCTGGCGGGTGTTTGGGGGCGTGGTCAGTCTCAGACGAGGGTTCAGGGAACCCGCCAGTCCAGAACCAGCTGACCAATGGAGATTCAAGGGAAACCCCTTCTTCTAAGCCCCGCCCACCCGTGAAAACTGTGCCAAAACTCAGAAGCAAAAAACTGAAGCAGAAGCAAAAGAGGGATTCCAGAAGCAAAAGTCTTTAACAGAAAAATCCAAAAAAATCCACAGAAAATTCACAAAAACACAAAAATAAAAGCAAAGACCAAACTGAAATAATTTTCAAATAACTGCAAAGGATAATAAAATAACCAAGTATATTTAAAAATATATATTTGCTATATATTTTTTCTCTTTTGAATTTGTAACATACAATTTTTGCTTTTGATTCCTAACATTTTGATTGCGGATTTTATTTTTTTGTGTAAAACTTTTGGCACAAAATTCACTCCATATTAGAACCCTATTGTCACAAATTGCGTCAAAAATTGTGCATTGTTTATACAGCTTAATTACTCAGGAAAGGGTTGTGACAAACAGGGAACCCTAAACCCTATTGTTTTGAGAGAAAAAACACAAACACAAACACAAATCTTTTTATTGAGAAATCTATCGTGAAATACACCTTAAAAATTGGCTTTATATTTTCATATTTCCATGCATATTCTTTTATTATAACGCCATCTATTGTCTCAAAGCACCATAATCCACATGTTAATTTTTACTTTGCAGTCTTTGGTAAATCTCATGGTGTCATTGCTGGCACTGATGCTTTTTTCAGCCAATAATATTTAATTCCAGTGCTTCTAAAATATTTATATGAGGTATGAAACCAAATAACATTGGAAAAAAACCAGTAGTGTCCAGAAAAAAAAACAGCTTAGAAACTGCCAGCCCTCAAACAGAACTTACTGAACAGAAAACTCATGTGTAAATTGATTTGAAGTCTGTACATTCAAAAATAAGGAAAAAAAAGAAAAAAACAGAAGCTGGGTTAAATTTTGATTGAAACATGATCAATTCCATGAAGTTTTACATCTCAGATTAAACATTTACATCTCAAATTATGGCATATTTGAGCAGCTGAATGTCTTGTGGTTTAAATAAAAATAAAAGCATGTGGCTGTCTCCTAACATACCTGTGTTGCAACAAGTGGAAGGGGAAAAGACAAAAACTGCGAAAAACACACCAAAATAGGCTGGTTTTAGATACCTGGCAAGCTTGATGTGGAGATCTGCACAAGTGCAGTTCCCAAACCAAGCCAAAAACAAATATACAGGGGTTGGACAATGAAACTGAAACACTTGGTTTTAGACCACAATAATTTATTGTCCCGACGGACAGTTCTGGTGGAAACAATAGAGTTGAGGTGCACATTAAATTCTGTCGTGATTTGAGCAGCCGTGGTTTTATGTTTTTTGGAGACAATCCAGGTTAGCACTCGAACATCCCTTTCAAACAGCTTCCTCTTGCATCCACAGTTAATCCTGTTGTATGTGGTTGGTCCTTCTTGGTGGTATGCTGATGATACCCTGGATACCGTGACTCTTGATACATCACAAAGAATTGCTGTCTTGGTCACAGATGCTCCAGCAAGACTTGCACCAACAATTTGTCCTCTTTTGAACTCTGGTATGCCACCCATAATGTTGTGTGCATTGCAATATTTAGAGCAGAACTGTGCTCTTACCCTGCTAACTGAACCTTCACACTCTGCTCTTACTGGTGCAATAATGTGCAATTAATGAAGATTGGCCACCAGGCTGCTCCAATTTAGCCATGAAACCTCACTAACCACACTAAAATGACAGGTGTTTCAGTTTTATTGTCCAACCAATGTATTTTTAATGCATTATTGAGCCAAATGCCACAAACTCAAATTCATGGGATGTTAGGTAACAGACTGGTGGCATAGCAGAGATGGATACTGAATGAATAGACATAAGTTATTACAGAAGGCCACCTACAGTATAAATTCACCTACCTACCTACCGCTGTAACATGACTAAACTGTGAGTCACTAGTTTTATAATAATAATAATAATAGAAAAAGCTACACAGAACAATGTGTTCATCTTTTTTTCTTTTTTCTTTTTTGGTTTGGTTTGTTTCTTGTGATGGAGATAAGGATCTCATCATATTGTTCGTCCCTAGAATAATAATAATACAAAAAAAAAAACTATAAAGAGAAGAGCCACACTTCTTCATTACCAGTGACAACATCTTGAAAGGCCAGAAATAAAGACGTATAGCTCTGTTTCTCGAGGCTCGATTGCGCCTCAGGCGAGTTCAGTGCCAAGTAAGCTGCTACTAACGTACGTCAGCAGCGCCGGCTGCCATTAGGCCTTGATGAGATAAAATAGATCCACCTTCACACATGAGGGACTCAAACAATGCAGCAGCTTATTTGAGGCAGGGGGTGGATAGTTGGGCTGATTGGAGCAGTGACAGGGATGTAGCTGTGCCCACACTGTGTGCGCTGTGTGGCAGGTGCTGAAGGGCTGTGCGCCTGAGCTCAGCCAGGCTGATCATATCTGACAATGTGCTTTTTCCACTCTAAATCCTGCTCTTCTCCCTCCCTCTCTCCCTCCATCCTTCCTTCTTTCCAACCCACCCACCCACTGCTGCTCAGCTCTGCTCAGCTCAGTTCAGTTTAGTCTACAGCAACTACTTTCTTCCCTTTCTTCTCCCTCTGTCTCTCTTTCTCCTCTCTCTTTTCCTCAAACTCTCACACATTATCTCCTTCTCTCTTTCCTCTTCCTTTATCTTATCTATTTATTCTTTCTGTCTTTCTGTTCCCTTTCTCTGTCATCCAAATCTGTCTCTCTATTTACTTAATTTACTCTCATTTGTTTCTTTGTTTCCATTTCATTTTTTTATTCTATTTTTGCTTCACCTGTCTCTCTTTTTGTCTCTCTCACTCATTCAGTTTTGCTCTCTCCCTCTCTCGTCTCTATCTTTCGCTTTTTTCTCTGTTGCCCTCTCTCACTCTTGCACAACTTTTACACACATTATCTCTTACTCTCCCTCCATTCTCTCTCTTCTCCCCTTCATTATCTCCCTCTTCTCTTACTCTAGCTCTTTCTTCTTATGCTCATTATTTCTCTTGCTCATCTCGAATGAAATCTCCCTCTCTTTCTCTTTCTCCCTCTATCCCTCTTCCTTCACCTTCTTTCGCTTCCTTTCTCTTACACAACTCTCTCTGTCATGCTATCTCACCCTTGCACAACTCACACATTTTCCCTCTCTCTCACTTCATTATCTCTTTCTTTCTTCTCATGCTCACTCTTTCTCTTGCTCATTTCAAATTAAATTTCCCAGTCTTTCTTCTTCTCCCTCT
This sequence comes from Astyanax mexicanus, assembly GCF_023375975.1. Classification (NCBI taxonomy): domain Eukaryota; kingdom Metazoa; phylum Chordata; class Actinopteri; order Characiformes; family Acestrorhamphidae; genus Astyanax; species Astyanax mexicanus. The sequence goes on from NC_064413.1 coordinate 22,109,381, forward strand.
CTATAGCACAACTCTCATTATCTTTCTCTTACACTTTACTCTCGTAAACCCTCTTTTTCTTTTTGCTCGTTTCCTTTTATGTACTTCTTTCACTTTTTCTCACAACTCACAACACAACGCTCCTTGTATATTTGACCCTAGCTCTCTCACACTCTCTCTCTTTCCTTTTTTATCCCCTCTTTTCTCTTCCTTGTTCTCTAACACTCTTACACATATTTCTATCTATATATTTATTTCCCTTTTTATCTCTCTCTCTCAATATATTTCTTTCTCTTTTTCTCACTCTCACAATTTTCCTTCTTGATCTTCATTTTCATCTCTCTCCCTTTCTTTCTATTTTGCAATCTTTTACTCTCTCTTTTTCTCACTCTCTTCTCTTGGACAACTCATTTGCCCCTTCTCTCAGTCTCTTTTTTTTATATCCTGGCATTGTCTTGTTTTGCATAGCTTTTTTTTTATCTCTTTCTCCTCTCTTTCTTTCCCTTCTCTTTGGCACTTAGATTTTGCTCTCCCTACTGCTACTGTCCTTCTATACTTTCTCTCTCTCTCTTTTGCTCTCTGTTGCTCTCTGTCGCTCTCTGACTGTCTGCCAATCTATATATCTCTTTCCAGCTCTTTCTTTCCTTTCTCTTTTTTACTTGCATTTTTGCTCTCCCACTTTCTATTCGTTCTCTCTATCCCTCTATCGCTCTCTGTCTGTCAGTCTATCTCTTTCTCTTGTTCTCTGTCAGACTTTTTATTTCTTTTCTTTCTAGACTATCATTTTCTCTTGTAGGTTTTCTATTTATATCTCTTCCCACTCTTTCTTTCCTTTCTCTTTTTTACTCACATTTTTGCTCTCCCTCCTCCGTCTCTCTATCGCTCTCTATCTGTCACTCTATTTCTCTGTTTCTCTTTCAGAAATGTTCTTTCTTAATTTTTTTTTCTTATAATTTTTTTTCCTGTAGGTTTTTCTCTTTCTACTACTTCCCACTCTTTCTTTTCATTCTGCTTTTCTTTTTTTTGCTGTCCCTCCTGCTACCTGCTTCTCTCTCTCTCTCTCTCTCTCTCTCTTTCTGGCTGTGACTACACTCTGGGAGAGTGCTCTCCAGGGGATATGGTGGGAAAAGGGTTAGTCCACCACTCTCGGAAAAGGAATGATGGGAACAAGAGGGTTAAATCTCTCTCTCTCTCTCTCTCTCTCACTCTCTCGCTCTCTTTCTCTGTGCCGTGGAGTTGCAGCTTTGATTCCAGAGTAGAAGAACAGGAGGAATTAAGTGTGCCTGTGGGGTGGCTAATTGAATTCAGATGTACTGTGATGTCCTCCGACATCTAACACCTAGCAGTGGCTTTATTTAAATGTGCATATATATATATATATATATATATATATATATATATATATATATATATATAGAGAGAGAGAGAGAGAGAGAGAGAGAGAGAGAGAGAGAGAGAAAGAGAGAGAGATAGAGAGAGAGGAAGAAATGAAAATGGGCTTTAGCCTCAGGCTCAGCAAGGTTGCTCCTTCCCACTTTTATGATATCACCTCCAGCTGCACCTTTAGCGCTTTGGCACTGGCCATCATTTCATCAAAATGAATTTAGAAAAAAAAGAAGAAAAAAAACGACTGTGGGCTTAACAGAGGACAACTTTCAAGGGGAATCTGAATGCAACACCTGGCCTGACCAGCAGAGAAAAAAAAATACAGACACATGTCTCCCCTGCAAATGTGTTCAGTGCATCTCTTTTGCCCTTGAGGAAGAGAGAGAGAGAGAGAGAGAGAGAGGGAGGACTATGATGGCAGAGGATAGTAAAGTTCTCCTCTGAGAGCACGTGTTGAGCAGATGAACGTCCTACAGTCAACAGTAAGTACTGCAGTGGAGCTGTCTGCTCAGGAGTGACGGAGAATCATCCAGTACTTTGTGAATAAGTGGCTTTTTCTTGGTAAAAACTTCTAAAAAAGATCTTTAATGTCTTCTGATATAGAAGATATTCACCTTATTGTTTTCACTATTTCAGGTTAAGGTCGCCTCCAGTTAGGGCCGTGTATTGGTAAGAACTTTGTGATATGATACAGAGGTTACAAATAATATATTGCAGTGAATATACTATACTATATAAAAATATGAGCTATATAGCTATATAATAATAATGATAATATATAATTAAGAACCCACTTTAGTTTCTGAATCAGTTTCTCTGATTTTGCTATTTATAGATATATATGTTTCAGTAAAATAAAAAATAAAAGTTTTATTCTATAAACTACAAACAACATTTCTCCTGAATTCAAAATAAAAATATTGTCATTTAAAGCATTTATGTGCAGAAAATGAGAAATGACTGAAATAACAAAAAAAAAGTTTTAAGAGTTCAAAAATCAATATTTGGTGGAATAACCCTGTTTTTAATCACAGTTTTCATGCATCTTGGCATGTTTTCCTCCACCAGTCTTACACACTGCTTTTGGATAACTTTATGCCTTTATTCCTGGTGCAAACATTCAAGCAGTTCAGTTTGGTTTGATGGCTTGTGATCATCCATCTTCCTCTTGATTATATTATATTTGGTAAAAAAGAAACTCATCCTTTGTTTTGTCTGTATACAATTTAAATAAAACAGAGGTGTAATTTGGATGGAATCAGATTTCTTAAAGTATTTTTTATCTTTACTTATTTGAGTAGTTCTTGCCATAATTTCAATTAGAACATTACTCACATAGAGTTATTCAATGAGATAGCAATTAATGTAAGTAATCAGCAATCAGCTCTTGACAAGTTCAGCACAGCTGTTAAATAAAAGCCATTCTAGGTGACTCTACCTCATAAAGCTGACTGAGAAATCCAGCCAAGATGTGCAAAGCTGTCATCTAAGCAAGAGATGCATACTTTTAAGAATTTAAAGTTATTTGTTTTGGTTTGTTTGTCACTTTTGTTTACTAAGTAATAGTTCATATATTTAGAATTATGAAGAAACACTGAATTTAAGGTGTTTCCTGTCTTTTCTGTTAGTTTTACATAATGAGGTCATATTGTGAGAAAGTTTAATAGATTTATTAATTACTTATTTTTTATGTTACTTTTCACACGGTCCGTAAAGTTCTAGAGATTTTGATGAACTGGGGGTGGCATTTTTTTTTTATTGACCCAAAAAAGGTGTGACACAGTAAGAAACTTTAAGCTAAATCTGAGCTAAATAATTAATATAGTAAAGTCATAAATCTATTTATAATTTGAATGTAATTAGGTACCACTTTAAAATAAATAAAATAATACAATAAAATTACTTATAAATGTCTTATAAATAGTTTATAAAGGACTTTATTAGGGGTTATAAATTAAGTTGTAAATACTTTAAAAACATGAATAAACAATTAATAAAGACAAAAATAATATAACAATAACATAATATAGAAAATCAGTTTAGTCATTTATTATGTTGTAGTTATGTTATAGTTAAATGAATAAAGTTAGTAACAGAAAGGTTTAACATTATAAATGAATGTGGAATCACTATTTCATACATGGCAGGCCACTGTTGCCCTTCATTCCTTCATATTAATATGTTATAACTGCTTATTAATGGTTTATAACCTAAATAACAACATTAATAGACTCCTTTATGAACCTTTTATAACCCCTTTATAAAGGAGTCTTATCGGTAATTTAAGATCATTTGTTAATCTCATGTGTTTTTTTCTATTTTTTCTCACACACACACACTAGAGGTTAGATCGGGCCCCAGCCCGAGCCTGTGCATGTTTTGCCCGAGCCCGACCCGACCCGACCCATAAACTGTCTGTTTTCGGGCTGTTTAAATGAGCGAAATATGATCAGAATTATGTTAATTAACACTGTAACATAGAAGCATAGAACTATTATTTAATTAAAATGATTTTAAGAACAGCTACACACAGTGCTACAGGTCAAACGCAGAGGAGTTCACGTGCGAGAGAGAGAGAGAGAAAGAGAGAGAGAGAGAGATTTGCATGTTCTTGTGTATGAGCTACTCACAGGTAAAGGTTCTCACATACTGTATCTCCTGTTTCTCTTTTATCTCCTCGTGCTCATATTCTAGTCCCATACATAATTCTGCAGCTTCCTCAGTGTTTTCTGTTGTATTTTGCGGCTAGCGCGCGCGCTTACAACTAATACCGCGGACCGCGAGGTACCGCCGCGCTGCCGCTGTTGTGCCAAATCCGACTCCCTGCTAAATCCGACTGCCTCTTCGCGGACAGAATCGGCACAACAACCCCCGCTGTAGAACTGCGGGAGTGAAAACAGCGATTATAAATAAATTATTTTTTTCACCTTCAGTTTTTGTTTTTTGGTTTGTTTTCGGTAACAATAAGAATTGGTTACTTAGCAACATTTTGATTATCACACTTTAGAGCTTTATTTAAAAATAGAAATATAATTGAAAAACAGATGCCTACATCTCAGACTTTTTTCTGGAGCCCGAGGAATGTGGTGGGACCCGATTTCGGGTCGGGCCTCAGGTCAGGTCAGGTTCGGGCAGACAATCTAAGCTCTAACACACACACACACACACACACACACACACACTCCACATGATTTGCAGGCACTAAGTGTGTGTGTGTATAAGTGTGTGTGCACGCGTGCTGTGAGTTGTGAGGTCCTTGGGCTGAAGCGCGAGAGGAAACATTTGATTCTACATTATAAACCATTTATTCAGCAAGGGCAAAAAGAGACATCTCATGCTTAAGCCCTTTGCAGGCAGTGCGGGGAAATGTCATCATTTTTTTTCCAACAGTAAGCGTGTGTGTAAATCTGCTTAACAGTTTTTCTGCAGTGGCAGTGACACTGCGTCCCGTTGCCCGATGCCTTTGGGCTTAGGTGGGAGATGTGGGGGGAATCTCATATCAGCGTTAAACACATTTATATGGGCCGGTGGGGTGGGGAGGGGTGAAAGAGCAATGGGAGGAGGAAAATGGGAGAAAAGAAAAGAGCAAGGACGTGATTCAGTCAAGTACTGTACCGACACATTAGCCTTCGCAAGCTTAGATTACAGTCTCGGGACACATTTTCCTGAAAGAGATGCTTATGAAGTGTGCTTCGGACATCTGGGGTATAAAGACAGTAGCTGCTGCTCAGATTCCTCTTATTGAAAGCATTCGTCAGTGTTGCTACTGGGACGAAAGGAGGAAGAAAGCGCTTCTTTACTGTTTCTGCTCAAGGTTATCGGTGTTGTGGAGCATTAGAACTGTTTATGATGCTTCATATGAGTTACTGTACCACCCAGGAACAGAACTTTAGCTTATGGCTGTCATAGACAACCTAACTGAGGCCTGATGATTACTTGCTTCATATCAGTTACTCTACAGTTCTGTTACACAGCTTTAACCCATGACTGTCATAGACAATCTAACTGAAGCCTGATGATTACTCGCTTCATATCAGTTACTCTACAGTTCTGTTACACAGCTTTAACCAATGACTGTTATAGACAACCTAACTGAAGCCTGATGATTACTCGCTTAATATCAGCTACTCTACAATCCTGTTACACAGCTTTAACCTATGACTGTCATAAACAACCTAACTGAGCCCTGATGATTACTCGCTTTATAACAGTTACTCTACAGTTCTGCTACACAGCTTTAGCCCATGACTGTCATAGACAACCTCACTGAGGCCTGGTGATTACTCGCTTACTCACAGCTTTAGCTCATGACTGTCATAGACAACCTAACTGAGGCCTGATGATTACACGCTTCATATCAGCTACTCTACAATCCTGTTACACAGCTTTATCCCATGATTCTCATAGACAACCTAACTGAGGCCCGATGATTACTCGCTTCATATCAGTTACTCTACAGCTCTGTTACACAGCTTTAACCCATGACCGTCATAGACAACCTAACTGAAGTCTGATGATTACTCACTTCATATCAGTTACTCTACAGCTCTGTTACACAGCTTCAACCCATGACTGACATAGACAACCTAACTCTGAGGCCTTATGGTTCCTTACTGTTATTTTTTGTGAGTTTTAGCATCATGCAGCATTACTACCAATTATGATGTGTCATTTGAGTTACTCTACCACCGTGTCACACAGCTTTAGCCCATGACTGTCAAAGACGACCTAAGTCTGAGGTCTTATGACTTTGTACTGTTCGTTTTTTGTAAGGATTTGCATTATTTTGCATTGGTACCATTTATAATGCTTCATATCCATTACTTTACCACCCTGTTATACAGCTTTAGCCCAGGACTCTCAAACCCACAATAATGAATGACATGAGATGACCTAACTGTAGTATTAGTACCACTTATGATGCTTCATATTAGTTACTTTACCACCCTGTTACACAACTTTAGCCCATGACTGTCAAAGACAACTTAACTTTGTTGCCCTGTGATTCCTTAATGTTCTTTTTTTTGTGAGTATTTGCATTATGTAGCATTAGGACCACTTATAATGCTTCATATCAGCTTTAGCCCAGTACTCTCAAACCCACAATAATAAACTACTTAAGAAGACCTAACTGAGGCCTGATGGTTCCTTATGGTTCTTTTTTATTTGTATTAGCATTGTGTAGCATTTGTACCACTTATGATGCTTCATATCAGTTACTTTACCACCTTGTTATACAGCTTTAGCCCAACACTCTCAAATTCAACAAGAAGAGACCACCTAACCAAGGTCTTATGATTATTTAAGGTTCTTTTTTTAAGGGTATTATAAATGTTCAGCATTAAAACAACTTGTAATGTTCTTTTTTTAACTGAATTGGCTTCCTTGAAACTTGATAATCTAGCTGTTTTAAGGTGCACCCATCACTGAGATAAATGTTTTGTTATTTGTTCATTTTTATTTATTTTAGTTTTTATTTACTTTTTATGGTGCATTTAACATTTTAGTTTAAGTTTTAGTCTTTGTTTTTAAAATTATTTAAAAAATTGCTGACTAAAAAAAAAGAGAGACTTGAATACACATTAATGTACACTGTATATTCTGACAAAAAAAATATTGAAAGATACACTCACACATTTTGATGATGTGCTAGTCTCTGATAACATACACACTGATACCTCTTTTAGCTTAAGTTCAGAAATTATTATCCAAAAACAGAATGTCCTGAGGGAGTTTTATGCATTTGGTTTACAACTATAATTTATTATGGAAGAGTTTTAGCAAATCTGACAACACAAAACTATAAAAAGCAATCTGCGGCTCGATCGCAGATGTTTTACTTTACTTTATGTTTTGCTTCATTTACAATAGTTTTTATGGATTGTTCAGTTTTATTTAGTAAGATTTGTTCTTATTTTTTGTAACTGCTAGTTTTACTTTAATTCAAACTTTCTGTGGCCCCTGGGTCATCATATCTAATAGCCCGTATTAGCTAGAGGGATATAAAGCCCTCCAGCACCAGGCTGTAGAGCAGTGGAACTACATTCCCTTGATTAATGGAGCTTCTTTCAGTAACTTTTGAGATGAGCTATAGAGGCATTTTTGATCGGGAACCAATTATCCAATGTTTAAGAGCATCAGTTCTAAATTTGTGAAGAGGTAGAGTTGGTTGGTATACAGTGAATCCTTAATGTGGCATCAACTACTCAACTAATTAAAGAAAAAAAATTATGTAAGAAATGAAGGTCAATCAATCTTAAAAAATTCAAGAACTTTGAAAGTATGCACAAGTGCAGTCACAAAGAACACCAAAATGATGAAACTGGCTCTCATCAGGACTGCCCCAAGAAACTAAGAGCAAAAGTTACCTCTCTTACACAGGATAAGTTCTTCATAGTTACCAGCCTCCGAAACCTCAAGTTAACAGCTCCCTACACCAGAGCTACCTAAATATTTTATGGATTATTTAAGTTTGTTTAACACTTTTAAAGCTCCACTAGGTAGGATTGAGATTTTGTGCTCGTGGGCTCCCCCTACAGTTGCAGAGTGTAATAAATGTATACAGCACTGTCGTAAGCTAAGCTTAAAAACAGCCATATTTTACACGTAACATGATATATTTACACATTTAATCCGATCGCTAATGCTAATCGCAAATGCTAATCGCTGCTAGCTTCCGCCTGCCAGCTTACAGCTTTAGCAGTTAAAACAAACATTTTAACTCAACTTATACCTCACATATTTACACTCTGGTTGTTTTAATAACCTTTTAACATTAACATTTTAAGCTCCTTATAAAACAGAAATATCCACTGAATTCCTTATAATCTGGAGCTTCTCCACTACAGCACAGACAAACAGCACAATAGATTCGTTCAAATGAACGAATCTTTTTAGTGAACAGATTCTAATGATTCAGTTAATTTAAAAGAGGTGCTGTGCCAATCACTACTAGTTAGCTAACCAACTCCAAATAGTGGGTTTTTGTAGTCTTTGTGGAACTGTTAGAACTACATACAGGTCGGAAAGCAGGTTGCAGTTCTCGAAAGAGGCGCAGTTCTCACGAGCGTTGGTCGTGGCCGCCTCTGAAAACTTAGAGTCTGGTTTGAGCCCTATAACACCTCAATGCAGTGAGTTTGAAGCTGTACTTTCACTTCTTTAAAAAGTTCAATAATCAAAGAAATCCTTCCTATGAAGGCCAGTAACCGGTTCTAAAGTATACCACGGTATTGAAAAACGGGAATCCAATTTGCACACAATGTGGCAGTAAAGTGGCAGCTAAAGGGGGGGTATACCTCAAACTAGTTCTACCCTCTCCGAGAACACCCTCCCTCTGTCCCATTAAAAATTTTAATCCTAACCAAAAATGTGTTAAAATTGACTATAAAACCTACCTGTGTTTTTGTGCAGTGCGTGCAGGGATGGATGCGCATGTCCATGTTAAAGCTTTTGCAGACTAATTTAGATTTTTCTGGACTCCATGTGAAAAACGACATTAATTTGCAAGCGTTCATTTTCAAAATCTGTTAAAATCATCTGTTAATTTTCATCTGTTTAATCTCTATTGTGAGGATCATGTCTCAAATAATCAACTCTTTCTGCTAGGGGTCTAACAGTACATAAAATTCATGGTCCGCTTCACACCTCAGTATGAACCCCCTCGGTTCGGTACAGTTTCGGGACATTTTCAGTAAGGTTGAGTGAAAAAATAAAGAGGCTGGGCATTCTGTATAGCCTCACCTTTATTAACTTCATAATAACAATAAACCTATATTATAATCATGGTTTATTTTTTGGGATGGAATGTTGTAATTGGGCTCGAGCTCTTTATTAAATGCTTGAAACCAGGTTTCTCTCCTACTGTCATCATAAGATCCTCCATCTTTTAGATCTTGTTGGAACAAACAAAGAATGAGCAACAATGGTGCTTTATTAAGCATGGTGCTTTATTAAGAACAAAAACAACAGCATTAATTTAACTGATTAAACTACAAATATATTTTTTTCCTAAACATATTACTAGAGAGATTAATAGAGAGATAGGGAGAGACAGTACGAGCGCCTAACCCTGCGTTCAAACTGGAAAGCGACAGGCGATCTTTCATTTCCTATGGCAGGGGGTGATTTTAGCACAGCGACGGGTGCACCATTTCTGTGAACATTAGTTCCACATGGGTTCAATGGTTCCACTATACAAGTCTCCTATAGGCTGTACTATGTATTCTGTGTGTGTTTACGTGTTTTGTACCGTGACACCGTACCATGACGGTTCGTGAAGAATACACATACCGTTACACCCCTACTTTCTGCAGTGTCTTGTTATATTCCAATCTATAAAAATATAATAATAAACTTTTGTCGTAATTTCTTTAACAGTCAGTGTATATTTTAATAATATTGACCATGGTACCGTGATACAGTGGTATTTTCTATTATGCAGTTATCATACCATACTTCAGTATTCGTTTACAATGTAAAGGACTTTCTACTTTTCCTGACATTTGAGAGAATAACACTTTTTTGTTTTCCATTTGACTGAAGTAAAATGATGAAGCGTAAGTTGCATAATGGTGAGGCATCTATTGTAGCATTAAGGTGCTGTTGGTCAGTGTGAGTTTGTCAGGAACAGACTGACATTTGGGTTCTGGGAGCAGCTGTAGCCTCTATTTCAGAGGCAGGCAGATGATTACACGGGCAGTCGGGATGGACGACCGGCTGGAAAAATGACGAGCGCTGACAGGAGCTGATGAGTAATGGTGGAGAGTCATTGTGGAATCACAAAGGGCAGGGAGTGCACTGATGTAGCAGCGCCAGCTACTATGAATCAAAAAGGTGCTCTGAATATACCATTCACTTCCACTCGTGCTCTACATCATGTAGTGACATTTATAGATTTCTACAATTCTTTCTGTCGGCTGTTTTAGGACTCTCTGTCTCTGCCTGTCTTTCTCTTTATCTATGTCTCTAGTTGTCTCTCTCTCTTTCATCCTGTCTCTGTCACTCTTTCGTAAACAAGTTAACTAAAGTCCTATTATGTAAATTATTGTTATAAGCAAGAGTTGTAAATCTCTTTGGCTCGTTTTCTGTGCTACATCTCTACACTCTCGCCACTTATCAACTCTTTGGCTCGTTTTTTGAGCTACAACTGTACACTCTCGCCGCTTATTAGCTCTTTGGCTCGTTTTCTGCACTACAACTGTACACTCTCGACACTTTTAGACTCTTTGGCTCATTTTCTGCTCTACAACTGTACACTCTCAACACTTTTAGACTCTTTGGCTCATTTTCTGCGCTACAACTGTACACTCTCGACACTTTTCGACTCTTTGGCTCGTTTTCTGCGCTACAACTGTACACTCTTGCTGTTTTTAGACTATTTTACTAATTTTCTGCGCTACAACTGATCCCCCAAATCCCCAAATTACGGCTATCAGCTTTTAAAAGTGTTAAACAAGCCAAAATACTCTGTGAAGCATTCAAGAGCTCTTATCTGAAGAGCTGTTAACATGCGGTTTCTAAGGCTGGTAACTCTGATGAACTCTCTTTCTTTCCTAAGGGTGCCCCTAATGAGAGCCAGTTTCATCATAGTACTTTTGATAGTCTTTGCAACGGTGAGTTAGTCAGAAACAGACTGACATTAGAGTTTGGCAAGCAGCTGTAGTTTCTATTTCAGAAGTAGGTAGATGATTACATGGGCAGTTTGAGCGTTTGACATCTGTGTAACAACAGTTTATTGTTATGAATATGATAGATTTTAAGCAGTAAGAATGACATTAAAGTGGCAGTCGGTATAATTATGTTTCTAAACTGAAAGGAGAAGCATTTGTAAGTGGAGAAGAGATCAAATATGATGTTTTATGGTACCAGTGTGCTGGAACGACCATCCCTGCTCCAACTGTACACTCTCAACGCTTTTAGACTTTGGCTTATTTTCTGCGCTACAACTGTACACTCTTACTGCTTTTCAATTTTTTGCAACTGAACACTCTTACCACTTATCAACTCTTTGGCTCATTTTCTGCACTACAACTGTACACTCTTGCCACTTTTAGACTCTTTGGCTTGTTTTCTGCGCTACAACTGTACACTCTTGCCGCTTTTAGACTCTTTGGCTCATTTTCTGCACTACAACTGTAAACTCTTGCCACTTTTAGACTCTTTGGTTCGTTTTCTGCCCTACATCTTTACACTCTCGCTGTTTTTTTAACTGTTTGGCTTGTTTTCTGCTCTACAACTGTACACTCTCTCTGCTTATGAACTCTTTGGCTCGTTTTCTGCACTACAACTGTACACTCTTGCCACTTTTAGACTCTTTGGCTTGTTTTCTGCGCTACAACTGTACACTCTTGCCGCTTTTCGACTCTTTGGCTCATTTTCTGCACTACAACTGTACATTCTTGCCACTTTTAGACTCTTTGGTTCGTTTTCTGCCCTACATCTTTACACTCTTGCTGTTTTTTTAACTGTTTGGCTTGTTTTCTGCACTACAACTGTACACTCTCTCTGCTTATGAACTCTTTGGCTCGTTTTCTGCACTACAACTGTAAACTCTTGCCATTTTTAGACTGCTTGGCTCGTTTTCTGCGCTACAACTGTACACTTTTGCCACTTTTAGACTCTTTGGCTCGTTTTCTGCACTACAATTGTAAACTCTTGCCATTTTTAGACTGCTTGGCTCGTTTTCTGTGCTACATCTTTACGCTCTCGCCGCTTTTCAACTCTTTGGCTCGTATTCTGCACTACAACTGCACACTCTCGCCGCTTATCAATTCTTTGGCTCATTGTCTGCGCTGCAACTGAACACTCTTATCGCTTATCAGCTCTTTGGCGCGTTTTCTGCGCTACAACTGTACACTCTCGCTGCTTTTAGACTCTTTGGCTAATTTTCTGCGCTACATCTTTACACTCTCGCCGCTTTTCAACTCTTTGGCTCGTATTCTGCACTACAACTGCACATTCTCGCCGCTTATCAATTCTTTGGCTCATTGTCTGCGCTACAACTGTAAACTCTTGCAGTTTTTTAACTCTTTGGCTCGTTTTCTGCGCTACAACGGTACACTCTCGCTGCTTTTAGACTCTTTGGCTTTTTTTCTGCACTACATCTTTACACTCTCGCCGCTTTTTAACTCTTTGGCTTGTTTTCTGCCCTACAGCTGTACACTTTTGCCACAATTCTTTGGCTCATTGTCTGCGCTGCAACTGAACACTCTTACCGCTTATCAACTCTTTGGCTCGGTTTCTGTGCTACTGTACACTCTTGCCGTTTTTAGACTCTTTGACTCATTTTCTGCACTACAACTGATCCCCCAAATCCCAAAACTTACCGACTTAAGCTTTAAAGAACTAAACAAAAGAACAAAAAAAAGATGCATTGTATTACAATAGATGCTTATGGCTTCTTTTTTTTTTTTTAAACAAATCACAAAAAAAACCTGTTAAATGGAAAAGCCACATCTCTCTGTCTTTTATCTGTCCTTCTGTCCCCGTATTCGTATTCCCCCAGCTCTGCCAGCCTGCTTTTGATTGATATGTTATCTCTTCTCCACTCCACTATTCACTGTTTTTGAGAAGAACACTTGTTGTTGGCTGACAGATTGGATCCTCTGCGTTCTTCCCCCCAAGACACATCATCAAAGACCCCCCAGCACATTCTGTGCCTGGGGCAGGCAGCGAGATGAATGCAGCCTTTCATAAGAGCCTCTGTGTTGCAGTGTGTGATGAGCCCGTAGTGAAATCTTGATGAAAGTGTGTCAGACTGTACAAGATCTGCCCATTGTGTCTACAGCATACGAGTGCCACGGATCAAATCAAGAAAGGGTATTGATATAACAACACCACGCCACTCCATCTCTCTCTCCACACTTCTGCAACTCAGCCCTGTCAGGACATGGGAGAGATTGGTAATCAGCTCTCGTCACATAAAAGATTGTTTCTGTGATTCTGAGATTTTGGCTGTTATGAGTAAAACTCTGGCAGAGGGTGACTAAAACACTGCACACGTGTTTATGAAGGTTAAGCAATCAAATAAGCAACCACTTTATTTGACTATTTAGTTACTTTTATTCCACCCCTTTTTAGGGTTCAAAGTATTATAAATATAAACTTGTCATCTCCAGCGCCAACTGGCACATTAGAGACTTTAAGAAAATTACTAGACAAAATCAACAATTAATAAATCTGTTTAACTTTCACAAAATGTGACTTCGTTATGTCAAACTAACAGTAAAATATATTAAAAAAGAGGCACATATATGCTGTGCATATGGTACTGTTCGGTTGCCTCTACGTGGTCACATTTTGAGGGAGATAAATAAGAAAAATTATGAATAATTAATCTATGGTCCCTTAAGTGATAAAATATGATCAAGCAATCAGTCAACCTTTATTTCCATTGAAATAAAGTAAATGCATTGAGGGTAACCCTCATTTTCAATACAGCTGAGCCTTTACAAAATTAAAGGGGCTGAAAAATAAGTTTATATGATAAAAACAAGCAAACAATATAAGATTTAATTAAGAAGAAATCAAATAATTCAGAATAAAAGGACATGCAGACAGGGTAAAATATAATGCAATAAAACAAAGAGATAAATAGTTATAGTAGTAAAAATATAAACACAATTTAATATATATATATATATATATATATATATATAAGTATAAAAATACAAATAAATATAATGAAAAGGTAAAAGGCCAAAAGTAAAACCAGTAATAAAACAAAATAAAGACATTAAATAAAAATAAAATAAATAGAAAGGCTAAAAGGTGAAATATAAAATTAAATGAAAAAAGACAAATAAAATAAGTGTAAAGGCTAAAAGGTGAAAAATAAAATTAGATAAATAAAAAGAAAAAAAAGAAGATAAATGAAATAAATGAAAATACTAAAAGGTGAAGTATAAAAATGGATAAATAAAAATACAAAATAAAAAGTAAAAGAAAAAAAATCAAACATAAAACTATAAAGGTACAGACTGTCTGAAGGTGGTTAGAGACTAATAGTTTAAAATGATTGAGTAACACCAGTGAGCTGAGTTTTAGAGTTTCCTGTAGTGAATTCTAGCTCACTGTGGTGCACTGTAGCTAAAAGCAGATTTTCCCAGTTCTGTAAAAAACTCATTTTTTTCTGTAAAAAAGGACAGGTGATCCAGTAACTAGACTGTGTCTAATAATTACTGTTGTTAATAGAAGGCAATATTAAGCAAAACTCACCCTTTTGAGTGCTTTTGTATTTCCACTTTAAACTATTTTGGTTTAAACTGCCCCTACAAACAGTCTAAACTAAAAAAAAATCTATTCATCTATCATTACAATAAGCCACCCTGTAAGCACCCCTTTACCTATCAACCCCCACCAGAGTCCTACCCACTTTATTACAATAGTTGAGGAAACTCCATTTCAGTCATTTCGGTTGAGAACCTCAGACAGAGATGAGAGCACAGCAGAAATAGCCAGAAGACTTTGTCTGAGGGAGGAATCTATACCTGCTGTCTGTGGTAAACCAGCAGATGATGGAGATTTAAGTACTTAAAAAAAATTAGTTTAAAAGTTGACTGATGGCTCAACTCTAATGGTGGATGACAAGGTGGATGGTGGTAATGATCCTGAAATTTCAGTCACATTAGTGTTAAATCTTGAATTTAAATAAAGGGTACTTTTGATTTGTTCACATTATATAAAATATACAGTATGTTTAGCATAGGCTACGTCTGAGACTACATCATTGCAATTAATTTTTTTTGTCTGTTTTTCAAGCAGTATATTGACTTTATTTGGGTTTAGAGTGGCAGAAGCTTAATCCTTTAGCCTCTGAAACATTACAATAAAAATATGTGCACTCACCTATCACCCCCACCAGAGCCCTACCCACTTGATTACAGTAGTTGAAGAAATGCTATTTTAGTCATTTCAGTTGAGAACCTCAGACAGTGCACAGCAGGAATAGCCAGCAGACTTTGTCTGAGGGAGGAATCTATACCTGCTGTCTGTGGTAAGGCAGCAGATGAGGGAGATTTAAATACTTTCAAATAATGAGTTTAAAACTTGACTGATGGCTCTCTAATGATGGATGACAAGGTGCCTCAAGATCCTGAAATTTCAGTCACCTTAGTGTTAAATCTTGAATTTAAATAAAGGGTACTTTCGATTTGTTCACATTATATAAAATATACAGTATGTTTAGCATAGGCTACATCTGAGACTACATCATTGCAATTTAAGATTTTCTTGTCTGTTTGTTTTTGAAGAAGTATATTGACTTTATTTGGGTTTAGAGTGGCAGAAGCTTGATCCTTTAGCCTCTGAAACTTTTAAAGGCCAGCGATCTTGTTTGAGCAAGTGAAGGCTGATGAATTTTCCAGTCTGTGCACACGTATTCTAACTGCGTATTATTCTCTGAGGTCAAAATGATGTGTTTGCTTCAAGCGTGAGCGGTGCTGCAATGCAATTAGACACATACTGCTGTTAGTGCGCCAAAAATTGATGGGTGGGCATTTGCAGAAACAAAATACGAAGACAAAGCAAAGGTCACATCTCAGGGGAAAGAATGATTTTAAGCTACAGGAGGCATTCTCTCACTTTTCTCTCTGTCACTTCCTTACCAGAACGACACGGAATGGCAAAAAAAGGCAGTGAAAGTTGATTGCTACCATCTGCTGTAACTGCAGTGACTCAATCTCAAATTTACGTGACAGTCTCGGTACAGTCTTGAACCGCTTGATAACAGATGTAAGGCCTACTTATTATCTGTTCGGGGGAGAAAGAAGAAGCTGAATTTTCTCTTATCGCTGATTTATTCAGAATTTGTTAATGTGAGCTGGGGATAAAACCGGCCCTGAGGGCGACGCCTACTTGAAGTCTTTAGTCTTGGGTTATATTTCATTTAGAAACGATAGATTTATCGCACTTGCGGTGAAGAGATCTGTCTCAAAGGCGGGAAGTCACCAACAGTTATTGGAAATGTGACAAACGTGAACAAAATACACATGTTGAGTGAGTACAGCAGGGTTTATTTTAACCCACAGTGTCATGTCAACTGCAGC
Organism: Astyanax mexicanus; assembly: GCF_023375975.1. Classification (NCBI taxonomy): domain Eukaryota; kingdom Metazoa; phylum Chordata; class Actinopteri; order Characiformes; family Acestrorhamphidae; genus Astyanax; species Astyanax mexicanus. The sequence continues at coordinate 22,125,790 of NC_064413.1, forward strand.
CTTGAATTTGGAATTTACCGTATTTTACGGACTATAAGGAGCACCATCAATGAAGGTCTGTTTTCTGGTCTATTTTCATACATAAGGCGCACCAAACCATTAAATGAGTGCTAGATGTTAAATAAACAGACTTTACTACACTTTACTTACCCAAATAAAGAGTTGGCAGGAGAGAAATCTTTGTTGAATAGCACACCTCCGTTCTCTCGCAGCTTTCTGAGATCCAGTAATTTTGTGCCTTTTGTCCAGCACTCTTTACAATGGGCGATATGCCCGATAATGGCTTTTTACACTGGAGATGCTAGCGTTATGCATTTTAAACCCATAACGCTGTTTTTAATAAGCTTCTTTTCTTTTTTTAAAGTTATTAAAGCCTCATTTTAAATGTCAGGGCCCTCCAGATTTTACCAAAGAGGTGTGGAGCTACTTTGAGCCTGAATAACTTTGTGAAAAGTTGATTTATCGAGGCTAAATATAACATTTCTGAATCTAAGAAAGCTACAGGAGAACAGAGTTGTGCTATTCAACAAAATCTAGCACTCTTTACCATGTTTTACTACACAAAAAGTCCATTCTACACCAGAGTTCTCCTTTAATCTACACAGATTTTTACCAGCAGCACTAGCCGTGGATAGCAAGCGGCACTCACCACTGTTGTTCAGTGTCCCTCCACCAAATTTTAAACCTGTCTATTAATTAATTCTGGTTTTAACCATTTTTTGACAATCAATGTCCAGCACCGGACCACTTTTGACCACTTCAAAAGGATTAGTTCTAGTCAATATTTAGTGGAATAACTACACTTTTTTAAATGACAGCTTTTATGCATCTTGGCATGCTCTCTCTCTCCACTAGTCTTACACACTGCTTTTTCTGTGACTTTTGCCACATCTTGTGCAAAAAGCCATACAGTTCAGCTTTGTTTAATGTCTTGTTACCATCCATCTTCCTCTTAATTACATTCCAGATGTTGTCAGTAAGGTTCAGGTCTGGAAATTGGGCTGGCCATGACAGGGTCTTGATCTGATGGTGCTTCATTCACACCTCGATTGACCTAGCTGTGTAGCATGGAGCATTGTCCTGCTGGACACCCCCGATCTGTCACCAAATTTCATAGTGGGTGCAAGACAGTGTGTCTTGTAGGCCTTTCTTGGTCACCTTCTAACCACTAGACGACCAGGTGTTGGGCAAAGCTGATCTTACTCCAGTCCTCTACTTCATTTTACCTGGCTTTTCTTTGCTTTTCATTGATTAAGGTTGTTTTTCTAGCTTTACATGATTTGAAAGATTTGCCATTCTTTTTGTAGGTCACTTGATGTCATCCTGCTGTTTCTGTCTGGCATTAAAAAAGTTGATGGTCAGATCTCCAGACCTTAAACACATTGAAAACCTCTGAAATGTAATTAAGAGGAAGATGGATGGTCACAAGCCAACCGGCGAAGCTGATCTGCTTGAATTTTTGCAGCAGGAGTGGTGTAAGATCACCCAAAAGCAGTGTGTAAAACTGGTGGAGAGAGAGCATGCCAAGGCACATACAAACTGTGATTAAAAATCAGGGTTTTTCCACCAAATACTGATTTTTTTTTAACTCTTAAAACTTTATGAATATGAACCTGTTTTCTTTGCATTATTTGAGGTCTGAAAGCTCTTTTTTCATTATTTGACCATTTCATATTTTCTGCAAATAAACCCTTTAAATTACCATATTTTTATTTGCAATTTGGGAGAATGTTTTTCAGTCTGATCAAAAACTTATAACTACAAGTTAAAAACTTTTATAGGAAAGTTGCCACATAACTACTCCTGGTGATTCTATCAAGAATATGACAAAATAGAGACAAAGTCAGGGGATGTAAATGAGGTATGATGATGTATTTAGATTTATACTTAGGAATGTGAAGTGTCAGTGTTCCTGCCATCTGTTGTCACTAGGCTGTTAATTGTCTGTTGTCCAGAGGGATCTCCTGGAGTGTAATTCACAGCTCGCACCTCTTGAGAATGTTCTATGGAGACAGCGGCTTTAAGGATGCTCATATTGCCCATATCACGTATCTGAGACTTTAGCAATTGTTGGAACTTATTGCAGCTTATTGCACAGATGCATCAGACACTAAACTCATCTCTATGTGCAGTTCTTCATGTTCAAAGAGTTGCATACCTATATAGATCTCCTTGGAAGTCCATAAAAATGCCATATGTCATTGCTGTGTTCCTTTATAGGTGTGAATGCAATACTGTATTTTTTGGCTGTAAGGCACATGTAAGGCATTATAAGGCACATTATCAATGTCTATTTTCTGGTCTATATTCATACATAAGGCGCACTGGATTATAAGTTGCATTATGCGACTCTAGTAAGGAACAGGTTTGTTGCCTTGTTTTCCGTCTAATTCAGCAGGGAAGGCTGAATTAAGGCTAAACTGAGTAAACAAAACTGTAAATCAAACAAATGTTGGATGTTAATCTACACAGATTTCTCTTCTGAAAAGTTTTTTTTTTTGGGTGAGTAAAACACTTATATTTATTTCCATTTAGGCTGGGTACAGCACAGTTAGCATTAGCATTAGTGGCTAACTGCCACCCAACTGCGCTACAATGTGTTCCGGTCAGCCAGGGTGCTATCAGCTAGCTATTTGACCCACGTAGCTTATCTTAACACTGTAATCACGCAGGCTACAGTCCGATAATGCTCGCCTCTGAACAACTAAAGGGCTAGAGCTTAACACAATTAGTGGCTAATGGTAATGCTGCTCCAGCAGTGCTAGCCAGGGTTAGCAGCAGGCTATTAGCCGATACATTCGCCTCTGAACAGCAAAAGAGCTAGAGCCTAAAACGATTAGTTGCTAATGCTAATGCTGCTTCAGCAGTGCTAGCCAGGGTTAGCAGCAGGTTACGTGCCGATAATATTCACCTCTGAACGGCAAAAGAGCTAGCACTTAATGTGGTTAGCAGCTAATGCTAATGCTGCTCCAGCCTTGGTGCTGGAGAAGTGAACTGAAACTCCTGTACAGCAGAGTGGCTTTACTGCTCTTCTCTTTACAACCTGACTGGTAAAATTCAGTAAGCTAGTGGTGAAATATTACCTATCTATGTTAAGCAACCTCACTGAAGGTCAGTGATTACCTGTTCAGCAGAAAAATATATTAATGGGACTGGGAGAATGACGGTGGGCAGATTCAGATGATTAGCTTAAAAAAAAAAAACGTTTAATATATATTATATAATAAATTATATATATATATATATATATGACAAAATATATGAGGCTCACAGAACAGCAAAAGTAAATCCACTTCTTCTAATGATCTAAAGTCTCAAAGTCTCTGTCAAGCACTGTTCCTCATTCTTAATACACTTTAATGAAACCTTTACATATTATTATTATTATTTTTATTTCCCAGGGATTAGATTGGGACAATAGCTTATTATCCTAAAAGCAGACTTATACATTAATGCTGTTTTGTCTTAATGGCTTTGTTGACATTGTGATTAATGGTGGAAGAACAGTGTGCATCTCACGGAAGTTGCTGCTAAGAAGAGGAGAGTTTTGAAGAATAAATGATGAACTGGTTTCTGGTAGATATAGTATAGATGATGAGTTAAATGGAGCTGTTCAAGCAATCTCATCATAACCGACAGAAAGGAGAGAAAAGAAAGCCTAGCCTTTTATTTATTTATTTATTTAATTAAAAGGCTGGTTAAATTTATTCCGATGATTTTGACACCTAAACTCCTACACACGCCTTCGCTAGATTCACTCAGATCTTTTGTGCTGCACTTTATAACATCTCAGATGGCTTCTGTTCAGCCCTGTGGGGGGAGCTACCAGGTTTTCTAGGTGTATATAAGAAGAAAAAGGATCATTCTTTGCAGGACATCTGCCCTCCAGGACCAGAGCTGAGAAACCCTGGCTTTTTTTTTGGACCGTTATAGTCCTGTTGTCCAATATATCTTATGATATTACTAGATATAGCAGAGCTGTGAAGGTAAAAATGGTCCTTATTTGACCAACATTTTTATATTTATTAGATAAAGTAATCAGTAATAAATGCGAGTTAATGTGTTTAATGGCTAAAGCAATCCAATTTCCGAACACTGAATAGAGTTTTCTGCCCCTCCCAATCCTCCCCAGGTGCAAGGCTCAAGTAGGTTGCCAGATTGACACACTGTGTAGTTACTCTGTAGCTAATCAGTAAATATACTCTGGAAAAAACTAAGAGACCACTTCAGTTTCTGAATCAGTTTCTCTGATTTTGCTATTTATAGATATGTGTTAGATTAAAATGAACATTGTTGTTTTATTATATAAATTACAGACAATATTTATCCCAAATTCCAAATTAAAATATTGTCATTTAGAGCATTTATTTGCAGAAAATGAGAAATGGCTGAAATAACCAAAAAAGATGCAGAGCTTTCAGACCTCAAGTAATGCAAAGAAAACAAATGCAAAGTTTATATTCATGAAGTTTTAAGAGTTCAGAAATTAAAATTTGGTGGAATATCCCTGGTTTTTAAATCACAGTTATCATGCATCTTGGCATGTTCTGCTCCACCAGTCTTACACACTGCTTTTGGATAGTTTCAAGATTCAAAATTCAAGCAGTTCAGCTTGGTTTGATGGCTTGTGATCATCAATCTTCCTCTTGATTATATTCCAGAGGTTTTCAATTTGGTAAAATCAAAGAAACTCATCATTTTTAGGTTGTTACTTTTTTTCAGAGCTGTATATGTTTCGGCGTCTGACTACACTAATGGTGATGATAGATGACCTAGCTATGTTTAGCAACCTTACTGAAGCTCAGTGATTACCAGTTCAACAAAATAAATAGTCAACTCTTCCATTTCCATGGCTGCAGTACACTGTTTCCCTGCTGCTGTCTATACCTGACAATCCTGAGTGTGGAAATAGAACTGAAGGAATGCCGGCGGGCAGATTCAGAGAATAAAACCTACACAAAAAAAAAACAGTTTGAAGCACTGCTGAAAAGTGCTGCCAGTGCCTAAACTTAAGCATGTTTAAATGACAATAGTTAAGGAACATGGGTGTCACACAGTAATCTAATCTACACAGATTTCTCTTCTAAAAATGTTTATTTGGGTGAGTGAATAGCTTCCATTTATTTACAGTAAGCTTAGATTCCCTTTTTTTTTTTCAATAGTATGGTTAGCAGCAGCGCTAGCCATGGATATCAGTGCTTAGCGCTAGTAAATGCTGCCCAAAGGTGCTAACACTGAGGAACCCTGAGTGTTCCGCTAACCCAAGACGCTATCAGCTAGAGAATCATCCCATGTAGCTTGTTTTAAGATGGAAAGCATGCAGGCTACAGTCTGATACTCCCCTCTGAACAACGAAAATGCTAGCAGTGCAGTTAGCACCGAATGCTAATACTGCTCCAGTTATAGTACTGGAGAAACTTCACTGGAACTCCTTTATAACGATGGACTTTAGCAGACAGGCTTTACTGCTCCTTACAACCTGACTGGTAGAATTCACACACAAGCGCATTGGATTATGAAGTGAACTGGCGATTTTTGGGGAAAATAAAGGATAAAAAAAGGCATATTTGGATGGGATTAAATTAAACACATTACTGCATACCTCCCCAGATAAAACAAATTTCTTTCAAATAGGTCTTTATTGACCCAAGCATCTTATTTGTAGCATCTGATGCTAACATTCAGTGGTTCAGTGTGTGTGTGTGTGTGTTTGTTGTTGGTGTGCTGCAGTGTTTGCTTTAGTGTCAGATGAAGCAGATGTCTGGCTCTAACACTGACATTTTTGCGACTAATGAAACAAAGAGAGACCCTCTGTGCTCTATCAGACCTTTTTACTCGTCCTCCCCTCCCTTACACCTCTTTCACTCTCTCTCTGTTACTCTCTCTCTTACTCTCTCTCTCTCTCTCTCTCTTTCTCTTTCTCTCACTCAGCTCAGCCCACAGACACAATAACGACAGAGGGTGAGTGACAGAAAGCGCAGAGAACGGGGTTAGCGGCAAATTGAGCTCCCATCTGATATGATTCTGGCGCCGGCCTGATGTTATTTTACCAGGAATTGGAGACATAAAGGACGTTGTCGTCCGCTAAGTCTTCCACCTTTGGTCCCTTTTGTTGTCTCGCAGTGTTTGTTCGGAACTAAGCGAGTAAATTCGAGGCTTGGGTGACAGGCTTTGCTGTATCTCCTCCTGTCGCGGAGCGTCCAGGCCAGGAGCCGGTTTGACGTGAGCGGCGGCCGCCTCTCGGTGAAGTCGCTTGGCGCTTTGGAAAGAAGCGGCTTTATTTTCTTCTCCTTCTTTTTTTTTTTGATGCAGGTCCCATGCGTTGCCCCCGGGGCATTGCTGGGGGTGGCTGCTAAGTGCCATGAACTGGAGATAACTCCATGAATGATGCAGCGCAGAACACATCAGCCCCCAGGGCAGGCCAGGCTTTTCCCAGGCATCTGGGCACCAAGCATCAGAGCACTCTAGCGATCAATATGTCTGTGTGTGCCTCTCTCTTTCTCTCTCTCTTTCTCTCTCTCTCTCTCTGTGTCTCACTCAGCCTCATGAATATTCACCCCGCTAACGGAAGAAAAAACAAAAAAAACAATTCTTTACTTTTCCTCATTGCGACAAACTGCATTTGAATTGCGCTGGCAGGTAAAATAAATATGTTGCGGCGCTGTTTCCCGCGACGCGGACCCGCACCGCCCCGAGACAAATGCAGAAAGTCTTTAGCAGTGTGGGGTTTGCCAGGGGCCATTTTGGCTCCAGCCAGATGGTATTTGCCAAGAGCTAGGAGGACTGCCAGCTTCCCAGACAATCACAGCCACCTGTGATGAATGGCTCGGTGGCCGTGGCTCCAGCGACCCAGCTGCAGTCGCACGGGCTGTGGATGGAGGCAAGGGGACGCTGGGAAAGGGAAGATAGACGCAGGGTTTACACACCTCCGTGTTGCTGCAGGCCCGGGCACAGATGCAACAATGTACGAACGGCGAGAGATTCCAAAACGATGAGAGTTTTCTGAATGTTTGGTTCTGTAAAAGCTGCCTTTCTTTGCTATCATGAGCCAGACTGTGGATCATGGCTGTTGATTCAGCTGGACACTCGTCTGGAACTTCTATGGTTGGTCAGCAAATGAAGTCGTTAGAGTTTAGCTGCTTCATTTTTTTATTTCAAGCCGGACATGTTTCGCTTCATGTCGTCCTCAACGCCCTTTACATTCAATACAAACACGTGTCCTCAGATACTCACATGGCAGATCACATGACCCCTCACACGATCCTCTAAGCTCAAATAACACATCCAAGATCTGAATGAATGAAATGTTCTAATTGAATACTTTGTTCTATACAAAGTTGAATGTGCTGACATAACGATCACACAAAAAACGTCAATGGAAATCAAATGTATTAACCAATAGAGGCCTGGTTTAAATTTAAATTCAAGTGGAAAAACACACTACAGGCTGATCCAACTTTGACGTAATTCCTTGAAACAAGTCATAATGATACTCAGTAGTGTGTGTGGCCTCCCTGTGCCTGTATGACCTCCCTACAACGCCTAGACATGCTCCTGATGGGGCGGCCGATGGTGTCCTGAGGGATGTCCTCCCCAACATTCAAAATTGACCAAAACATCAGCCAGAAAGCACAAGTACTGAAGTGGTCTGTGGTCCCCACCTGCAAAACCATTCCTTGACCATTAGGGATGATGTCCTTATGATTTTTCAGTCATTACAGAGTGTTCAAGAGTAATCAGTGCAAACAGTAAACAGTGCATCAACAGCACACCAGTGTAATAGTACTAGGTATACATATGAAAACGGTGAGGTAAATGTCTTAAATATATGCTGTTGATGCATTCCAACAGGACAATGCTCATCCACGTATTGCTGTCATATCAGCGGCTTACGTTGACGACACAGAAATGTTGCCATGGCAAGCTGCATTTTCAGACCTATCCCTGATTTAAAATGTGTGGGGTGCTCTATATTTGATGTGCTTTCAACCTCAACTGCAAAATCTACAGGATGGGTTTCACAGGACTCCATTAGGAACCTCTACAATACTTTTCCTTCCTATACAGTGTACCACAATAAATATTGTTTATATCAGTCTAAATGTTTAATATTTTTCATATATGTAAATCTGCAGTACTCAAGACCGGACATTCATTGTTTACTGAGTTCACTGAAAATTTGCATAACCGTATTCCAAGCAATGTTTAAAGTGTTTAGATGATTGGTTTATGTTTTGTTTGTCGAGCCTGTAATTAAATGTAATCTCCGTGTATTGTAGTTTTTAATACTGACCATAAATTACAGTGATTGCATGGAAGGCTAAATAAAGGCAAATCTCAATATATATTTATACATACAGCTTTAGAAAAAATTAAGAGACCACTTCAGTTTCTGAATCAGTTTCTCTGATTTTACTATTTACAGGTATATGTGTTAATAAATTGAACATTGTTGTTTTATTCTATAAACTACAGACATTTCTCCCAAATTTTAAATAAAAAATATTCTCATTTAGAGCATTTATTTTCAGAAGATGAGAAATTACTAAAATATCAAATAAGCAGATGCAAAGCTTTCAGATTTCAAATAATGCAAAGAAACAAGTTCATATTCATAAAGTTTTAAGAGTTCAGAAATCAATATTTGGTGGAATAACCCTGTTTTTTAATCACAGTTGGCATGTTCTCCTCCACCAGTCTTACACACTGCTTTTGGATAATTTTATGCCACTTCTGGTGCAAAAATTTAGCAAGCAGGTTAGCTTTGATTGATGATCATTCCAGAGCTTTACGGCCCCAGAAAAACCAAGCTGAACCGCTTGAATTTTTGCACCTGGAGTAATGGCATAAAAGTATCCAAAAGCAGTGTGTAAGACTGGTGGAGGAGAATATGCCACGATGCATAAAAAACTGTGAATAAAAATTTTGTTTTCTTTACATTATTTGAGGTCTGAAAGCTCTGCATCTTTTTTGTTACTTTAGCCATTTCTCATTTTCTGCAAATAAGGGGAGAAATGTTGTCTGTAGTTTATAGAGTAAAAAAAAAAAACTGTTCATTTTAATCATCAAACATATACCTATAAATAGCAAAATCAGAGAAACTGATTCAGAAACTGAAGTGGTCTCTTAATTTGTTCCAGAGCTCTATATAAATGGTCAATTGCATTCATTCATACACACTGTAGATTTATATGATTGTTTTATTCAGTATCAGTTGTCAGTGACACTGAGTAAAGGGCTGTGTGTGTCGCTGTGTGTTTTTGCTCTTGTCTGCTCTAACCTCTCGTGCGTGTTGTTTTTGGCAGAGAGACATGCTGGATGTGAACCAGATAATGAAGGACTTGGCCAGCATGGTGCACGAGCAGGGGGATACAATAGGTAAGTGTGAGCAGCAGGTGTGTGTTCTCTGTGTGTGTTCCTGTTTATGAGCTACACCAAAGTTTTAGCCCAACTAACAGTTTTTGGAAACACTTTATAATAACTTTCATTGATATACTTTTAACTAATGATTAGTAGGTGCTAGGGGTGGGCGATATGGCTCTAAAATAATATCACGATATTTCATGCTATTTTCGTGACAACGATACTCTTGGCGATATGACAAAACACTGAATTATAAAAAAATAAAATAAAATAAAAAAAAATACACTACTGTAACAAAATGAAAATTAAATGTTATTAGATACAATATGATATGGTACACCCACTAACTGAGATATATTTAAAAAAAAGAAGAATTTGATCAGATTTGTAACAGAAGGGAATGATCCACACAGGATGTCATGATACTAATAAATCACTCCAAATATCGCCATATATCCAGGATTAAAGTAAAATAAATGATACTGGACATATATAATCCGTCTCTAGTAGATATATAATGGTAATATAAAAATAGTACCCTGATGTGATAATCAGGGGTGAGTGATATGGCCGATATTTCAGGGTATAATCTCATTCACGATATCTAAAAATGTTGGCGATATTATTGTGTACGATACAATATGTAACACCCCTAGTAGGTGCTAACAAAGCAGTAGGTCATTAGAATTTGAAAATTACCTTTTTTTTTTTTTACACATGACAATTAGTTATAAGCATTGATATTCATATTTAGAAATGTTAAAAAAGTATTAGTTCTAGTTATAAGAATTAATAATAAACCTGACAAATATTTTTCAATTCCAGTTAATGTTGCCAATGTGTTTATTAGTATTTAGAAATATGTTTGCAACGTTCTGTTCCTTAAAATGTGAAAAAATAATAGTTCATTTTAATTTTTATTAATCATTAGTTAATGTTAAATAAATGAACGTTATTATAAGTGTTGGTTAATAGAAGTTTTTTTGACTGTTACAGTTAACATTGTTAAAATGTTCATTCTGTCACGTTTTCTGGATGCTCTTAAAATGTTTTATTTCATGTTTTTAAGATGTATTTTAGTTTAATTTTAGTTTCAGAATGTAACTTTTAACATTTACATTAATGTTAGTATTTGTATAGCTGGGAACATTATCTGAGAAACATTCTAAATAATCTATTTTTATCCAAAAAAATGAGACCACTTAAAAATTATGAGCTTCTTTGATTTTATCAAATTAAAAACCTCTGGAATATAATCAAGAGGAAGATGGATGATCACAAGCCATCAAACCAAGCTGAACTGATTGAATTTTTGCACCAGGAGTAAAGGCATAACGTTATCCAAAAGCAGTGTGTAAGACTAGTGGAGGAGAACATGCCAAGATTAACATATATAAAAAAATATTGTTTTCTTTGCATTATTTGAGGTCTGAAAGCTCTGCATCTTTTTTTGCTATTTCAGCCATTTCTCATTTTCTGCTAATAAATGCTCTTAATAACAATATTTTCATGTGGAATTTGGGAGAAATGTTGTCTGTAGTTTATAGAATAAAACAACAATGTTCATTTTATTCAAACATAAACCTATACATAGCAAAATCAGAGAAACTGATTCAGAAATTGAAATAATCCCTTTTTTTCCAGAGCTGTATTTGTAACATTACAGGCTAACACGTTCACGTGTGTGTGTGTGTGTGTTTTTAAGTGTTTTTGAGAGAGAAAACGACAAAGAAAGAGAGAGAAAGAGAGAGAGAAAAGAAGGCGAGGAGAGATAACTAATTCCTCTTGGAATCTTCCTTTAGGCGAATCTTGGAGTAGGATACGCAAGGTGTGCATAATGTGAAGCTGATAACACTCTGTACAATAATAACAAAAACAATAATAATAGTAATTGGGAGATAACTATTCATATTCATAACACGTGACGACATCTGTAAATAAATTTATTTGTGGGTTTAGAATTAATTGTGAAAAGTGTTTGAAGGGTCCATATCATAGAGAAACACTTATTTTAAATAAAGATGTTTCATGTATCGTAGTTTATACTCTGTATATACCTTCCGTAAATGAAAACATCCACATTAGGGGTGGGTGATATGGCCTTTAAATAGTATCACAATATTTCAGGGTATTTTTAGCGGTAAAAACTTTTTTTTTGGCAGTGTGAAAAAACACTCACAAAGATAATAATGATTTTGTGTTAAATCCAGTGTTTTCAAAACTATTGCAATATCATGATATGGAGTTTTTTTTTTTTGGTGAATTTTGTCAATATTGTTTTTGTGATTTTGTGCATATCATTATCTTCAAATATTACCACAGTTTTACCACAGAATTGTTCAAAAAAGCTATTAAATACAAAGTTAAGTTTAGTGTAAAACTGCTGTGAATCAGGTAAGAAAAGCTGGTTAGCATTAGCTTAGGTAGCTAAATAAATTGCTAAATAACTGTTATACCTCTCAATCCACACCGTTTTTAAGGCATAGTAACAAAAACAGTGTCACGGGAGCCAAACACAGGGAAGTGCGGATACAATACAAAATACTTTATTAAATGAGGACTTTAACAGATATAAGAGTAGTCAAAGGCAGGCAGAGCAAAATGGCAAGAAAATAGAAGAGCTATGCTAGCAAGGAAGGAGTGAGAGTGAGAACTTATAGAATTTATAGTGTTGAGTCCAGGTGTGTACAATAAGGAGGATGGCGAACCGGAGTGCTGATGAGTCATGATGGGTTGAGTGCAGGTGTATTATGGGAAAAGGAGTTTGTTTCTGGAGTATTAGCATCTGTGGCAGGCAGAAAGACAGTGATAAGACTGACAACTAGACTGTTCAATTCTCCTGCATGAATTTTTTGCAAAGAATTTAGAGATTTTAAAGAAAAAACAAATAGTACATAAAAAGCTGTAATGATTTATTTAACTACATCAAGTGTATGTATACATGTTTGGGGGGTATAATCTTATTATATGGACATGTTTAATAATTTAATCCTCTACCGTCATCATCATCATCATCGTCATTGATAGTTTGTTGCCATATTTAAAAGCATACTTTTGGTGTAATTTGTTTTACTTTTAGCTTAGTAGTCAGAGAAAGAGTAACTTGGAGACACTTAAAGAGAGTTAAAGCAAACCAGGTTGCTCAAATTCTATAATTTATGGATGTATATTTTGCTATTAGATAGAGAATTAAACTAGGTTTAATATTTTTTTATTTAATATTTCATATTTTTATCCTGTTTGGTCACTGTTTTTGCTGTTTAATAAGCTTTCCTATATTAATAATATGATCTCTTGATCTACATGATCTACATTCATCTGTAATAAACATTGCACTGAAGTTTGTGTTAGAGTTTGGATGAAGGGGATTGGTGTGGTCCTGCTCTTGTAATAATTTGTCTCATGAGTTTTTGTAGACGTCTGAGTACTTGGCAGTTGAGGCACGGACCATGAACATAGTTCGCTATGCTTCTGGATTCTTGTCGAGCCAGTATCGGATGGTAGTGGTTGCTGTGTTCTGCTCACGCAACTTATAATGTGATTTATTGTGTGTGATTGTGCTTAGGTAAGTGTGTTATTGCCATAGTTAAAGGAAGTGAGCTTAGATTAAGGAGGGATTCTGTTTGTTCATAGGTTATTTTTTTGGTAGGTCTGTTACTTGGCAGTTGAGGCAATGGACCATGAACATAGTGTTAGGCTGTGCTTCTGGATTCTTGTCGAGCCAGTATCAGATTGTGGTGGTTTTGCTATTGTTGTTAGTTGAGTGAGTAGTAGATCCTGGCTGAGCCCTATGCATAACCCCAGCTGTTAGGTGCAGGATTTGTCAATTTCCTGTATTATATTACTTAATTAATCTATCGAACCTCCCCAACGAATTGTGATTGTCAGAAATCCTCATGTTTGATCAAAAAAAAAAAGGTTGAAAACAATCTGATTCCAATAAGTTGGAAAACTTCACAGAACATCCAGGAATAACGGAAGCATCGCTGATGGTTTTGAATTTGCACTCACCCAGCAATTTATTAGGAGGACCTGAACACCTACTCACTCGTGCAATTATCTAATCAGCCAGTCGTGCGGCAGCAGTGCAGCGTATAAAATTATGCAGATACAACCCAACAGCTTATGGATAACAGATAAAGTTCACATCAAGCATCAGAGTGGGGATACAATTGAAGTCAGGGGTTTTAAGCATGAGATTTATACATATTGCCTGGTTTTAGTATTTTTGTAAATGCTGATCTTGCCTATAATATATATATATATATTTTTTTTTATTATTATTGTTATTATTTAAGGAATCCCACAAGATTAGTAACAGTGTCATGATAGCCAGACACACAAAAGACGTGTGAATTCCAAACAAATGATTTATTAATAAATAAGATAAGACTTAATATAGTCCGAGTAGTCGGAATAGTCGGAGACAGGCGAGATAGCAGGCAAAAGGGATTATACACATGTAATCCAAACAAGAGAAGGGCTAGGCAAAAAGTGTAGTTTAATAACAAAAATGAGGGACAGCAACGGTAACTAAAGAGCAACAGACAAAATATACACTAGGTAGAAGAGCTAGAAACTAGATTCAATACCAATACCGGGCGAGGAGCTACTGTAAACTAGGGGTATATATACTAGCAGGACCAGGTGTGGGCAATCAGAAACCCGGCGAGTTTGAACATTGTATCGTCACGCGATCAGCAGAGTCTGGAAGGTCTGGTGTTAGTGTATGCTGGGAGTTGGAGTCTTTAGTGTGTGTTCATGGCTATATCATTTTTTATAATATGAGTATATTTGTTAATAGTTACACTTTCAGATTCATGGCATTGATAGGTAAGTTTTTTTTGTTATTTGGGCATTATAATCTGGCAGATTTTGTTTTGTCAGAGTATCATGAAAAAGAGGCCAACAGACTTGCTCCATTTTCTTTTGTTTGTTTGTCTTTGCCCCAAGAGGAGTGTCAGTATCTTGTATCTAAGACCTGGTTACATGAATTAACCAAGTGATCTTCCTCACGGGTGACAAAAACAACACCAAATGGTTAAATCGCAAGCAGAACCCGCTTAGTGCGTCCAGCCCTTTGGAGACGTTCGGCAGCGCGGTTCCTGTTGGAAAATGAATCCATTTGTATTCTAATTGGTGCCCACCCGTCATAGTGTCCTCTCGTCTCAGTTTTAATTAATCCTCTGTGTCCCATATTTCCCTTTGAACAGATGAACAGAGGGAGTATTCCTGTAGGAGAATTAAAGGATATGCTCTTATATGCAGATGCCCTTTACACACCTTTCAAGTCCATTTACTGCACACTCGTACAGCACGGACTTTATACGGGGACAGAAATAGGGGATGACGGCGGGAACAAGTGCGGTAAAGTCTCAATGAAATGGTATAATGTAAGTTCTTTGTGCCAGAGTTCCTCCCCAGCCTTGATACTTAGGTTTTTTTATAGAAGAAAATGCCATCACACGCTGATGAATATCAGAAGATGTGAATAATATAACTGATTTTAACGTCCACGGAAGTTCAAGGCAGAATTATACTAAACTGCACTATAAAGTTCCTTTGGCCTTTTTAAACAAGATTACTAACGTGCAGTGGAAGGACATTGTGCAACACTTTATTTGAGGGTATCTATAACACATTCATAAGCATTGACGCATGGAAAAAGTATTTGCCACCTACAGATTTCTTTTGTTTTTGCTTTTTTGTCATACTGATATTTTTCCAGTTATCAAACAAACCTTGTATTTATTAAAGACAAAAAACTCCCCAAACCAAAAAGTTTTTGACCCCTAAACCTAATAACTTGGTTGTGCCACCCTGCAATCAAGCTTTATTGATAACTGGCAACAAATGTTTGAATTTTGGCCCAATCTTCTTTACAGAATTGTTCTGTTTCAGCCACATTGAAGGCCACATTTTCCACCATGAACATGAACTCAATCAGACTTTGACTAGGTCACCATCATTTATTATTATTATTATTTTTTTTTAAGGCAATTCTGAGGTGAACTTGTTTGTGTGCTTTGGTTCATTGTCCTGCTGCAGAACCCAATTACACCTGAGCTTGAGGTCACAAACAGATGGCTGGATATTCTCCTTCAGGATTATCTGGTAAACAGAAGAATTCCTGGTTCCATCAATTACAGGAAGTTGTCCATATCCTGAGGCAGCAAAGCAGTTTCAGATCATCACACTATGTTTTACATTCAGTATAATGACCTTTTTTCCAAATGTTATGTTTTCGGTTTTCGGTTTTACGCCAGATGTAACAGGACACACCTTCTAAAAAGGTCCACTTTTCTCACGCCAGTCTAAAGAACATTTACCCAAAGTCCTGAAGATCATCAAGATGTTTTTTTTAGCAAGTGTGAGATGAGCTGTTGTGTTCTTTTTGGTCTTTTTTGGTCTTTGCCTTGGAAACTCTCCCAAGGAGACCATTTTCACCCAGTCTCTTTCTTATTTTTGAATCATTAACTCTGACCTTAACTGAGGCTAGTGAGACCTGCAGTTCTTTAAATGTTGTTCTGGGTTCTTTTTTTGACCTCCTGGATGAGTTGTCCATGCCCTTTTAGAGTAATTTCAGTTGGCCGGAGACTCTTGGGTGTTCCATTTTCCTTCATTTGTGAACAATAGCTCTCACTGTCTGAAGAAATGGCTTTGTAACCATTTCCAGACTGATAGATAATTGACAATGACTTTGTTTTCTCATCTGTTTTTCAATTTTTTTTTCAGATTGCTGCATAATGTGTTGCTTTTTGAGATCTTGTAGCTGCTTCATGTTGTCAAACAGGTTGTATTTAAGTAATTTCTTGATTCTACAGGTAGTAATCAGGCAGTAATCAGTAATCAATTGAACTCAGCTTTCCAAAAAGTGTGATTAATCCTCTCTCTACAACCTGATCTAAACCATTTAAAATGTGATATTTAACACTCTTGCATTCATTTATTTCATACAACATCTTGTAAATGATCATTTTGTGAGTACTATAAATATGCAATATTTAAGTATTACCTTAATAATGCATTGTTTATTGCTTATGAATATGCTATAAAGCTTCAATGTAGGTAGTATGATATAGTAAATGATGTGTTACATATTTTGCTTTTTGAGCTTCCATATGTGTAGCTACTGTCTGTGTAGTACATTTAAATCTCTATTCTTGGACTCTCTCCATCTCTTCCCTTCCCTTCCCCCACTCTCTCTCTCTCTCTCTCTCTCTCTCTGTTCTTTTCTCTCAGTGGTTCAGTAAGACAGCTTGTCATAGAGCATGTGCTGTCAGTGGAACATATATAGAGTTTAGTCAGGACGTAGAGATGTGTTGCCCACGCTTTCTCTGTAGGATTTTTGTCAACACATGCCGGAGAAAGTCTGGCAGACGTGAATGAGAATGTGAGGAAAGAAAGGAAATGTACGGAGGGGATAATTTAACAAAGACAGAACTGTGTCCGCTGGTCTTCCCTTTCCCTCCCACTCACGCAACTAGCGTTTTTTCCCCCCTGCTTTTGGATTTCTTCTCAAAAGCCAGACATGGAGATTAAAGTGAAATATGTTGTTGTTCATGCTTTAGTCTTTCTGCACGGATCGCTTCTGATTGCAGACATGCTGAGATTGATGTTCTTCACATCCTTAATGAAGAGTGGGTCACTGATTGTGTGTGTGTGTGTGTGTGTACACAGAGATGTCTGAGATTGCCAGGATGTGTGTGTATATAAGAAATGAAAGCTAGAGGCACCTCACAGCATTTACTCTAGACAATGAATCAGCCAGAGCCTTAGTTCTGTCCTCAAATAACATGAGAAATGTATGTTTTTTTTTATTTTTTAATTGCAGATCTATATTACAGATAACAAAAAATAAATAAAGTATGGATGCCTGATTTCAAACATCTAAACTTTTATTTGCATCTTATATTTAATTGTGCCTTTTTTCACTATTGAATGACAAAATCAAATAGACAAAACATACATATATTGGGAAAATAAACAATTACAAAACTATTGTTTAAAATATTGATTAAACTATTTGAACATCCCAGCAGACACACCAAAAAAAAGCACGATACATTTACCTCAGAAATACTACTCTAATAATAAATGCACCTCAGTAGCACTGTTCTCATTATACGTTTACCTTGCTAGTGCAAGTTTAGTCATACCTTTACCTCAGCAGTGCTTTTTTACCATAGGTTTTTCTCAGTAGTGCAAATTTAGTCATACATTTACCTCAGCAATACTACTCTAATAACAAAATGCACCTTAGTTGTACTGTTCGTATTATACTTTTTTTTAGTAGTGCAAGTTAAGTTATAAATTCACCTCAGCAGTGCTAGATTTAACCCATACATTTAAGCAATAAATATACCTTGGTAGTGTGATTTTAATTATAAATTTACCTAAGTAGTGCAAGTTTTATCATAGATTTACCTCAGTACTGCAGTTTACCTATATTTTAATAATTTACCTGTATTTGCCTGAGAAAGACAACATTTCCTTAGACCCCAGGAAAAGTTTTAGTCATATTTATAAGCAGCCTTTCACCATGTTTAATAGTACAGCACTTTATCTTAGTCATTGTTAATTCTGGAAGAGCAGTGTTATGGAAGAGCGTAAACCACATAGGGTTGAAGAGAAGACGGAGGTTCAAACCACAGTTTAAAAAGGTTTTCTTGGCCGTTGTCAGGCCAAAAAATCTGTTTTGATGTATTGACAGTTTACTGTTTTACTGTTTAGTCCGGAGACATGGAATAAATAGTAATCCACTGGATCTTCACTCACTTTAAAAAAAGAATTGGACATTTAAAAGTTGATTATGTGATGCCTTAGAAGATATGTAATAACATAGTTGATCAAGCTTAAGAACTGTGTTTATTGTAGAGATGTGTAATAAAACCTTGAAATTGGTAAACTTTAAAAGGTATCTTTGCACTTATTTTGTTGCATAGATATCCATAAATTAAACTAGTTAACTAAGGAATGCTTTTATGAATTTTTAACAATAAATCAAACTCATAAAATTCTAAAAAGATGTTTGTTAATTAATGATGCATTTATTTAAAATATAAATACTTGAAAAATACAAAATTATGAACTCTAAATTGTGGTTGCGTCCCTTTGACTCCTTTTGTTTTAGTTTTTCTGGCTTATTCTCACTGATATTTTCTCTGCAGCAGCTCCAATATCTTTGATGGATGATATTGCACCTCTCTGATCACTACCACAACTCAGATCAAAATTGTCAAATATTGAGACATGCCTGAGGTGGTGCAGATTTAGGATTTATTTAGTTTTAGAAATCCCAGATCAAATTTATGTGACTTACAAGCTTGAACGATGCATAAGGGTTATACACAGTCCAGTCAGAATATTATGACCACCACGTTGTATCTTCTTTTAGAACACACCAGAGCTGTATGGCCCAGAAAAGCTGTTTTTTTGTTGTTTTCTCATCTTAACAATGACTTTATTACATCACTTCACTTGTCAGACCTTTAATTCTTCTCTTCACTGCTGAAACTGAGACTTATTCCAATGTTAAGCTGAGCTAAAGGCTGCTGTTGCCATGTGCCCATTTTCTTTCCAATTTACAAGGCCAATTACCCAACTCAGTCGCGAGGACTTCCCCGATCAATAATGATGCCCCAACACCAGAAGGATGAGGACTAGCACATGCCTCCTCCGATACATGTGAAGTCAGCCACCACCTCTTTTCGAACTGCTGCTGCTGATGCAGCATTGCTGAGTAGCATAACAGCGCGAGTGGAGTGGAGTGATGTGTGGAGAGAGCGCCATCTACCCACCCAGAGAGAGCAAGGCCAATTGTGCTTTCTCAGGGCTCCGGCAGCTGATGGCAAGCTACATAATCGGGATTCAAACCAGCAATCTCCCGATGAAGACTTTTAATTTTATTAGTTACGAAGAGTAATCTGTGTTTCTGTGTCTTTTTCTAGTTATTATAAGGAAAGTTTGAATGTGCTGTGAAATTATTATTATTTTTTTTTTGTAAATGCTAATGCAGTAGAGAGTACAGTAACATGCTTTACCACAGACAAAGGCTTTCTAAATTGACATTTTTAAAAATCCATTTCCAAAACTATCTATTTCCATTGCTACTTACCAGCTGTAAAAATACACTAATCTTGTTTTAAATAATATAAGTTTTTTGAGTTTGTTTTAACAATATTCTTTTAAAATATACTTATATTTTCATTTAATTATTTTTAAAAACAATTAGTTTTAGTTCCTTTGTTTTTCTTAAAGGACCTGGTTGTTGACTTTACCTAAAGAGCTTAAATAGCAAAAATAAAGGACAAAAGAAATGGTGGTGTTCTAAAACTCTTGAATTTCACTAATAATTTTTGCAAGTTTGCACTTGCATCTTTCAAGTATTTAATAATGCGCTGGACAGTTCTTACTGTAACTCAGTTTTAGTAGTTTATGGAATCTCCTTACCTCCTTTCCACATGTCTGTTTAAGAAATGAGAAGCAGCTCATTGCTTCAGTTGGGGTTAAATAACTTGTTGCCAGCTGAAAGATAATCGTCTATGCAGTAATTATCCAATAGGAAGCTCGTAACTGTTTGCTTAGTTAAAATCCAGGTGGTGACTTTTATTTATTTATTTATTTATTTATTTTTGGCCAGGCAGTGTGTGTTAGTGTGTTGTCTCAGTGCCGTTATGCTACAGCTGAAAGGCCAATCAGCTACATGCACTGTGTCTATTAAGCCACTAAAGAGGTGATCCAGTGCTGCAGCGAGTAACACTGTGTTGAGTTTCAAACTAATTAGGTGTTTGTTTTATGGCTTAGCTTGGCAGTTCTCTAATTGGTTAATTATTTGATTATTTCTGCGCTATTTTTTGAGCCATTTGCTTATGTGTACGTGTGTATGAGAGAGAACGAGAGAGAGAGAGAGAGCACAGCTGAGGAGTCTTCAGATAAGAGCTCGTCAAGTCTGTTCATTTAGAGTCACTAAGAATTTGTTCCTGTAATTCCTTAATGAATTGAGGATGTGAAGCCTGGTGGAAATTAAAAAGCATCAGTCATTTCATTGTTTGTTTTTTTTCATAGCTTTCTTTGTGGATGTTTTGCCAGTTAATAATTTTATTTTGCAGTCAGCCTTCGTGCATAAAAAGACTCAATTAAAACCAGGGATTGAGGGCCAGGTGAGAGGCAGAGTTCGTGGTGTGGAACATCACAACATTATAGATAGTAATATATATATATATATATATATATATATATAAAGGCCAGAGACTATGCTTCACTGTTTTTAATTTACAGGACAAGTGGTAAATCCCATTCAGTACAAGGGATTTTGTTGCTTTACAACAAAAAAATAAAGGAAAATTTTGCATTTTGCATTTTGGACCAGCCAAGCATTACACACTAACTCTGTAAGTGTATAAAAGTGTGTCAAAATGTTTGGACACACCATAGATTCAGTGTTTTTTTTTGTCTTTTCATTATTTTAAAAGTCTCTGCATTGAACATTAAAACTAAAGGCATATTTTTATTATATTTACTGAACAAAAAAAAACATGTTAAACCAGAAAATATTTTATATGTAAGATTCTTGCCTTTGCACAGCTGTATTCACCTGGAATGGCTTTCAGTTAACAGCTGTGCTGAACTTTAATAGTTCAAGAGGTAACCATCCTGTTACGTTCTGGTCGAATTGACCCATTTAAAAGTTTGAATATCTAGAAAAAAAATTGTTAAAAAGTATTTTTATTTTTTCACTATTAATCTTCTGTTTCTGCTTGTCTTAAGTAGTGTAATCAACATATAATATGAAAATTATTAATCTCAGATATTTGTAGCCACCCCCTACAAAAACTAAATCTAAAACAAAATTGCATTGTTACATTGTTTCATTGTTATGTAAAACTATTGTGTTTTATATTTGTAATAAAGTAGTTAAACATTATTAGTATTTTTTTGTTTTATGAAAAACAAGTGAATTATCTTAATAAGGAGGTAAGGAACACCAATGCACTAATTATTGAAATAATAATTAGCAATGGAGTTATTATTATTTTTTTTTTGTATAATTATACAGATAAATAAACATAACAGGAGGGTTAATTACAACTGATGCCCTCAAACACATTAAGATGACAAGAAATTCAAGTAAAGTTGTGAAGAGTTGTAAAGTTTAACATTCCTCGATCCACAGTGTTGCGTGTGTACCTGGAATACATAACAGAAGGCATTCCCACCCATGGTGGACAGTGCAGTGTTGGTGATGATGAACGTGACCAATGTCGTCTGGTTAGATCAAGCAGCTCCATTTGCGTTTTTTTATCCTTCTTTCTCTATGAGAAAGGCAAAATTTATTATTGGATATGATCAGTGATGTCAGTAACGCGTTACTTAGTAGTTACTTAGTAACATGTTACTCTAATCTGTCCCTTTTTTCAGTAACGAGTAATCTAACACGTTACTATTTCCAATCCAGTAATCAGATTAAAGTTACTTATCCAAGTCACTGTACGTTACTCTCTCTCTCCACCTCACACACACACACACACACACAGGCACCACACTACCTTCCCCATCCCCCTCCGCTCTCCCCCAATCACTGTTAATGAGGTACAACCACTGGTTTACTCACTGCACTCCCCTGTCTTTAGTTTCCGCCCATTCTCATTTTTCCGCCAGTTCTCAGGCTCCCTATCTCTTTATAAAGGCGTTTTTTCCCGGCCGTGTCCCAATTCACTGGCCAGGGCAGCGGTCTGCACAGATCTGATTGGCCGAGGAGAATGTTTGAAGATTTTACACCACACGTGATTGGTCTGTAAGTTTACTGTGCTGCAGAGCGTGTATACCGTAAAGACAAAAAAAAAAAGTTCTAAATCCTTCTCAGTAGTTTATCAGTTTGGCTTCGCATTGGGTCCGCAGTCCGCATATATGTGACTGTCTTTATTTTATATATTTTTTTATAAAAACAAGTATTTATGTTAAGTGAAATCAAGAAAGACCATATTTTATTTTTTATTTAAAAATTAAAAAATGTTAAGTTAATTAAAGAGAAATGGCCTTTATTTTTTATAGAAAAAAAAAAACTTATTTTTTCAGGAAATTCAAGTTCAACTTTAAATGTCTAGATATACACTATTGCTGTTAAAAATGCATTTTCCAATAAAGGGAATAATGGCAAAACTGGTTATAATTTTTATGTTAAGGCGGCAGGAGGTGGTGTCTGCAGCTGCTGAAAGTAACTAATAAAGTAACTTGTAAAGTAATTTAGTTACTTTTAAAATCAAGTAATCCATAAAGTTACTTTTTAAAGGAGTAATCAGTAATCGGATTACTTTTGCAAAGTAACTATACCATCACTGGATATGATACTAGATCCTGTTTTATCCTCATGGAAGTAGGAAACTTGTACCTAATAGCCATTTTGACTGTAAATTAAATTAATACTACGTATCAAGTATCCATCACCACAGCTAACAAATCGATTGGTGCTTTAGAATGCATCCGTCTACACCATCTAAATAATGCTAAGCATATAAGCATGACCAGTTCATAACTGCGCTCTGTGATTTGCTCCTCTCCATCACTCCAGTGTAATCAATTCTGGTAATACAATGCTCACAGTGGTGTTAGTCATGGTCCTCTGTGGCTACAAGGTTCGTTTAACTTTGCCTCATATGGTATTCCCTTTCCATAGTTCAACCTAATGACCCGTAGCACTCAGGCTAACAATAGAGAGATGTCACCTACCCTGCAGGGTCTTCATATCACACATCTGGTGATACATCAAGCCCACACCTCTTCTCCCTCCCGCGCTTATTGAAATATTGATTGATTAAGTGACAGCGCGATGTGTCATCTTCTCTCTGTGTTTCTTAGAGCACCATCCCTCATCTCCGCTGCCTTTTTACTGTGATGGTAATTGGTCATGGATGATGGATCAGTAATCTAACAGGGGACAGGAGGAAGTAGTCCAGCTGAGAGGGTCATTCTGGTCACTGGTACTTACAGACACATTTACATTTACATTTAGATGTATGGCATTTAGAAGACACTCTCTCTCTTATCCTGAATGGCTTTACAAAAGTGCTGAGTTGTTCTTTTAGAAAATATTCCTAGCTGGTTTAAATAGGGATAGCTTGCTCAAAGAAACGTATAAGCTCATTTATATCCAAATACATCCAAATGTTCATCAGTATGGATACCTAGAAACTATGGCTGCATGGTATTGCAGATCTGGAAAAAAATAAGAGTCCACTTAAAAATGATGTGTTTCTTTGATTTTACCAAATTAAAAACCTCTGGAATATAATCAAGAGGAAGATGGGTGATCACAAGCCATCAAACCAAACTAAACTGCTTGAATTTTTGCACCAGGAGTAAAGGCATAAAGTTATCCAAAAGCAGTGTGTAAGACTGGTGGAGGAGAACATGCCAAGATGCATGAAAACTGTGTTTTTAAACCAGGGTTATTCCACCAAATATTGATTTCTAAACTCTTAAAACTTAATGAATATAAACTTGTTTTCTTTGCATTATTTGAGGTCTGAAATCTCTGCATCTTTTGTTGTTATTTCATCAATTTCTCTTTTTTTTTTTGCAAATAAATGCTCTAAATGACAATATTTTTAGATTTTGGAATTTGAGAGAAATGTTGTTTGTAATTTATAGAATAAAAAACAACATTGTTCATTTTACTCAAACATTAACCTATAAATAGCAAAATCAGAGAAACTGTTTCAGGAACTGAAGTGGTCTCTAAGTGTTTTTTACAGAGCTGTATATTGCAATATTTAAAAAATACAGTATTTTTCAGCAGAAGTCAGTGATCAAACATACTTTGATGCTAATAATGAAAACTGTGGATCCAGTATTGCAGTCAAATACAGTCATGACTGAAGGTGTTGGCACCCCTGAAATTTTACACATTTCTTTCCTTTGTGTGTATCAGAACAACAAAAAAAAACTGAAAAATAAAGTCAAAAAGCCAAAATTGAGACAATTTTACACAAAAAAAATAAAAAAAATAACCTAAAAAAACAGTCATTTTCTAGAACCATAAAGAAGCCTATTACACCTCTCAACTTGAATTTTGGACCACTCTTTTTATAAACTGCTCCAAGTCTCTCATATTTGAAGGGTGCCTTCTCCGAACAGCAATTTTAAGATCTCTCCACAGGTGTTCAATGAGATTTAGATCTGGATTCATTGCTGGCCACTTCAGAACTCTCCAGCTTTTTGTTTCCCTTGATCTCTGGGTGCTTATTGAAGTATGTTTGGGGTCATTGTCCTGCTGGAAGACCCAGATCCAGTCTAGTATTTTTACGCCACTGTGTCAGCAGTGGGCTCTCCTGCTATATTATTTAATTTAAATACAGACAACGGATAGTTTGTGCTGACACTGATGCACCCTGAGCCTGCAGGACAGCCTGACTTTCTATGGATCATGTTTGAGGCTGCCTATCCACCATCTGGACTATACTGCATTGCAATCTTTTATGATTTTTTTCCCCCAAAATGCTACAGTAATATCAGTTGATCTTATAAGTATTTAATCAGGGTTTAAAATCAGGAAGTTATCTGGGAACTGTTCAGACACCCCAGGGATGATTGGTCCACTACCTCAGTTCCAGGACAGAGAATGGTCTAGAGGCTTGTCTCCCATACATAAAGTTGCATGGGCGGTCAAGTCCAGCCATGCTTGAAGCTTGAAGCTTGAAAGTCCCTCAGCCTCAGATCGATTTTTGTCGGTTAGCATCAGTTAGGGAGGGGCTGGTCTGTTTTTGGCTGAGTTTTGGATTTGATACTGGCAGCTGCGTTCTGGATCAACTGCAGGGGCTCGGTGGTACATGCGGGGAGACCAGCCAAGAGGGAGTTACAGCAGTCAATCCTCGGGATGACAGGGGATTGAACAAGCACCTGGGTGGTCTCCCTAGAGAGAAAGGGTCAAATTGTTTCGAAGATGTAGAGGAGAAATCTGCATGACCAAGCTTCTCAGACAAATATAGTACACACTCATAAATATGGAGGTGGAGAAACAGTAGAAAAAGTGAAAAGTAACAACTATATTTAGTATGTATAAATAGTGCATCCTGAAAAGGTACATGAAATGAACTGATATATACAGGGGTTGGACAATGAAACTGAAACACCTGGTTTTAGACCACAATAATTTATTGTGGTGACGGACAGTTCTGGTGGACACAGGAGAGTTGAGGTGCACATTGAATTCTACCGTGATTTGATCAGCCGTGGTTTTATGTTTTTTGGATACAATCCGGGTTAGCACCCGAACATCCCTTTCAGACAGCTTCCTCTTACAGCGTCCACAGTTAATCCTGTTGGATGTGGTTCATTCTTCTTGGTGGTATGCTGACATTACCCTGGATACAGTGGCTCTTGATCAATCACAAAGACTTGCTGTCTTGGTCACAGATGCGCCAGCAAGACATGCACCAACAATTTGTCCTCTTTTGAACTCTGGTATGTCACCCATAATGTTGTGTGCATTACAATATTTAGAGCAGAACTGTGCTCTTACCCTGCTAATTGAACCTTCACACTCTGCTCTTACTGGTGCAATAATGTGCAATTAATGAAGATTGAACACCAGGCTGCTCCAATTTAGCCATAAAACCTCCCACACTAAAATGACAGGTGTTTCAGTTTCATTGTCCAAC
Source organism: Astyanax mexicanus (assembly GCF_023375975.1). NCBI lineage: Eukaryota > Metazoa > Chordata > Actinopteri > Characiformes > Acestrorhamphidae > Astyanax > Astyanax mexicanus. The sequence continues at coordinate 22,151,811 of NC_064413.1, forward strand.
ACCTGTATGTACACCAAAAGAAATTATTGCAAAAATACTTGCACCCAGATAAATGTCACACAAGACCAAGATAAGGATCAATAAATAGGTTTTATTTAGAAAATAACAAACTCCAGGCAGACAAAAGCAGACAGGGGATTGTCCAAAAATGCCAAAGGTCAAAAACTGATAGCAAAATTATGATCACCAGGATAATACAAGATATACATTCGAAATGCAAGGGTAACCAGACAATACATCTCACCAGGATCCAGGTGTGATTCCCATATATATATATATATATTTAAGCAATAGAACACGAGAGGGAGTGTGTTATCACGAATAACATCCTTCGTGATAACACACGACCTCGAGTGTTCTATTGCTTTTATACAACAGTTTATTTTTACAAAAAATAAATTTCTTAAGAAACTTTAAGAAATTAAGAATGAATATGCTTTAATATGGACTGTGCCTTCCGTAGTTCCACCACAACTGTAACAGAACTGTAACTTAACTACAAAACGGTGTATGGTTCATTCAGACTAACACCACGAAAGTTAGCTTGAAAGCAAACTTGGGAATAAGTGAAGATGGTAACGTTAGAAGCGTGAAATAATCGTCAGGTGAACGCTGCGCATTTTTTGAGCATTTCTGTTTGTTTTGCTGGGTGGTGTTGGTTAGCTTGCCGGTGTGGCTGGACTGTGGGTAGGTGACCGGAGTCAAGCTATCCGCGCTTCGGAAATTCCCAGTCAGCGTGGCTTGCTTTAGCTCAGCATTAACTTAGTTTAGCCTAGCCTGGCTGGTTAAGTTATCATTCTGGCTGTCAGACGGAATTAGCCAAGTGATGTTCCTTCCCTCTTTTCCACATAAGACGAGTCAGCGCTGCGGGCAAGTGTGCTGTGGCTGAGCGCTAGCCTGTGCTAAGCTAACGCTGCTGTTGGTGCCGGTGGAGGCGATGATTCAAAACTGTACTGTGTATATACGCCGTTACTTGGCAACGCGTTGGCGGAGTGATACAAGTTTAGTGTGAGAAGGCCGTGATGTTATCACGAATATCATCATGGCTAGAAAACTTCTCAACCAATCAGATTGTGAGGTCGGAACTAACTGTTGTATATATATATATATATATATATATATATATATATATATATATATATATATATATATATATATATATATATATATATATACAGAATAAAGCAATAGAGCAATAGAACACAGGTGTGCAAAAACTAAAACTGAAGTTAGAGCGACCTCCTGAGGTGTGGAGGTGCAACATCTGTGTGGAATTACTTTGTAAACACAGTGTTAAAGAAACCAGAATATGTTTTATACTTTAGATTCTTCTAAGTACCACATTTATCTTTGCTGACAGATCTGCACACTCTTGGTATTTTAATCTAATAATTTTCTCAGCATCTTGAAGGAGTTTCTGGAGGTGCTGAACAATAGTTGTTGCTTTACCTTCAGACTGTGAAGCTCCAGTTCAACCCAAATCACTAATCTCAGTTAATCAGATTTAGATCAGGGGATTGTGAAGGACAAACACTCGGTTTTTGTTTACTACGTAATTCCATACCTGTTTTTTAATTGTTTTCAACAATGTTGTCTTGTCTTGTCGTGTCTTGTCTTGTCTTGACAAGAGAAGAGTTGAACCATTTAATTTTCACCAGCACATCCCAAAGACATTCAGTGGGGTTAAGGTCAGGACGCCACAGTGACCAGATCATGAGTGAAAATGATTCCTCCTGCTCCCAGAACCACTTCTTCACACAGTGGCAGTTCTGGCTTGTACAGTGTCCTGAACGAACCCCTCTCTTCAGACAGCCAAGAATTTGACCCTCCTGAAGGGCATGAACCTAATATTTTGTTTATGATTATGAGATCTGTCTCTGGACATGCTAGTTGTTTATGAAAACCATCTCACTGGCTTTATATAATATAAAAATAGCATTAACGGGCTCCATCCGCTAAAATTCACTTTTTTCTTGTTCTTTGTAAAATACAATATGTGTCTCTGAGTTGTATATCATGCTGCACATGAAACCTCCATTTCCTTAACCTCTATTGTCTGCAGTAGCTAGTAAAAATAAAAATACTCAGGAAAATTTATTTTTTTCCCCGTCCACTCCTCCATGGAACTAAAGCAGTGTTATACCGGATCACTGGAGCCCCTTTTTTTTTTTTTTTTTACACAAAAATCATTCCTGATAGCGACCCATTCTTTCACTAATGCTTGTAGAAGCAGCATGCTTTGCCTAGATGCTTGGTTTATTCATCTGTGGCCATGGAGTTGACTGATTCAACACCTAAATTCAATAATTTGGATGGGTTAATAAAATATATTGTGGCCATAATAATGTGTCTGACCTTCTTGTTAATGATTTATTTTTTTTATATATATTATTTTAAAGCAACAACCAATATTCCCTATTTTTCTTTGTTTTTTAGACACACACACACACACACACACAGAGACAGAGATCACACGGTCACTGAGAGTTCCTTACTGGATTCCCCTGGTTATTACGCTTGTCTGCTTTCTAAACTCCCCTCTATCAGTGATTTTCCTGCTGCTCTCTCTGGGTGTGACACACTGGGTTTTGCCAGCTAAGCACCTCCATCAGGCCAGAGTGCAGAATGAACTGAGTGACAAGTAAAGGGAAGAGGAATGAGCTGGAGTGGAACAGCGGAAGAACCAGTGGTTCCCAGTGAGTAAATGTCCAGATTCATGCAAATAAAAAAGCAATCAAAAATGTGTTTTCTTTTTTTTTTTTTCCTTTTTTTTTTGTTGTTGCATTTGACCAAATTTTAATATTTCTCAGGCTCTTTGACTCCCCCCCCCCTCTCTCTTTTCCTCCTCCTTCCTCGCCGCCTCTCCGCCTGGCACAGCAGCGGCTACAGAGACCACCGCTAAATCAAATCAGAGGAAGATAAACAAAACCTCATTAGTTCTAGCAGCTAGTCGGAGGTGAAGTCTACAGCGTTCGCCGCTGCCGAGGCTGCCCCGCTTTAACCCCGCTGTAACTCACTCACTGCTGCTTCAGTCGAGCCCTCGTGTGTGCTGAACCGCACATTTGTCTTTAATTGGGAAGGGAATTGAGTTTGCATTTGAATCAGTGTTCTCACTTGGTAGAATAAGTACATGTGCATTGGTACAAGACAACTCATTTGGATTATTCAAAGCTAATAATTGCTCGGCTTTTCTCTGAATTAAGAAAGAAGGAGCGTAGCGGAGTGTTTGTGCATGCGTACTATAATAACATCCAGTGCACTCTATGTACAGGACTGAAACGTTTTTTTTTTTAATTCATTTTTTCTCAGTAACATCACTATCTAAAAGGGTACGGATGTCTCGGCACAGTCGCATTTAAATGTCATCATCAGAATACATCGCGAGAGACGGAAGTAATGTCAGACGCCCGAATTGATGCAACAGAAATGGTATTTCAAACCACAACAAAATGCTATAGACAAACTATTGCATTGAGTTGCATTATGTTGTGGTGCCTTTTGTCTGGTAAAAAAAAAATAGAGCATCATATAAAAGCTTTTTTTTTTTTTAAACATATAAATATATTGTACGTTATAGGGGTGTGCTATATCGTATCGTACGCAACATTTTTTAAAAACCATGAACGATATTATACGCTGAAATATTGTGCCATATCACCCACACTTATTTGTCATATCAGGGTGCTACTTTTTTTTTTTTTTTTTTTTTTTTAGCAAAAGAGAAAAATTCACACTGTTCTCATTTCCCATGATATGTCTACTAGAGAGTAGAGATTATATCTGTCCAGTATCATTTATTTTACTTTAATGCTGGATATATTTATATATTTGGAGTGTATTATTAGTATAAGGACATTCTAGATCATTGGCTTCTGTTACAAATCTGATCAAATGTCTTTTTTGTCATTTTTAATATCTTAGTTCATATCACATCATATGCTATAATACAAGTTAATTTTCATTATATTACAGTAGTGTATTCTCTGTATATATATATATATTTCAAGGAAAAAAATATATATTTATGTTTTTTTTTACTTCAGTGTTTTGTCATATGGCCAAGAGTATCGTTATCGCAAAAAAAAGAAAAAAAAAAAAAAATATATATATATATATATATATATATATATATATATTTTTTTTTTTTTTTTATAAATGGATTCTAGCATTGATGATGGTAGAGTCTGACTGCTGCATAAATCCTTCTCCAGCACATCCCAAAGATTCTCAATGAGGTTAAGATCTGAACTCTGTGGTGAAGAATCCATGTGTGAAAATTATAATCTCATGCTCCCTGAATCACTCTTTCACAATTCCAGCACCATGAATCCTGGCACTGTCGTCATTTTGGAATATGTACGTACCATCAGGGAAGAAAAAATCCATTGATGGAATAACCTGGTCTATATTCAGTATATTCAGGTAGTCAGCTGACCTCATTCTTTCAGCACATACTGTTGCTGAACCTAGACCTGAACAACCGCAGCATCAACCCCACATCATTTACTTACTTAAATCCAGGTGGTGACTTTATTTTTTGGGCCAGGCAGTGTATATAAACTATGTAATACTACTGCTTTTAATACTGTTGATGTGTGGTGCAGCCATATTGGATTCTGAACTCAGGGTTGATGAGGCTTTCCAGGATTTTTTTTTTAAGTCTTGAGTTTCCAAATCTAGATACAGCTATGCTAAGGCTAATGACTAAAGCACAGGCATTGAGGGGAAACAGAGATAAAAACAACATGCAAACAAATGAAATTTAATCAGATAGTATCAGAACACAAAGGTAGCACACTGGTGGCCATTGTTACCAAACTGCCTGGAGTAAAGTTTCTAGTTATTTGAGTATACAAGCATTTGAAGACAATATGTACATGTCATAGGGCTGCACAATATATTTAGCATCAATATAGCAGTGTTTTTATATTTTGTGCAATGAAAAAATATATAACTTTTTTTTTTTTGTGTTAGATTTCTAAGTCTTGAGTTTTTCCAAATCTGGCATGTAAGGGTTGTTTCAGAATCAAAGTTATTGGGAAATATAGCTGTTTTTTTGTCAAGTCTGGAAACTGTGAGCCAAGAAGTCAAGAGGAAGTAGTATCAGGTGGTCAGAAACAACCATAAAAACACTAGGGAGCACCAAGCCTGCCATGAACTGGAAGCTGCAGGGACACTAGTGTTCTGTCTACTGTTTACTGCTCTAAGTTTTACATTGCCATAAAGCCAGGCTGCCAAGTGACATGCCATTTAACACAATGCTGCTGCTCACCTTCTTCAGCTGGGAGCAGAGCTGGTTTATTGGAATGGGAATGAGGATGGGGAGACAGAGCTGCATCTGCCGGGTCTGGCACCGGGCATGAACAACTGATTTAGTATGAATTGCTTGTTAAATGTTGCCTGCATTGATTAAATGCAAAACACAAACAGTCCACATTTTTAACCGACTGTGTTTAATCAGCAAAATCTGGAATGGGGGTAATTAAAAATCCACAAGAAATTGCAAGAAAGTGTGCTGTGAGAGCATGGCATCATTAGATTAGCGTTGATTGCATGATATGAGATTGCATTATTTTCTTTTTTTTTTTGACAGTCCAGTATCAGCAAAAGAAGAAATGAGAACTAAATTAAAACTGAACTAAAAACTACAGAAAATAATGCAGCAAAAGCTAAAAGGCTAAAGCTTACAGTGGCTGGCAAAAGTATTCAAAGTATTCAAATGTGCACTTTTCACATTTTGTCACCTTACAATCAAGAATTAACTGTATTTTATTTAGATTTTAAGTGATAGATCAACTCAAAATAGCACATAATTGTGAAGTGGAATTAAAATGATGCATGGTGAAGAAGAATGGTCCAAAATTTCTCGTTACCATTATGCAGGTCTAATCTGTAACTACAGGAAACGTTTGGTTGAGGTTTTTGCTGCTGCCAAAGGTGGATCAACCAGTTATTAAATCTAAAGGTTCACATACTTTTTCCACCCTGCACTGTGAATGTTAACATATTAAGTTCAATAAAAACCATGCAAACAGATATCATATCATATATTTTTGTGTTGTATTAGTTTAAGCAGACTGTGTTCGTCTATTGTTGTGACTTAGATGAAGATCGGAACACATAATGGAGAACTTTGGTGTAAAATGGACGTTTGGTGTAGTAAAACTTGATAAAAAGTACCTACTTTTAATGAATAGCACGATCTCCCACAGGATTCCGAGCTGACACGGTTTTTCCACCATTTTACAGCTCAAAGTAGCTCCACATCTCCTTTCTAGAATCTGGAGAGCCCTGACATTTAAAACAAGGCATTATTAACTCTAAAGTGCACAAGAAGCTTATTAAAAACATTGTTTACATCCTATAAAGCTAGCTTCAGCTCCGAGCGCCGCCATTACTGTACTGAAAATAACATATAAATACATAGACTCCGCATAGCCTGCCTCCTGTAGTCTATGTATATATCTTTGTTTATATCTATGAAATACAAATCAATACAAATATGGGACACAGAGCTGAAGCTAGCATTATGGGATGTAAACAGTAGTTTTTAATAAGCTTCTTGTGCACTTTTTAAGTTATTAATGCCTAGTTTTAAATGTCAGGACTCTCTGGATTCTAGCAAGGAAGTTTGGAACTACTTTGAGCTGTATAACGGTGGTAAAAGCGATTTATTGGGACAAATTATTCCCCCTTGTCACCCAGTCTGAAGGATGTTTGGACAAACTGTTAAAATTTCTGGATCTAGGAACGCTGTAGGAGAACGGAGGTGTGCTATTCATCAAAGATAAGAACTTTTTATCATGTTTTGCTACAACAAAAATCCATTTTACACCAGAGTTCTCCTTTAATGACCAATTCCCAAAGGGTTCACATAGGGTTCACTTTTTCTTGCAACTGTACAAGCTTCCACATTGGCCCTAAATGTATCATAACACACAGCTAGGACATGGCTAAGCTAGGCAACGGCTTTTGGCTATATTAAGGGTGTTAAGAGGGCAAAACAGAGAGAAAACCCAAGATGGGTTCATAACCACATCCTGCTTACAAGGTCCAAAGTCAGTCTCCGAGTGGTCCAGTGGGCTTAGCGCTGCCACTATGATCGTGAGTTCGCTGGTTTGAAACCCGTTTATGTAGCTTGTCATCAACTGCCGGAGCCCTGAGAGAGCACAGTTGGCCTTGCTCTCTCTGGGTGGGTGGATGGTGCTCTCTGTCCACATCATTTCAAAGAGTGATGTCAATCAGCACGAGGCATCTGTGAGCTGATGTATAGGAACAGAGTCACTGCGCTTTCCTCCGAGTGCGCTGTGATGCTACTCTGTAATGCTGCATCAGCAGCAGTTTGAAAAGAGGCAATGGCTGACTTCACATGTATTGGAGGAGGCATGTGCCAGTCTTTATCTACCTAGTGTTGCGGCATCACTAGTGATAGGGGGAGTCCTAATGAGTGGGTTGGGTAATTGGCCGTGTAAATTGGGGAGAAAATGGGATAAGCTTTTAATGTAGACTTGAAGGAAGCGTAAAACACAGCTAAGCTTTGTCTAGTGGTTAAAACTAAGGCTAAAACAAAGGGACAAAAAAGAAAACAAAAACAAGGACAATGAAACAGGGTGACACATACATTTAAAGAGAGAATCTACACAAAATAAAAGTATGACATGATGTGATGAGATAATCATAATCATTTTGTTTTCTCTCTGTTCAGACAGCATTGAGGACTACATACAGACCACCGGCTCACACGTGGAGTCTGCTAACCAGGAGCTCGCAAAGGCCAGCCATTATCAGGTAAGAACTCTGAAGCAGATAAAATAACATACAATTAATTGAAAAATTGCCTGGTTGGCTCTAGTGCCGCTATGTCCTTATGTCCTCTCTCCAGTGCAGTTGGTGGAGCTAAGCTACTGTTTCATTGGCTCGTAAACTTTTTCATTGGCTGGTTCATGGTCTATTCTGATGGACAACAGGACTCTATTAGTGTTATGTGCAAAAAAAAAAAAAAAAAAACTGAAAGGGTTAAATTCTGACTAAATGATGATACATGAAGGAGCACAGCTACAGCTCACACATTAAAGACACAGCTGAGGGCAAAGCTAGCCTGGGGCTATAGGTTATAGGACTATCCTAGATACAGCTATGCTAAATGCTAATGACTAAAGCAAAGGCATTGAGGTGAAAGAGAGATAAAAAAAAAAAACAACAATATACAAACAAAAATTAAATTTGATTAGATAGTATAAGAGCCAGAGCACACAGGTAGCACGTTGATGGTTATTGTTACCAAAAAAACTGTCTGGTTCTGAGTAGGTTTTCTAGCTATTTGAGTATACTAAATTACAAGCATTTGAAGACAGTATGTCCATGTAATAGGGCTGCACAATATATATTTTCAGCATCAATATTGCAGTGTATACATCTACAATATTCACATTGAAAGATTTGCATTTTTATATATTTTGTGCAATGACAAATTATGTTTTTAAAACCTATTGCTTCTGGATACAATGAAAATAAAACAAGCTGTTCTAATGTATTAGTTAATACCTACCCAAAATCAATTATTTTACTTCAATCATTAATACACATTATTAATATCATGACATGTTGGATCATCTTGCAAAAATTCAGTGTATTCAAATTTCAAATTCCTGAATTTTGTAAAAGATATTAATATATACTACCCAATTTTTTCCATTTATTTATTTATTTTAGTTCATATATATATATATATATATATATATATATATATATATATATATATATATATATATATATATATCTATATATATATCTATATATATATATATATATTTTTTTTTTTTTTGCGCCATTTAAGCTCTTCAGGTCCAGTGAATAACCGGAAATTGTGCAAAATTTTGAAGTAAACTGCCAGAGCCTTCAAGAAAAAGAAATTATATAAAAACTGAAAAAAGTAATTTTAGTGTTGTAAATCAATATTCACATTGAAGGATATGTATTTTTTATATCTTGTGCAATGACAAATTACGTTTTTAAAACCTATTGCTTATGGATACAAGGAAAATAAAACACGCTGTTCTAATGTATTAGTTAATACCTACCCAAAATCAATTATTTTACTTCAATCATTGAAATACATTATTAATATTATGGCATGTTGGATCATCTAGCGAAATTTAGTGTACTCAAATTTCAAATTCCTGTGCAACATTTTGAAGTAAACTGCCAGAGCCTTCAAGGAAAAGAAATGAACTAAAATCTGAAAAAAAAATCATTTTAGTGTTGTAAAACAATATTAACATATTGTAAAGTATTGTAAAAACCCTGAAAAAACATATATTGTTTAAAAAAAAAAGACGGGGTGTGTTTTTAGCAATTAAGTAATTGGTTAACAGCTTACAACTGATAAGTAGCAATGGAAATTAATTGAGCTTTGGAAATGGATTTTAAAAATGTCATTTTACAAAGCTTATGTCTGCAGTAAAGCAGACATTGGAATATAATTTATAATGGAATATACTCTCTACTGCAGCAATTACACAACACAACAATTAATCAGCACATTCACACTTTCATCATAATAACTAGAAATAGACACAGAAACACTGAAAACTCTGTAACTATTAAAATAATACATTTTTTTTTTTTTAAATATAATAAATTACAGATAAAGCCAGAGAGCAGTGAGTACAGTTTTTCACACCTTTAAAAAACTGGTAGAGGAAGAGTCGGGTCTGGCTGACCCACATGGCAACAGCAGCCTTTAGCTCAGCTTAACATTGGAGTATGGAGTCTCAGTTTCAGCAGTGAAAGAAAGAATTAGAGGTCTGACAGGTGAAGTGCTGTAATAAAGGCATTGCTAAGATGAGAAGATAAAAGCACTGCTACAAAACCACTGGACTAAAAAAAATTGCAATGTCATTTTTTTGCCTAATATCGTGCAGCCGTTACACGTGATTATATAATGTAATTTATTTAATTTTAAGATTTTTTTTAAAGGTCATATTTTTAATTAGCTTTTTTATGATAAACATTACATGCATATAATATACAACAAAGGTAAAACGATCGTTTGTGTGTTTCCCCATTGACCCCTTCACCTGCACGGTATTGATCACTTCAGGCGTCTAAAATCAAATGCCTGTATCCCTGTGGCTGTCTTTAATAAAATATTGACAGACATGTCATTGGGATGATGACCCTTGCTGAGGTTGATAGTGTTGTATATGATATACGTGCTGAGTTCATGATGACCCCTAACAGTGTTTTGCCTTTCATCAGAATAAACAAAGCAATTGCAAATTGCAAAGCTTATGTTACGCCACAGTACACAGATAAAACCTATATAGATAAAGAGCACAAACGTATGTACACAGAACCAATGATGAAAAAAAAAAAAAAAATCAAGAAGCCTTGCCACTCTTAATTACACAGTAAAACCGATACAAAAAGCATCTTTCAACATTGTTACATAATTTTTTGGTCCATGTTTTATTGTCATGTTTGTAAAAGAGATGGAGAGTATGATAACCCTTTTACAACTTTTACAATAAAAAATTAGGTTCTGTTAGCCAAAAACAATTACTTGACCCTTACAAATGTACAGCTCTGGAAAAAAAATAACAGGCCACTTAAAAATGATGAGTTTCTTTGATTTTACCAAATTGAAAACCTCTGGAACATAATCAAGAGGAAGATGGATGATCAAACCAAGCTGAACTGCTTGAATTTTTGCACCAGGAGTAAAGGCATAAAGTTATCCAAAAGCAGTGTGTAAGACTGGTGGAGGAGAACATGTCAAGATCATGAATATGAATTTGTTTTCTTTGCATTATTTGAGGTCTGAAAGCTCTGCATCTTTTTGGTATTTCAGCCATTTCTCATTTTCTGCAAATAAATGCTCTAAATGACAATATGTTTATTTGGAATTTGGGAGAAATGTTGTTTCGTAGTTTATAAAAATTGATTTAGAAACTGAAGTGGTCTCTTAATTTTTTTTCCAGAGCTGTATGTATGTATGTTGACCCAAATGTGGTTCTTCTAAAAGTGTAATATATATAATATATTGCAAATAATGGTACATTGAATGGTAACAGAAGGCTTATTAATTTTCTTTGATTTTCTGTTGTGAATGAATCAATAGCTGTTAACATTTTAACCCTTTCAAACCCAAATTATGTTTCACTGTTGAGTCTTTAAATCGTTCTTCACACTTACAAATTATAAACAATTCGTTATTTTGTGCTTCTTCTATGTGACATATATACTATATGCAAATACTGGTCAATAATAACAACAGAAGGGTAATGCATTTATTTGACTTTCTGTAGTAAATGTTAATGCACGACATCAAATTAATTATTGCAATCAATTGTATCAATATTTTGCCACGTTGTTTGGGCATAATCAATAGTTTGGCTAATCATTGTGTGTTCTGAGCTGTTTAAAGCATACATTATCTAATATATTACATTAGCTAGTGTCACTTTGTTCGGTTCTACAGTTTTCTATGTAGAAGATATGCAAATATGTAGACATGTAGTAACATACTGTCATCAGTTTAGCAAACAGGATTTGGTACACTTTTCCTTTTTTTACTGTGTAAAGTTGTAATTTTCTCACGTTTTGAGTGAATTTCAGACAGAAAAACAGCATTATTATATTTGCTCCCCATCACTGGAACATTATTGTGTGTGTCGAAAGGGTTAAAGTGTTAAAGTCTGTAAATTGTTCTTTACACTCACAAATTATTTAAAATTAATTAAATTAATACTGAAGTCATCCAGACTATGAAGGAACACATAAGGAATCATATAGTAACTTAACTCTTTTAGACCTGAATGATGTTCCAGTGAAAAATATAACAATGCTGTTTTCTGTCTGCAATTCACACAAAAGAGGTAGTCTAAATAGTAAAAATGTAATAAAATTGAATACAGTATTATATTTAATTGTTTTTTATTAAACAAAGGGGCGATACAAAGAGCGGTCCGGCAGAAAAGGGTCACTGCAGATAAACAGAAGCCAACAAGGAATGACATACCATAAACAGTGTAACAGTCCAAGGTGAAAAACACAGGTAAAAACAGCAACGTAGGGCAGGCAAAAAGCAGAAATAATCAAAAATGGATAATAAAAAAAAAAACAAAGCAAGGAAGACGCGCTGTAAAGCAGGATAAACCAAACAATACTCGGCAGGGAGTGAGTAAACTGAGGGGGTATAAATACAGGGGGAAACAGGTGAGGTTAATTACAGTGATTAATTCCTGATAGGGGCCGTGTGCATGTGATTGGATGAGTCATTGTAGTCCAGGTGTGGTGCGTTCTGGATATTGTAGTTCTGAAGTGACTGAAGAGTGCAGAAAGAGCTGAGAGCAAGGGAGACAGGAGTGCTATCAGCACCAGACATTTAATATTGACCTTTTTAACTTCACAAATCATCCATAAACAGTAAAATTAACATGATAGAAGTATTCTAAATCATATAAAAGTAACTTGCAACTTTGTTGGCTCTAGTGCCGTTTCTGTCCAGTGCTTCCATGCACTAATGTCTAAGCTACTGTACATTTTTCATTGGCTTGTTTAATGTTCTGTTCTGATGGATAATAGGCTTTAATTAGTGTTATTTGCAGCAAAACGTAAAACATAAAAAAAAAGAAAATGCATATGCTGTCCATTGTAATGGACGCATGGTCCGAAAGGGTTAAAAGTGTTAAACAAACCAAAATAACTTGCTGTTTCTGAGGCTGGTAACTGATGATCTTATCCTGTGCAACAGAGGAAACTCTTGACCTTCTTTTCCTGGGGCGGTCCTGATGAGAGCCAGTTTCATCATAATACTTTTTGATGGTCTTTGTGACTGCACTTGAGGATACTTTCAAAGGTCTTAAAAAATCACAGCTGTTAACTGAAGGCAATTCTAGGTGACTCTACCTCATAAGGCTATGCAAAGCTGGCCAGAGGTGCTACTTTGAAGTATCTTAAATATATAAAACATATTCTGGTTTGTTTAACACTTTTTTGTTTACTAATTAACTTTACAGTCGCAAGAAAAAGTATCTGAATTGACTTGGATTTCTGCATAAATTGGTCATTAAATGTGTTCTGATCTTTATCTAAGTCACAACAATAGACAAACACAGTCTGCATAAACTAATACCACACAATATATATATATATATATATATATATATATATATATATATATATATATATATATATATATATATATTGTGTGTGTGGTATTAGTTTATGCAGACTGTGTTTGTCTATTGTTGTGACTTAGATAAAGATCAGAACACATTTAATGAAGATCAGAACACGTTTAATGACCAATTTATGCAGAAATCCAAGTAATCCCAAAGTGGTCACATCCTTTTTTTTTGCAACTTTATATGTTTTTTTTTTTTTTATAGTTTGGATGACTTAGCATTAATGTACAATGCATATAATACAATAATAGACAAAAAAGAAATAAAAAACACTGGATGTAAGATGTGTTCAAATTTTTGACTGGTATTGTATATAATATATTCTGATCAGTAATAGCAGAAGGCTAATTCGTTTTCTTTGACTTTCTGTTGGGAATAAATCAATAGCTGTTAATGCACAGTACATTGAATCCATTACTGCAATCAATTATATCAATATTCCTTCATATTATTTGGACACAATCAGTAGTTTAGCTAATCATTCTGTGTTCTGAGCTGTTTAACCCTTTGAACTCTAGGCTGTTTTGTTGTATTTTTTCTCCATTTTTGACACAGTAGTTATATCAGACAATCTCATGTCCTGAGCTCTTTTACTCCAGAAGCCATACGGCTGCTCAAAAATATAATCATTTAAAATGTAAAAGGAAGCAGAATTGTTATATTTTCCTGGAACTGATCATGTTTTAGTCAAAATTTTACCAAGCACCTGTTTTTTTTTACTTATTTTTGAATGTATAGACTTTAAACATATTCTCACCTAAGATATATTTTCAAAAAGGTTAGACTAGAGGGTTTATGAGTTCAAAGCATAGGAATATTGATGATAGTTCATTACATGGTTTATTAATTATTACTTTGACAAAATACATAGAGAATCAGCATCAGGTGGATTTATTTTTCTTGATAATCACAATTCTAGGATACATGTAGATACTAAAAACCTGACACTCAGAGCAGCCTATACCTTTCAGTATTTTGATCAGAAAACTCAAGGAAAACTATGTACAGAAATAAACGTTGTAGTCTAAATAAATAAAAATATTTAGTGCAAAAATAACTACTTAGTAAAAATGTGCTAATAAAATAAAAACTATATAAGTAGTGTGCACACCATACCTAGCTTTAGTTTGAGTAAAGCAGGTAGTTTCACACTTTTTCTGTGGACACTATTTTGAGTCATTTACTGATATTATTTGGTTTGAAACATCATATAAATATGTTTGAAGCACTAAAGGTAAATAATATTGGTTGGGGAAGGAGATCTCACTTTTTTAGATGAGTTCTCAATGGGTTTCTTGTAGATGCTTTAACTTACAGATATATAATCCCTATTTTTAGAAAGAGTAAATTCCGCCCTTTCTAACCATATATAGAATATGTTGATGTGTGAAGGGATTCCTGAGTAATTAAGCTGAGAACACAAGGTGTGATTTTGGATGAAAAATCCATCTGTAGGGTTCTAAGGGTTAAATGTTAACATTAGTTAATGTCACTGTGGTCAGTTCTACAGTTTTCTATATAGTAGATAGTAAATGTGAATAAAAGCGCTTGAAATATAGTGTACAGGATTTTGTGCACTTTTTAGTTTGCTTGTTTTTAAAGTTCCTTTGTTTCTTTGCATCCCTTTCATGTCCTTTCTCTTAATATGTGAAGTGTTATTTTTGTTTCTGCAGTCCTTCCTTTCAGTCAACTCCTCCTTTTCTCCCCTTTATCTGTTTTCAACTGTACCTGCTTCTCCTCTGCCTTTGTTTTCAAATCCGAGGAGCTGGCAACACCAGATTAGTCGACTGTGATGTTACTCCACTATCTCTCCCTTCTGCATAATGCGTTTTAGCTTTATCTAGGCATAAACTCTCTCTCTTTCTCTCTCTCTCTCTCTTTCACTCTTTCTCTCTCTCTCTCTCTCTCTCTCCTCACCTTGCTTGTCGTGTGAGGCTGTTGCTTTCTACTCCACAGTCTCCTCCTACTGGATAAGGAGTCAGGTCCTTCTCTGAATTAAGAATATGAAAGTGGAAAAAAGGTGAAAAAGGGTTTTGTCATTGTGTTTGTGGCAGCAAATAGAAAAAGGGGGATTATTCCCTTGGAGAGGGAGAGAGGGAGGGGGTGGTGGGTGAGATCACAAATGTCACTATTCTTGTGGTTAACAGCCAAACGATTCCTTTTTGTTTTGCCTGGTCTGTGGAAATAGAATAATTAGATAAATAGAATAATTTTTTATCTAAATCATGGATTTCATTGGAGTACACTTGAATATTGCACTTTTGGTGTTTGTTCTTTTAAATACGCAAAACTGAATAAGTTATAAAGAACTACGATTCATTTATTTGAAGTCAATCTGCAGTTTTTTTTTTTTTTAATTAGGATTTTTTTTCAGCAGCGGCAGCAGGCCCACACCTGCAAAATGAATAAAAACCTACAAAAACAAACAAAAAAAAAAAGTTTTTTTTTATCATTGATCAACTGTAATAGCTGTTTTTTTGAAAGGTTAAAATGTAAAAGTTTGTGCACAAAATATACCTTGTCACTTGTCAAACAGCAGTAGGGGAGCAAGTGCTTGGACTCTGGACTGTATCTGCTGTAACTGTAGATTATCTCTTATTTATAAACAGTGCTTTAATACACATAATACACAGATATGAAGAGTGGTGGGAATACAAAAAGGCAAGGATCTAGAGCAGGGCAGAATAGCAGCAGAGCGATGCATAGCAATAACTGCAATAACTGATCAGGGAAGGCAGGCACCGGCACCCAACCACAAATAGACAACGGTGCGTCCTCATCGACTGTCCTGCCTATAACCATATAATACAATCTTACTACCAAGAAAAGAACACCAGGAAAGATCTTTAAGTTCTTATAGCATCTTAACATCAAACACCTGATTTAATGCATATGTGGCAAGATATATTTTGCTCTGATAGCCAAAGCCAAATAGCCAAATATATTGTTGAAGTGACAATAAAACACCAACAACCAACCAACCAACCACTAAATGACATGCATAAACATATGTTCGGACTCTGGCCCAGTCTTTCATTGGGAAAACGCCATTAGTGCCTTTCTTTTAATATGGTTTTTGCCTGTATAATATAGTTATTTTATTCTGTTAATCATCAATGTCTGCTGTACACAGATTAAATCCCTAAAACCCAACAAGTGCACTGGAAGCCAAAGCTGCAGATAGGCTGTATGTATCTTGTCCTGAAAAACTTTCCTTTTGGGAAATCCAAATTTTCTGCAAGCAGCAGTCCATCAAAATGCACAAATCATCCTTCAGAGCCAGCGCCTGCTCAGCTGGAAGAAGGAACTGTTCCTTGGGCTAAACCCAGTAAGTCTGCGTTTGCCTGCCGGGCTCAGCTCTATTTTTTACTTTTTTTTCCCTCCTCTTACAAGTGAGCAAGTGAGGGAGCAAATGAGCGAGTGGCAACAGCTTTCGGATTAATTGTCATTTCATTATCTCAAGGAGAGCTCAGCCGTGACCAAACTCACACAGAGCAATTTAGCACTCCGCCAGTCCCGCTGGCCGCTCCCTGAGGGGAGGGGAGGGAGGTGTGTGTGTGTGTGTGTGTGTGTGTCTTGTGTGTGTGTGTGCTCACGTTTACACTCTTCACATTCATATGTTTCTTTTTAACCCTTAGAATCCTACGTACAGATTTTACGTCTAAAATCGCACCTTGAGTTCTCAGCTTAATTACTCAGGAATCCCTTCACACATAAACATAACCCATATATGGTTAGAAAAGGCGGAACTTACTCTTTCTAAAAATAGTGCTGACATCCCAGTGCGGAAAAGCTAAATCTACAAGAAACCCATTGAGAAAAACACATACAAAAGTAAGATCTCTTTCCCCAACCAATATTATTTACCTTTAGTGCTTCAAACATATTTATATGATGTTTCAAACCAAATAATATCAGTAAATGACTCAAAAGTGTTCACAGAAAAAGTGTGAAACTACCTGCTTTACTCAAACTAAAGCTAGGTATGGTGTGCGCACTACTTTAAATAGTTTTTATTTTACTTGCACATTTTGCACTAAACATTTTTATTTATTTAGACTAAAAAAAAGTTTACATTTTTGTATATATTTTTCTTTGTGTGTCCTGATCAAAATACTAAAAGGCATAGGCTGATGTCAGGTTTTTAGTATCTACATGTATCCTAGAGGTGTGATTATCACGAAAAAAATAAGTCCGTCTGATGCTCTCCATGTATTTTGTCAAAGTAATAATCCATGTAATGAATGATCATCAATATTCTTATGCTTTTAATTCATAAACACTCTAGTCTAACCATTTTTGAAAATATATCTTAGGTGTAAATATATATTTAAAGTCTATACATTCAAAAATAAGTAAAAAACAGGCGCTTGGTAAAATTTTGACCAAAAGATGATGCTTCCCTTCACATTTTAAATTTTAGATTATATTTCTGAGCAGCCGTTTGGCTTCTGGAGTAAAAGAGATCAGGGCATGTGATACTGATAAAAACAAAGAAAAAAACACCAAAACAGCCTAGAGTTCAAATGGTTAAGCATCTTTCCTAAGCCTATAAATGTAGATGAATGTAGACTCGTGGCGACCAATTAAAAAACGACTAGTCAGTTTGGTTCTGTGGCCCAACATGTCAGTTAAGTGCACACTAGAAGGAAATCGAATCTATAATCCATTCAACCAGAAGATGTTTCTCACTCTCTTACCCACTCTCGCGCTCGCGCACACACTCGCGCTCACTCTCGCTGGCTTACTCTCTCTCACTCTCGGACGTCTGTAAGTAACAAGAGCGATGTTGTATCAGCCTCATCGGAGCTCAATGAACCGAGGTACAACATGATTGTTCATTACCATACTGTAGCGGTTCCTCACGCTAAACTTCCTCACGCGACTGGACCGTGAACAAAGCTCACCATATAACACAGTGCAGACTGCAGACTCCGTCTTTTTCAAACCTCTTTCTGGTGCTACAGAAGAACATTGGGCGAATCAAAATGCTATTTAGCTTTGTGAGACTTTGTGAGACTTTAGGGTCCATACTTAACATTGAGTTTCCAGTTAAAAATGCTACTATACTGCTATGCTTAGTCTGTCCATGCTGCCGTAGCTAATCGAAACAGAGCAGAACGCAAGAGACAATGACAGCTTTTACAAAGACGACATAATTAGTCCTGGTTAATTAAGGTTGGTACAGTGTGTGAATAGAAAGCAATTGTACCCAACGGTTGCAAATGTATTTTTTTAAAGTGGTCTCTTTTTTGTGTCTTTATTTTAACTTATCAAATGCAAGAAAAATAAATATCAATATATTATATATATATTTTTTTTATGTTAGGAACATTTGTAATTCATGCTGTTGGGCCATTCTCCATTTGCATTGGGAAAACTATGTTACAAAAAACATAGTGGTTGCTTTTGCTTAAATTTTTAAAAAATGTTTTTTATGTTTCGATTTACACTATACACCAAACCTGTTTGTCATGTACTTGAAGAAGAATTGAGAAAACAGTGTTGCTACAACCACAGATGTAGATTCAGGTTAATCATTTGGTTGGTGCTTTATCAGTACTGTGTTAGTAATTCATACCTGTGCTTGAGGGTCCTGCTATGGTCTTTTAGTCATATAAAGCTCTGGAAAAGAATAAGAGAGCACTTCAGTTTCTGAATCAGTTTATCTGATTTTGCTATTTATAGGTATATGTTTGAGTAAAATGAACATTGTTGTTTAATTCTAGAAACTGCAGACAACATTTCTCCCAAATTCCAAATAAAAATATTGTCATGGCTGAAATAACAAAAAAGGTGCAGAGCTTTCAGACCTCAAATAATACAAAGAAAACAAATTCATATTCATAAAGTTTTAAGAGTTCAGAAATCAATATTTGGTGGAATAACCCTGGTTTTTAATCACAGTTTTTATGCATCTTGGTATGTTCTCCTCCACCAGTCTTACACACTGCTTTTGGATAACTTTATGCCTTTACTCCTGGTGCAAAAATTCAAGCAGTTAAGTTTGTTTTGATGACTTGTGATCATCCATCTTCATTTTTATTATATTCCAGAGGTTTGCAATTTGATAAAATTAAAAAGAAACTCATCATTTTTAAGTGGTCTTTTTTCAGAGCTGTATGTAATTTTTTTTAAACTGAGGAGGAATGTTTATGTGCTTTGAGGAATCTTTCAGAAAAGGTTTAGGAGATAGTGATCCTTGAAGCATCTTGACCTTAACTTTCTTTAACAGTGAACAGAAATAAATTCAACCTTTTTTATGATATAATGATCCAATTTTTTAAATAGAATTTTTTCTCTCTGACTGTTACAGGGCTGTTATGTAGGAACTGAGGAGACAGAGTCTTTACATTAGTTTCCTGCTGAAAGCTGAAGTGCTCTTGCTTGCTCTTAATTAAAGCTACATTTACCTCAGCAGCTCCCTGCCATATCTCTCAGTGTTTTGTTAGTTTGGATATGGGCTGGGTTTAGTGTGTTTAGTGTGTGTGTGTGGGTGGGATGATGTGCAGTGCTGCAGGTGGTGGTGATTGGTGTTTGAGTTGGTTGCGTTTGCTCTTTCCTCACACGGTTGGAGCTGCATGCTGCGGCGTGTGTATTGAGTCCGCGCAGGCCAGACGGCGGCCCCCGAGTGCAGAACAGACCCGCTGCTTCAAACGCCCTCTACGCCCACACACACACACACACACACAGGCGTGCAGGCGAGAACAGCAGAGGAACCTATGAGGACTAATCACGAGGAATCCCATTTATTACATTAATTATTACTATGACAGCTAATTGCATTCCCTGAGAATTCTCCTCACTACCCGCAGGCCATGGAGGGCTGCTCACTGTTTTATCCTTTGTCATCCATTGCTTTCTTTTCCTTTACTAATGCAGAGCTTCTTCTAACGTCCTCCTGAGTCCAGTGGGGTGATTCGTTTCCTGCTATAAATGAGTATGGATCTTCTACACAGGGTTGCTAGTTTATTAGCCTGTATTTACACTAATTGGCTGTTTTATCAGGTGCAGATTCCATAAAGGTGCACTTTTATAGGTTTATAACACAGATTATAGCTAGGAAAGCTGCTTTTTTTGGATGTGTTGACTCTGCAGATGTTAATGGGAGCTCAGGATCAGTTTCATTCATCTTTACTCTGTGATTAGCTGATGATATACTGGATTACCTCACACATTTAATTCTAGAAGAATAAATCTTTAAAAAAGCTTAAATGAAGCTAATTGAGTCTGTTTTTTAATTATATTCATGTATTTAATCTAGAATCTTCTCATTTTTGACAGGTGAGTTGGTTAAAATTGGTTTAAATCACAATCGGAACAGAATATGTTTTGTTTTTTTGCTGTTTTGGATCAGAACAGGTTTTCTATGGAGAGCAAACAGACAGGTGCATTAAAAAAAGTAACTTTTTTATTTCTTTATTGAAACTCATATATTATATGGATGTTTTACACACAGAGTGATCTATTTTAAGCATTTATTTTTTTATTGTTGATTATTGTTTTTATTGTCTTACACCAAATTAAAACGCAAAACTCTTTTACGGAGATTTAATTTTCCAGCAGGACTTGGCACATTACCTACACTTGCAGAAGTACCATTTGGTCTTGTATAATATTCTAATTTTCTGAGGCACTGATTTTTGAGTTTTCATTGGCTGTTAGCCATAATCATCAACAACAAAAAGTACCGTATTTTTCGGACTATAAGGCGCACCGTATTATAAGACGCACCATCAAAGAACGCCTATTTTCTGCTATTTTTCCATACATAGGGCGCATCGCATTATAAGGCGCGTTAAGTGACACTAGAAAGGGTGCCTATATCAAAGTGAACAGGGGTGGCGCCATGTTTCCCTTCCCCCACCGGGGGTGGTCGCTTGCCGGTGGAGCGTCTCAGTATACAAATCTAACGTTAGCTCTTTCAAAGTCAAACGAGTGCTGGATATTAATCTACACAGATTCCTCTCCTGAAAACTGTTTATTTGGGTGAGTAACGTGCTTCAGTTTATTTACAGTAAGCTTAGATTTCCAGATGTCCACTAAGGCTTGCTGCACCAGCGTTAGCATAGCTATCCGCTAGCACGCTAGCTAGTCACCTAAACTAGTAAAGTTAACCCAAACTTAAACGACAGCATTACACTGAGTAATCCTGCGTGTTCTGGTAAGACAGTGAGATATTAGCTAGCGATTCGTCCCCCGTAGCTTGTTTTAACACTGTAAACAAGCAGATTACAGGCTGATAAAACTCACCTCTGAGAGAGTTAGCGCTTAGCATCTAGCTAATGCTAGCCAGGCAAAGCAGCACAGACTTACAGGCCGATAACTCACCTCTGAACGGTGAGCGCTTAGCGATTAGCATCTAACTCTAATAATACTGCTCCAGCAGTATTAAAAGTGCTAAATTTAGAAAATACTGATCTCTGAACAGTGAAAAAGCTAGCTAGCTAAGCGGTTAGCATCTAGCTAATGCTATTGCTGCTCCAGCCTCGGAGCGGCACGGCTCTGCACGGAGTGTGTGTTTACTGCTCCTTACACCTGACGGGTAAAATTTAGATAATACTGATCTCTGAACAGTGAATAAGCTAGCTAATGCTATTTGCTGCTCCAGCCTCGGAGCTGCACGGCTCTGGACTCTGTATAGCACTGAAACTCTCTATAACGCTGCACGGAGTGTGTGTTTACTGCTCCTTACAACCTGACGAGTAAAATCCATACAAAAGGCGCACCGTATTATAAGACGCACTGTCAATTTTTGTGAAAATTAAAAGTTTTTAAGTGCGCCTTATAGTCCGAAAAATACGGTAAATAAATGCTTTAAATAGTTTAGAACAAATAGAAGAGAGTTATTTTGATTTTACTAAGTTAAAAAAGTAAACCTCTGGAATATAATCAAGAGGAAGATGGATGATCACAAGCCATCAAACCAAGCTGAACTGCTTGAATTTTTCACCAGGAGTAAAGGCATAAAGTTATCCAAAAGCAGTGTGTAAGACTGGTGGAGGAGAACATGCCAAGATGCATGAGAACTGTGACTAAAAACCAGGGTTATTCCACCAAATATTGATTTCTGAACTCTTAAAACTTTATGAATATGAATTTGTTTTCTTTGCATTATTTGAGGTCTGAAATCTCTGCATCTTTATTTTTTGTTATTTCAGCCATTTTTCTTTTTCTGCAAATAAATGCTTTAAATGACAATATTTTTTTTTGGAATTTGGGAGAAATGTTTTCTGTAGTTTGTAGAATAAAACAAAAATGTTCATTTTACTCAAACATAAACCTATAAATAGCAAAATCAGAGAAACTGATTCAGAAACTGAAGTGGTCTCTTAATTTTTGTCCTGAGCTGTACATGATATAAGTTTCACATTTTTAATGAAATTACTGAAATATGATATTCTAATTTTTTTAGATAAAAAAGTGTGTTTTAAACAGTTTAAAATGCATTTAAAATACATGGATATGTAGTAATATTTAAGCAGGCACAGCATATATTTTAAATATGTTAAACAAATTGTCTCGTCAGAAAATAAGCCAAACTTTTGTCTGTCATTTTGGTGTGTTCCTTATTTTTATTTTTTATTTTTTTTGTCTGATATGAAGTTAATCATGATGTAAGTTTGCTTTATTTATTTTTATTGGTTTATTTAATTATTTATTTTAATCAAATCATATATTTAAATATATTTGGCCTAAATGCAAAGCACTATGTGTGACAGAAATGTAACATGACTCATTACTCTTAACAACACACCATCCCTGCTGTGAAACATGGTGGTGGCAGCATCATGTTGTGGGCATGCTTTTTTGGTTTACATCAATTAATCAGTCAGTTACTGGGTGCCGTTCCTCACCTTCCTGTGCTTTCTCAACAAACAGTAAAATTCCAGCACCTGTGTCACGACTGTGCTCAGAGTGATCGAGCACTCAGATACTATCTGTTCACTGGTGCTTCTATGGTGGTCCTGTTCTATTAATGGATGGAGAGGAGGGTGAATCATGAATCATTAAGGAACAGATGAACTACAGTCTGTAATTGTACACTTGCGTTGTAAGCGTTTCTGATAAAATGGCCAGTGAGTCTGAGTACATCAGAATCCTCGGTATAAAAATAAAGCTTCATGGATTATGTGAGACACAACTGATCGATTCCATGTCATTCTGTAATGAGAAATTTTGCAATGCAATTAAACCATGAACTGCAATTGAGTAGTGATAAATGATTGCACAGTAAATAAACGTTTTATTTAGTCATAGCTTGAAGCTAAAATGCAGGAATATACGGTCCCTGGCAAAAGAATTGGAACAGTGAGGAACAGTCACATTAACCCTTGGAACTCTAGGCTGTTTTGGTGTGTTTTCTCTTTGTTTTTTTGTCAGTTCTTCTTTCAGGTCTAATAACACAGTAATTATATCAGACAGTCTCATGCCCTGATCTCTTTTACTCCAGAAGCCATACGGCTGCTCATAAATATAATCATTTACATTGTAAAATGAAGCAGAATTGTTATATTTTCCTGGAACTGATCATGTTTTAGTCAAAAAGTTACCAATCCCCTGTTTTTTTTTTGTTTGTTTGTTTGTTTTTTTTAACTTATTTTTGAATATATAGACTTTAAATATATTCACACCTAAGATATCTTTTCAAAAATGGTTAGATTAGAGTGTTTATGAGTTAAAAGCATAAGAATATTGATGATAATTCATTACATGGCATATATTACTTATTAGTTATTTTTCTTGATAATCACACCTCTAGGATACATGTAGATTACTAAAAACCTGACACTCAGAGCAGCCTATATGCCAATACTGCCAATAGTCCAACAAATAACAAACCTGATTTACCATACAAGATATTTATTTTTTAGCTGCTTATAATATTATTTAACAAATGTTTTAATAAAGAGTTACTCCACCAAACGATGAGGAAAAACACTTTTATTTAGGACACACAAAGAAAACTAGATACAAAAATGTAAACATTTTAGTCTACATAAATAAAAATGTTTAGTGCAAAATAACTATTTAGGAAAAAGGCAGTAAAATAAAAACTATATAAAGTAGTGCGCACACCATACCTAGCTTTAGTTTGAGTAAAGCAGGTAGTTTCACACTTTTTCTGTGGACACTATTTTTGGTCATTTACTGATGTTATTTGGTTTGAAACACTAGAAGTAATATATGGTCCTTTTTTAACACTTACTTTGAGAAATCAGTGGTAATGATGACATCATGCGATTAAACTCAAAGACCCGAGAGTGAATGTAAATATAACTGATTATGTGTTTTGAGCAAATAAATACAGTTATAATGGAAGAATAAAACAAGAAACTATTTTTAAATCTTTTCCCAATGAATTTCCTGCAGATGCTTTACCGCACTGGGATGTGACTGCTATTTTTAGAAAGAGTAAAAGAGAAAGAGCCCTTTCTAACCATATATGGTTCATGCTGATGTGTAAATGCATTTGTGAGTAATTAGGATGAGAAAACAAGGTGCGGTTTTGGACGTAAAAGATTAATATGAGACAAAAGGGCATGTGCTAGTCTTCACCCTCCTTGTCTTAAAAAAAAAAAACGGCTTAACTTAAAGTTAACTAACATGTAGGAAAAACTATCAATTTTACCCTTAATGGAATTAAAGTGGAATTTTACTAAATTCCTTTATCATAATACATATATTTATTTCACATCAGAAGATCAGATTTAGTGTAATGGCATTATGTGTTGTACATGCTTTGTTCTAGTGCAGTGTGTCAAACTCTGTGTTCCATGCAGAACCATATCAAATTAAATCTCATCAAAGCTAAAAGCCTGTAAATATGTATGTTTTATTTCATTTTAAAGAGCATTTTGATACATAATCCCATCTGTCCATTGTTTACTTAACAATACGGCCAAAAACTGCAATGACAAAATCCAGGCAAATGAACTAGACCTTGAAATATTACATTCATACCAAAATAATTCTGCTGTGGGCCACATCCGGCCCGCAGGCCCTGTGTTTGACACATGGGGTCTCATGTATTGTAGTGCATGCTGTGGCATTATGCTGAAATAACACTGAGACTCAGTGGCAAACGTCTATTTACAGAAATATATGAGCAGTTTAATCCATTATTATTATTATTATTATTATGGTAATGTCTGTTACTATGGTTATGCTTTATGTCGTTTTATTTCGGAGGATAAACAAGACGAGCGTGGGCAGAGGAAACAAATAAACACAGTCAAAACAAACTAACCGCTCTTCAAAATCAGGTTTAGGGTTTAAAAATAAGAGGAAGAAGGTGAAGCAGAGGAATAAGAGGAGCTTCACACCCACCGGGTGTCTGTATGCAGTCTGTATATTAATATTCGCATCTTTTTGAGTCACCCCCTATTTTAACCATTTAATTTTCTGTAAACTTTGTTTATTCTCAAGTTTAAATGGCCAATTTCTGTATTACGTTATAAAGTTATGTAAAAGAAGTCAATGCTTCTTTCAATTCAGATCTGTTGAGACTAATGTCACATTAAAAAGATAATATAAAAGCCAGAGTTTGGGCAGTGTGTTGGGTTTGGTCTAAACATGGGTTTAGTTATGTGTATTGAAATAAAGTTGTAATTGAGGAAGTACTGTTCTGTTTATCGTATTTTTCGAACTAAAACGCCTTTCATTTTTCCAAAAATTGTCAGTGCGCCTTAAAATCCAGTGCGTTTTATGTATCAATTCTACCAGTCAGGTTGTAAGTAGCAGTAAAACTACTTTGCTAAAGTGCAGAGCAGAGTTATACAGGAGTTTCAGTTTAGTTCTCCAGTACTGAGGCTGAAGCAGTATAAGCATTAGCTGCTAATCACACTAAGCGCTATCTCTTTCATCATTCAGAGGTGAGTATATCAGACTGTTGTCTGCGTGTTTACCATGTTAAAACAAGCTACGTGGGACAAAGCGCTAATTAATATCACCCTGGCTTACTCAAACACTCAGGGTTTCTCAGTGTAGTGCTGTCGGGCAGCATTTACTTAGTGCTAAGCACTGCTGCTAACTGTGCTGAAATATTGGAAATCTAAGCTTACTGTAAATAAACAGAAGCGCTTTACTCACCCAAACAAACAGTTTTCAGGAGAGAAATCTGTGTAAATAACATTCAGCCCTCGTTTGACTTTGTTTTCTTAGGCATCTTACTTAGTTAATTTTGTACCTAATATTACCTTATATTTGTGGTTAGTGTTTTTTTTAGACCCCATTAAGAGACATCCTTAAGATAATAACAGAGCCTAACAAGTTTCAGTTCCTGTGCTGGTAGATACTGGATGTTACCTGAGGTGTGTATGTGTTTTTTTGTTTGTTTGTTTTTTGTCAGGTATCTTATTTTTGGGACACATTGTAAAACAAAAAAGTGAACAGAATATATATTCAAGTGCAAAGAATATGTATTATTATCTTAATTTCATTTAAAAAGCCAAGTACTTCCCATATAAAAACTGTAAACGTAATAGTTTATGGGAAGAACTCTAAGAACTCTAAGAAAAGGGGGGCTGAAATTATATAATGAGAATACTTTTTCACTTTTTAAAGTATAGTTCTTGGTAGGGCTGGGCAATTTTATAAAAATAAATATTCTCAATATTTTTTTTTTACATATCTCTTAATTTTGATTATAATTTGTAGTTCTTAAATATCACCTTATATCAACATATATTATATCAAAAAAAAAAATTGTAAACAAACTGCACCATTTAAAGTAATGTGACAACCTTCAAAAAAACAACCTTCTTGTATTTCAGTTAAGGAAAAGTGTAAAATATGAGAATCACTGCCACATAAAAGTGTTCTTCTCAGGTTTCCAACAGAAACAAAAGTCTATGTACTGAGATTCACTCTGGCAGCTTCTATATGTAAAGATGTACAATCTTTATTATCCCATTTGAAAATCAAATTAAAATAGTAATTTCAATAATCAAATTAATTAAATTAACCTCCCAGCCCTAATTGTAGTACACAAAATGTACAAATTAAAATAGTTGGGTAACAGGTTTACTTTTAGTGTAGTTTACAGTATTAATTGCCAAAAAACTATTTTTTTTAAATAAAAAAAAACTATTTTTTTAATGAACTATTTTTTTATATCTAAAAATACTTTTATAAACTGTGATTATACATTTTATACTATACTACAAAGTATTAGTATCAAAAAAGTACACTTTTTATTTTATAGATATTAGAACTTTACTAAATAAAGAAAAATAAACATTAGGTATACATGTTTTTAGATGTATTTTTCTGTATGTCTGCACCTGCTGTTATGTCTTGCACGTTATTTGTTCACCATATTGTTTACTGATTGTCTCTCACTAACTCCCACACTGAGCTGCACTGAATCCAGATAAGATAAATAAAGTAATATCAAACCTGGAGTTTAAAAATAAAGCATCACAATGTGCTTTGAAAACATTTGGCTTTTGAGTTCATCCACAGAATCCACAGCAATCCACAGAAAATAGAAAAAAAATGATTGTGTTTAATTTTCATACATTTGAAATTGTAAGAAAAGGTGGAGCTGCTAATGCACATTTAATCCCTACCAGTAACTGAGCAGAGCTTCTAATATAAGTTTCAGTGTATATTTAAAAAAGAACACAGTTAATAATATTTTCATTTCATTTTAGATAGTACACATTAACCTTTTTTATTATATTTAGGGCCAATTTGACATCATTCAATGTGTAAAGCCTCTGAAAAAATGCATGACATTAGTTTTGTAATTCATATTTATTGTCTTTTCTTAATTTGATGAAGACAATTAGTAAAATATAAAATGTGTTAAATGTTTCAACTTCAATATATGTTTAATTAAAGGTCTCATTCCATCGTTTTTTTTTTATTAATTTTAAACAGTCTAGTTGTGGTTTCAAGTATGAATGTATGCCATGTAAGCCCCCCTTTTTTTGTAAAAAAAAAAAAAAAATGGTTCGGTGTTTCTGTTTAGCCCTGCTTTAGTTCACTTGATTAGAGTCCAGTTTTATATCATAAAATCCGGAGTAAACAGCGCCCGCTTTGACCAGTGTTCTGTCGAGTTGTCAAACCGTGCTTGTGGTACATGTGGTTGCTTGTGTTACTTGTAATCGTAATCCCAAGATAACTTTTGTCCTAAAAAATGCTATCCTTCAGAAAAGTATTTATATCAGTTATCAGTTGTTCAGTAACAAGTATCTTCAGTCTCTTTGTCAGAAAAGGTTCATGTGGACCTAAAAAAATGCTGCTTCATTAAAAAGCATTACCAGACAAAATAATCACCTTTTTTATTTCTCATTTTATTCCACAGAGGTTTTTTATTGTTCATATTTAGCGTTCCTTGCAGGAGATTCTACATTTCTGGTATTTCTTTCCAGAGGAGTTTGATCCACATGTTTATAATAAATGAGATCAGCATCATCGCTCTACAGCGGTCCCAGGGAAGTGTGCCGACTCTCGGGGGTCATGCACGACTGCCGCGCTGAACAGGACCGCAAGCCCGTGTTTACTCGCTATGCCTTCTAAACATCATAATCAGCCAGACTGGGACTGAATTTTTATGTAAATTGCACGTAAGCCGATTACCGGCAAGGCAGTGGCATTGCAAACATTACTTATTTTACGGACCTCCAATTTTCCAGGCAGATGAGATAAAGGCGGAACAACATTATGTCAGTAATCATCCATCTGCATTATTACGGCATTATAAAGACATTTCTCATGTCACACAAGGTAAATAGCTTCCCCTGCTGAGAAGCTAGGAATGCTTGCTGTGGAAGTTAAAGTATGCGGCACACAACGTCCGTGTGTTATTCAGACCTACAGGATTGGGATTATTTTTTTAACACCAGGCTGTTTTTTTCCTTGTTATAAGGGTTAGCATTTCCTAAAGCAGCTTTTTGTAAAGTTTAAGTTTTTTAGTGTTAGTATTCCTGAGTTGGGAGGAGACAAAATATTCTAATAAATTAAATCAGTGTCTTGGCACAATCATCCCTGCCATAATTAATATAGATTTATTCTATAAACAGAGTGGTCTGGTAGGTATATAGGATATAATAGCTCTCTTCATTTTAAAAAGTATTACATAAATGAACAACATGAACAAATCAACAGTAATTTTCAGGCTATTTTAAGGTGCACCGTATTATAAGACTATTAATAAACGTCTGTTTTCTGATCTTTTTTTTTCATACGTAAGGCGCACCGGATTATAAAGCGCATTATGCGACACTAGTAAGGAACAGGGGCTTTACTTCTAATTTAGCAGGTCTCGTCACTAGGTAGTGGTGAGAGGTAGCTAACTAAGGTATGTAACGCTAAGTAAAGTAATTCTTAAAAATATATATATGTTGTATTAAAGTCAAACGAGTGCTGGATGTTAATCTAAACAGATTTCTCTCCTGAAAACTGTTCATTTGGGTGAGAAAAGAGCTTCTGTTTATTTACAGTAAGCTTAGATTTCCAGATTTTCATTAGTTGCTGACTGCTAGCACTAGCCTTGTTTTTTTTTTATCATCATTTTTTGTTTGTTTTATATATGTATATATAGTCCTAGTGTTTTAGTCTGTGTGTATACACATGTACGTGTATGTGTGTGTGTGTATATATATATATATATATATATATATTTTTTTTTTTTTTTTTTTTTTTTTTTTTGCTCCATTTGACATACAGTTGTGGTCAAAAGTTTACATACACTTGTAAAAAAACATAATGTTATGGCTGTCTTGAGTTTTCAATAAGTTCTACAACTCTTATTTTTCTGTGATAGAGTGATCGGAACACATACATGTTTGTCACAAAAAACAGTCATAAAATTTGGTTCTTTCATAAATTTATTATGGGTCTGCTGAAAATGTCACCAAATCTGCTGGGTCAAAAATATACATACAGCAACAAAATTTGTCAATTTTGGTGATGTAGCGAGTTGTGTCAATCAAATTAGCTTCATGTCATGGCCTCTTCACTTCTTGTAAGTGATTCTGATTGACTACAGCTGTTGACTTCTCATGAGCCCATTTAAATAGGGCTCATTTGACCCAGTGATTAGACTCAGCTACAAAAGCTACAATGGGAAAGTCAAAGGAACTCAGTGTGGATCTGAAAAAGCGAATTATTGACTTGAACAAGTCAGGGAAGTCACTTGGAGCCATTTCAAAGCAGCTATAGGTCCCAAGAGCAACTGTGCAGACAATTATACGCAAGTATAAAGTGCATGGAACAGTTGTGTCACTGCCACGATCAGGAAGAAAACGCAAGCTATCACATGCTGCCGAGAGGAGATTGGTCAGGATGGTCAAGAGTCAACCAAGAATCACCAAGAAGCAGGTCTGCAAGGATTTGGAAGCTGATGGAACACAGGTGTCAGTCTCCACAGTCAAGCGTGTTTTACATCGCCATGGACTGAGAGGCTGCCGTGCAAGAAAGAAGCCCTTGCTCCAGAAAAGGCACCTCAAGACTCGGCTGAAGTTTGCTGCTGATCACATGGACAAAGATAAAACCTTCTGGAGGAAAGTTCTCTGGTCAGACGAAACAAAAATTGAGCTGTTTGGCCACAACACCCAGCAATATGTTTGGAGGAGAAAAGGTGAGGCCTTTAATCCCAGGAACACCATGCCTACTGTCAAGCATGGTGGTGGTAGTATTATGCTCTGGGGATGTTTTGCTGCCAGTGGAACTGGTTCTTTGCAGAAAGTAAATGGGATAATGAAGAAGGAGGATTACCTCCAAATTCTGCAGGAAAACTTAAAACCATCAGCCCGAAGGTTGGGTCTTGGGCGCAGTTGGGTGTTCCAACAAGACAATGACCCAAAACACACATCAAAAGTGGTAAAGGAATGGCTAAACCAGGCTAGAATTAAGGTTTTAGAATGGCCTTCCCAAAGTCCTGACTTAAACCCCATTGAGAACATGTGGACAGTGCTAAAGAAACGGGTTCATGCAAGAAAACCATCACATTTAGCTGAACTGCACCAATTCTGTCAAGAAGAGTGGTCAAACATTCGACCTGAAGCTTGCCAGGAGCTTGTGGATGGCTACCAAAAGCGCCTAGTTGCCGTGAAAATGGCCAAGGGACATGTAACCAAATACTAATGTTGCTGTATGTATATTTTTGACCCAGCAGATTTGGTGACATTTTCAGCAGACTCATAATAAATTTATGAAAGAACCAAATTTTATGACTGTTTTTTGTGACAAACATGTATGTGTTCCGATCACTCTATCACAGAAAAATAAGAGTTGCAGAACTTATTGAAAACTCAAGACAGCCATAACATTATGTTTTTTTACAAGTGTATGTAAACTTTTGACCACAACTGTATACTCATAAACATGCACAGCACAGAAATGAGCATAGCCTATCAAATTCCATAGCAACTTACAAATGGTGAGACATATATTATTTGTCACATCTTAACCCATACTAGCCCGGACCCAGTTCTGAATATTGATAGAAAAGAGAAAATTAGATTTCAAATTAATTGATCAGCTGATTCACGTATGTTTTTTTCTTATAGTAAAAAAGAGGATACATGTCTGTTCATATTGTCAGGTTAAACTCCCAATCCTAACAATTCTAAACACTTTCATAACAATATAAATTACATTGTATTTTAACATTTTGTTTTAGAAAGGGTGTCAGCACTATAGGTATATGAAAGGGCAAACATTTAATTAATTTAAATTGTTAATATAGTTGTAATAGAGCTGAATGCAGGGCCTACTGTTTTATTAGATTATTACTTTTTAATTGTTTTATTTGTTTTATATTACTTTTACATTTTGCTGTTTTTTTTATTTTATTGTAAAGCACTTTGAGCTGCAATAAAGTTTATTATTATAAATAAATTTTATTATTGGGTGAGACGGCACAATCAGGTTAAGCATAACATTTAAGGCAAGGCATTTTTTTTTTTGACAGTACCTCTTGACACTTTTGATCCCTTTTTCCATTAAAATATTAATATTTAAAATATAAATAATATAATATATATATATATATATATATATATATATATATATATATATATATTATGTAAGTTATGCAGCATTCATCCAAAACCATGTTAATGTAGTTTTTTTTTCATTGTTAAAGAAGGACCATTTTGAACCATTTTGAGTGGAAGTGGAACATTTCTATTTAACCTGTGCTGCCTTTTCAGTAGCACTCCCCTTCACCTCATCATCTTCATCCTCAATTCTCTCTCTCTCTCTCCCTCTCTCTCTCCCTCTCTTTCTCTTACTCTCCATCCATCCTCCCCAGTGTCTGTAAAATTCCTCCTTAAAATGGAGCAAGGGTGCTGCTTCTTTTGTTATCCAAAGCTCTTTTTTGTTCCCGCTTTCACCTTATTCATTTTCTTATTTTCTTGTTTTCCCTGAATGACAGTGGAAGGCAGGATGACACAGAGTGAGGAGCAGCGGCGCAGGGAGTCTACTCAGAAAGAGAGAGAGAGAAAGATGGAGAGAGAGAGGCAGGGAGAAAGTTTATAAGGCGCAGTTTAGCAGGAAATGTAAGAAAGAAGCCTGGGAATCTGTGGTGACCAGCTGCAAGAGAGGAGATAGCAGAGAGAGGCTTTTAATTCTCAATCCCCACAGAGCCTTTGAAAATTACCAATCTTCTTATCACAGACGCAGGGCTGCTTATGCAAATTGTTGTGGAGTGGAACGTTTAAACGGAAAATTACTCGACAGCAGTTTTTTTGCACCCCCCCCCCCTTTCGCTCTTGCGCTCTCCCGCTCTCTCTCTCTCTCTCTCCCTTGCTCTCTTTCCACATAGAAAGCCTGTTTCCAGTCTCAGATAAGAAGATGAATTGCTCTCCGTGCTTTGAAGCGCGTCAGGATTTAAAGACTCCAGCCCAGCTCTGGTCTAGCACTGCCGCTCTCGCTGGCTTTGTAGCGGAGGAAGAAGAAGAAGAAGAAAAAAAAAAAAAAACGAGGGGAGCGAGAGAGAGAGAGAGTGGAGAAAAAAAAGAAAAAAAGAAAAGCATTTCAAAACATCATAGATTCACTGCTCCCTCTCTGCTCCCAAACACGGCTCGCTGCCTGCGGAGTCAAGCCGGAAAATATATATTTAAATGCAGCTACTCAAATGTATTTACCCAGATTTTTTATTCATATGTTTGTAGTCAGATGTTGAATTTCCGCACTTCGGGCTTAATTAAAAAAAAAAATAAAAAAAAAACATGACAAAGTAATGCAAAGGCAAGGGGAAGAGGGGGTGGGCAGGGGGGGCACTTTCTTCCCCCAAACCCCAATAGAAAGTGTTTGAAGCAGTTAACAGCCAAGTAACACTTGTGGCGCTGAAAAACGGAATATCCATCACACTCAACGCTTATCGGAGGAAGTGGGCGCATGAGGCCAGGCAGATACGAGTGTTATAGGAAGCTGATGAATACGATTCATGAATGAACAATGAACTGGGTCTGTGGTGTTGGTCATCTCCATAATTCTCCACTACGTACTCTATTAGATCCTGGTTTAAAAGAAAAGTTACACTGCATGTATATTCACACTCTAAAAAAAGTTTCAAGTAGGATTTCCTTTCTAACTGGAATATTCACACACGTGTGATTTCTTACTCAGAATCTCAGGAGAGCCTTTCCAACCCCAAGTTCAGAATCCAAGATGGCTGCCCAGCACGTCAACACTAGAACATATGGAAAACGACAAGCATTTTAAAACTTCATAGATTCAGTGCTCCTACTCTGCTCTCTTAAATATACAGCTCTGGAAAGTAATGGAAAATAATAAGAGACAACTTAAAATGATGATTTTCTTTGATTTTACCAAACTGAAAACCACTGGAATATAATCAAGAGAAGGATGGATGATCACAAGCCTTCAAACCAGGAGTGGATAAAGTTATCCATAAGCAGTGTGTAAGACTGGTGGAGGAGAACATGCCAAGATGCATGAAAACTGTGATTAAAAAAACAGGGTTATTTCACTGAATATTAATTTTTTGTATTATTTGAGTTCTGAAAGTTACTTATCTTTTTTTTTTTTTTTCTGAAAATAAATGCTCTAAATGAAAATATTTTCATTTGGAATTTGGAAGAAATAACAATGCTCATTTTACTCAAACATGTACCTATAAAAAGCGAAATCACAGAAACTGATTCAGAAACTGAAGTGGTCTCTTAATTTTTTCCAAAACTGTATATATAAATGCAGCTAATGAAATGTATCTACTCAGATTTTTATTTATATATTCCTAACAATATTATGAAGCATTCCATTTAAACTTGGATATCAGAATTTCCAAGAGTTCCAAGTAGGACTTTTTCTAAATGGAACATTCCCACAGGTTTAATTTCCTACTCAGAAAGTCAGGAGAGCCTCACCAACCCCAAGTTCAGGATCCAAGATGGCTGCATTGCACATCAACAGTAGTACACATGGAAAACAACAAGCATTTTAAAACATCATAGATTCGGTGCATAGATTATGCTGCATTCCATTTGTACCTGGATGTCACACTTTTCTTTTTTCATGTAGGGATTAACTGGAATGCCCCTATGAGTCGGATTTCCTCCTCAGAAAGTTGGACGAGCCTCACCAACCCCAAGTTCAGAGTCCATTTTTCCCCCAACCCAATAGAAAGTGTTTGAAGCATTTAACGGCCACATAACACTTGAGGCGTTCTTGAAAAAAAAAAAAACGAAATATCCATCACACTAAATGCTTATCAAAAGAAGTGAGCACATGAGGCCAGGCAGATATGAATGAAGTTATATGAATAAAAGATGAATGAAAGAACGAATGAACGGAAACAAATGTGCATCCATAGCCACAACTAGGTCTGTGGTGCCTAAAACGTTATTCTGCATTCTGTTTAAACTTGGATATCAGAATTTTCTCAGTTCAAACAGAACTTTTTAACTAGGAAGTTTTCAACAACAGCCTATATTTCATTTAAATGCATTAACATTGGCCGAATACAAACATATACACAACATACTTTTTATAGGGAAAAAAAGGGGCAATAAGTATTTTTAAAGAATGACTTTTAGTTTGGCAGGTATTTAATGCTAAAAAATTAGGATGTTCCTACATATCAGATTTCCTACTCTAAAGTAGGAATCAAGATCCAAGTTGGCTGCAAAGCATTTAAACAGTAGTAAATTAGTAGGAGTATTATACAGTTTATTATAGAATTATCAATTATTTATTTATGTCTCATAATGTCCATTTACTTTGTGTAGACAAATTTTAAAAGTGTTTGGATGTGCCAAATATTGTGTGTTATCAACTAAGTGCTAACCTTTGACAGTTAGCCATTATTCACCATAAAAAAGAGGTAAATACAATTATGTACCTGTTTTTTTTTTTTTTTTTTTGCTAACTGATTAGATTGGAATGCTGTAAATTCTAATATCTGAGTAAAATGAAATTTTACTAAAGACTAGGATATTGCAGCAGTTGTATCTGCAATTAAAAAACGAACATTTTTGAAGGGTTACTAGTGCAGCCTTCACGTTCCTAGATTTACCTCTACTTTGTGGCCTTTAGTGAGGAGAAAAAAAAAGTCCATTCTGCTGCTAAAGGTCTGGAATCACCCAGCTGTTTAAAATCTTTTGAATGTAAATGAAAGCACACCAGGCAGGTCCATGCCTCCATTCCTCCTCTCCATAGCTTTAGAATAGCTAAAGTCTGCACTAACTGCACCGTTTTTCAAGTAGTTGTTGAATACTGTGTGTTAGAATATAAAACAGCTGAGAGTTCAAGTTCATATTCCAGATTAACTACCTACTGTGTGTGTTCAGGAATCATTTTCAGTTATGTTATACATCTGAAATTATATCTATTCACACATTTTATTCTGTTGCCATGGTGTCAGACCTTTCTGCTGTTTTTATTTACGTCTGAATAAGGGTTTTACAGAACACTGACTGTATAGTTTAGGTCACACTGCATTGGTTTAGACATCACTGTTTTATATAAGTCCAGTACAATAGCAGAAAACATCCAAACAGCACAAATTCATAAGGCTATGTTTTATTGTTTTATTCATTTTAATCAGGCAGCACTACAAGTTCCAGTTTGTTCCACTTCCAACCCTTTGAGGTTGTTGAAAACAGAGGAAAACAGGTCTATTAGCTCCTGTGTGTCATGTGCACTCGCCATAGTCAGACACCATTCAGCTAGAGCTGAGCTTAGCACATGTTGTGTTTTTTAACAATAGTTTTCTAAAGGGGGATGAGTGCGTTCGAGAACTCAATGGTCACTCCATTGGAAGAAGCACAAAGCCTTGGAGTAGTAATGGAGGACTAGTTGTCATACTTGAGCCATGTTGTAAATGCAGATATCTCCTTCATAACATTTCGACGAAGAATTCGACAGTTTCTCTCTCAAGAAGCCACTCAGGTGCTTGTGCAGTCTCTCTCTTGTCATCTTAAGACTTGACTACTGCAACTCTCTTCTGGCTTGTCTTCCACTGCGAGTTCAGAATTAGGCGGCAGCTGGACTCAAATTAAGTCTTCCGAAGTTTAGTCATGTGGCTCCTTTGCTGCGTTCCCTCCACTGGCTTCTTGATCAAAACCCTAACTCTGGCCTACAAAGCAAAAAAAAACAAAAAAAACGGACCAGCTCCTTCCTACTTAATGGCAATGATGGTCAAAGCCAGATCTATATCAAGAGCTCTTAGAGCTTCCAGTACGGCTCGGCTCGAACAACCATAACTCAAAACCCACAGAAATCAACAAACATCCCAACTCATCTCTGTGCTGGAGGACCAAGGAGGTGGAATGAACTTCCACTGTGTGTCAGAACAGCAGAGTCACTCGCTGTCTTCAAACGTCGACTGAAGTCTCATCATTTCAAAGAGTTTCTAAACTAATCCAAAAAAAAAGAAAAAAATCTCATAGGGTTCTAAATGTCTAAACATGATCAAGCTCTGTGTATTTCTTGATTCTAGTCTCTACAAACTAGCTCTGGATATTTTTTGAAGTAGCAACTAAGCACTGTTGTAAGACGCTCTGGATAAGGGTGTCTGCTAAATACCTTAACTGGTCATTTTAATGACCAGTTTTCTTTTAGTATGATTGATCAGTCGCCAATATGAGAGCTTTCCAGGAATCCTTGGTAATACATCATAATATTTTGTGAGTTGCCTCTAAAGTTGAAATGTACTTTACCTTTTGTAATCCGACACATTTACACAGTAGAACTCCAGGCACCAGCTGACAGATTCTGTGAATTCTCGTGTAGAAGTGCTTATCTTAAACTTAAAACTCCCATCAGTTTGGATGTGATTCCTCTAGCTTTCTGACTGTAGCTGATAAACTTTTGATTAGGGTTAAATGTGGGCTGTACCGTGGGTGATATTTTTTTTTCTTCACAGCTCTGCTGTGTACTGATACTTACTAGTGATGTACTCTTGAGAGGGATGTCCAGTTAGCAGGGTTAAAAATCTTTATACTCTGTCCTCTAAAAGAGTCATGTTAGCAAAGCCAGGTACAACACTGACTTTAATGGACATCTGCAGATGTGTGAAGGGTCTGTAGTTCCATCTATTGATTTGAAAAAGGAGAATAAGCCACACACAGAGATGCTGTAATCCTTAATGTCATCAGGTCACAATTGTAATATGTATAATTCTTTTTAGGTTCTTAACTCTCCACACAAAGTTGCAGTGGGTGGCGTCTTATAACCATCTCTTTTGTCTGTTTGTCCACAGAGGCAGCTGAGAAAGAGGAAATGCTATCTGCTGATAGCTGGAGCACTCATACTGACTCTACTGATCATCATCATTGCTTTATCAGCCAGAAAATGAGGGAAAACATCTAGGTAAGCGTTTATTTTTATTGTTTTAAAGGTTATCAATGTGTTTAAACCAGAGACATTAAACATTATGACAAGTGAGCAGTCAGATTTTATAGTTGATGAGTTGGATGCTGGATTAATAATGGCTGAAGTGATATGACCAAACGTTAAAATGCATTCTGGTGGAAACAAGGAAGAATGTTTCGTCTGGTCCAAATTGAGAGATGGACTTTTGTGAGTCTCCTGGTTGAGCTTTTGCTGGGGTTATCATTTCAGTTTTCCTGTCTTAAAACAGTCGGCATCTCTGTGTTCAGGTGAAGCATCTTTTAGATGAATCTTTGTTTTAAATAGTACTGTATTCTACGGACTATAAGGCGCACCATATTATAAGGCGCAGTATCAATGAACGTCTATTTTCTAATCTATTTTCATACATAAACTCACTGGATTATAAGGTGCATTTTAAGCAACACTAGTAAGGAACAAGGGTGTCGCCATGTTTCCCTTCTAATTCAGCAGCTCTTGCTGTAATTCGTAAAAAACGAGTGTTGGATGTTGGTCTACACAGATTTCTCTCCTGAAAACTGTTTATTTGGGTCAGTAAAGCGCTTTCGTATATTTACTAAGCTTAGTAAGCTTAGATTCCCAGTATTTTAACACGGTTAGCGGAAGCGCTAGATGCCCAAAGTGTAATTACGGTACAAATAGCTATTTTATAAAACACGACACGTCGTTCCGGACAGAAATAAAATGACAGAGGACCCCCTATAAAAAAAATTAAGAAAAAATTACCTCAGGACACCCTGAGAAACTAATTCCGTCTGGATTTATGGATTTATAGAGTGAAAAATACAGTATATAGTACTGTGGCAACTATGTAAGTGTGTTTACAGAAAGCACAAGGAGGAGGGGCAGCGGAGCGGAGTATTCCTACCCTATCGTGCACTGTGGCTCCACTTTTAATACTAAATCATGGATGAATACCTTAATTAATGTGCTTTATCTAGTGGGCATTTTTTAGCTGTTTTTAGTTTCGGGTTGTTATGTGAATTGTTTGGGTTTCCTACCATGATGCTGCTTGGTAGCAGTTTCAGTTACTCTGGTTGTATTCTCAATGTTAAGGCATACAGCAGTGGGTTTTACACATTTTAGACCACAAAAATGTATTGTCCTGACAGACAGTTCTGGTGGAAACAGGAGAGTTGAGGTGCACATTGAATTCTGCCGTGATTTGAGCAGCCGTGGTTTTATGTTTTTTGGATACAATCCGGGTTAGCACCCGAACACCCCTTTCAGACAGCTTCCTCTTGCGTCCACAGTTAATCCTGTTGGATGTGGTTCATCCTTCTTGGTGGTATGCTGACATTACCCTGCATACCGTGGCTCTTGATACATCACAAAGACGTGCTGTCTTGGTCACAGATGCGCCAGCAAGACGTGCACCAACAATTTGTCCTCTTTTGAACTCTGGTATGTCACCCATAATGTTGTGTGCATTGCAATATTTTGAGCAAAACTGTGCTCTTACCCTGCTAACTGAACCTTCACACTCTGCTCTTACTGGTGCAATAATGTGCAATTAATGAAGATTGGCCACCAGGCTGCTCCAATTTAGCCATGAAAACTCCCACACTAAAATGACAGGTGTTTCAGTTTTATTGTCCAACCCCTGTATGTGTTTTTCAGCGCTGTATGAGTCCAGTAAGCTCATAAAACACATTATTGCATGCCACAGTACAGTATCTGGCCTTTAAGATTAGATTTTTTTATTATTATTTTAATTGAGAGCCTGAAATTATCCTATCAAAGCCAATGTAAGAACTTAACTTAACATTATCTTTTCTTTCCTAATGTCAAAGATTTCTATGTTCTTTGTTATCCGCTAATCATTCTAAATTAAAACAAGGCACATTTGAAGTCCTATAAAAAGTAGAGAGGCGATTGCTTTACGTGCTGAAATTAGACTCTTGACATTTGTTTAACCTCACATTTAATATCAGCATGGCTTCGGTTACTGTAGAGCTTTTATTAGACAGAGCGTCTGCGGCTAATATTTCACCCACACGTAACAAATCTTTTAAAAAAGAGCTCGGCACTTTTGTCGGCTACATGGAATACCTCCGCGTCGATCTGAGAAAAGGCCCGGGGCCAACTTGAGCTTAAAACTGCTTCCATTTGCTGGAGCATGGCTGCTCATTCCTCTGCAAGCTGCTTTCGTGTATTCCCTCGCTTGTCTGTTTGCTCATTCATTCCCTCATTATCCATGGGCGAGAGGTGCGCGAGAGGAGCGGAGGAGGACTGAGTGTGTTTCCATGAGGTGGTAGAGGAGGGAGATGTTAATCTGAGTGGTTTTGATCTCCTCCCGCGGGAGAGCCGCATGAGTGACAGTCTGCACTCCTCCAAATATCGATCAGCACACTCCCTTCTTTCTCTATCTCTCCAGATAACCAACTCTGCTCGCCCCCATATCTCTCTCTCTCTTTCTCTCTCTCTCGAACATTCTATCTCTGTTGCATGTTTTTTCCTCTCTCACTGTTTCTTTACTTCTCCTACTCCATTTTCACTTTCAACTTCAACACACTCTATGGCCCGATCCCGTTTCTCAGTTGCATCCCTCCCCCTTGTTTTTGAATGTCATCCTTCCTTTTAAAACTGACAGTTATAATCTATAGCTGACAGTGGCTGAAGAACCCTTTAAAAACAAGATATATCATCAAATTAAATAAAAAAAAGAACACTGCTCCATTACCAGGCTATTAGCAGTGTGAATGAAGTTCATTAACTTATATAGCACCTTTCTAGAAACCCAAGGACGCTTTACAATTTCCATGTATTACACACAACAATGCATACTCAGAAAAGCGGCAGCCAATAAATAGCGCACAGCGTACTCTTAACCAGAAACATCTGTCCACCTGGAGGACT
Source organism: Astyanax mexicanus (assembly GCF_023375975.1). Classification (NCBI taxonomy): domain Eukaryota; kingdom Metazoa; phylum Chordata; class Actinopteri; order Characiformes; family Acestrorhamphidae; genus Astyanax; species Astyanax mexicanus. The sequence continues at coordinate 22,192,694 of NC_064413.1, forward strand.
GCATCGGGCACTACATCACTACATCAGAGCCAATTTATATCTGGGCAGAGTCATACATATATTTACACACACAACCTTACATACATACTACACACTTACACGTACACACCAGATCAATTTAGATTTTATATCATTTTTATTCTTGGCCATTAAGAGTATCCATGTTTTTGGTTAGTGAGAGAAAACCGAAGTCCCCGGAGGAAACCCACGCAGACACAGGCAAAACATCGAAACTCCACCCATATAGGGACTTGAATCAAGGCCGCAGTGCTGGGAGGCGAACTGTGCTAACCACTAAGCCCCCGTGCCGCCCAGCAGTACTCTGTAGGCAACCCTGCCAGTCAATTTAGGGCATTATATGAGCCATTCCACCGAATGGGGAATTTGCTTGTTGTAACTTTTCCAAATTAAACTTATTTTTTAATCTTTTCTCAACTTTAAATCTGATAAAACAAATATTTAATTAACTCAGGCAGCTTTACCTAATTTTTTACAAAGTTTCTAAGCCGAAGATGGTTACAAAACTCATGTGACGTTTAAAAAGCATGTTTAAAAGCAAGTCCACATATTCCTTTGATTTTCTCTCAAGAAAGTCTTTATTTTAAAGAAATAGTTCATAGAACTGCATGTTCAAATAGATATTTATAACCAAAAAAATCCCTCCTGTTACTGGCACTCACTTCTGTTACTGGAACTCACTTCTGTTACTGGAACTCACTCCTGTTACTCGAACTCACTCCCGCTACTGGCACTCATCCCTGTTACTTTTTATGTTTTCAGTAACAGGAATGAGTTTTTAGAATAGCATTAGCAAAAACATGGCAAATAACTAAATGGCGGTTATGCTAATAGCATGAGGAAACTGAGCGCATTTTCATGATTTTCCCAAAATTTGTATTAAAAAAAAATAAAATAAAATAAGTTCTAAGAATTATTTAACAGGACAAGAGTGTTGAGATCGACCTCTTCAGTCATAATTACAATAAGATCAAATATACAGAAAAATTAATTAAGAAACTTACTTTTGGTTTTCACATGATCTTCAGAAGAACCAACTGATGTCACTTTCCTTTTTTTTTCAGATGGGGTAATGTTTTACAGTAACAGGAATGAGTGAAACACAGGGACATAACTAAAATATGTATTTTAACTTAAATATTATGGTTTATTATGAAAAAAATATTTATTTTTAAAGCATAGATGGAATTTTAATAATTATATTTCATAGAAAAGTTTATAGTTAGAGAGTGGAGACAGGTAACAAATGCTATTTTTTTCAGTGTTCTAAGTATTTTTTTTTTTATTTCTTTTCTTAATTACATATTTTATTTTTGCAATTAGGTCAATGTACAAGACACTTTGCTTAATAATAAAATGTATATACAATTTCTGTGCACATTTATACTTTATACATTTATACAGAAATGGCACCCATTCGGTGGAATGGCCCATATTTAAAAAAAAAAAGACAATTTTTTTTTTTTATTATTATTGTCCTGTACTCCAGTTATAGAGAGCTGAAGTTTGTTTTTCAGTTCCTTTAACTAAGATTTTTTTCATTCCTCTTTAAATATTGCAGCAGCCTTTGTCACTGCTGAAGTACCATTTAAGGTGGAACAGGAAAGTTAGTGTTTTCTTTTTTTTACTTGGTATGAAGAAAATGGCCATAATACACTAGAAGTCTATTAAATTAGGATAATGCAATAGTTAAACATCATTTTAACTAAGTAGTAAATAATACACGTCATTTTTTCTTACTGAAATTTCTCATAACCCTCTGTTTTGAGTGTTTCTGGAAAAAAATCTGGAAAAATTGGAGGCTGTGTAACCTTAACAATGAGAATCAGGATATCCTACTCCTAGAGATGAACTCGAAAAATTAAGGGGTATGAAGGAAAATTCGATTGGGCCTTGCTCTTTCTCTCTCTCTCTCTCTCTCTCTCTCTCTCTCACTTTCTCTCCTAACCCCCCTCCCCCCAACCCCCCAAACACACACCTTCTCTCTACACCGCACGTGAACCCAGATAGCATCTTTAATTAACGAGCTCTTAACTGCTATTTGTAAAATGGTATGAAAGCGTGAGTAGAACCTGTTTGAACTCCAGCTGTAAGATCTTGTCTCTCGCTAAGCGTTTCATGCCTTCATGAATTATTGAGAGATTCAGACATAATATTGACACACATATTGATGATAATAATTGATGAATAATAATTATATTAGTTCACTTTCTAGTGTGCTAATAGGAACTGCTTTGTTGTGGCAACCAGTAGGGCAATCTTCTGCTTTCATAAAGGGTCATTATCAGAATATGGTGACTTTTGGCATCTTATAAATGATAAAGAAATCTTTTAAAATACATATAAATATTTATTAAAGGGAAAAAAACTATACAACCAATCTAGCCCTGTGTGGAAGATTGTTTGCCCCCTAAACCTAATAACTTAGTTGTGCCACCCAATAACTGGCAATAAGTCTTTTTTTGTCTAATCTTCTTTACAGAATTGTTTTATTTCAGCCACATCACAGGGGTTTCACCTGTTTAAGCTCATGCCACAGCATCTTAATCGGAATTTGACTAGGCCACTGCAAAACCTTCACTTTCTTTTTCTTTTTTAAGCCATTCAGAGCTGGACTTGTTTGTGTGCTTTGGATAATTGTCCTGCTGCAGAACCCAAGTACCCAAGTGAGATTGAGGTCAGGAACAGATGGCCGGATATTCTCCTTCAGTATTGTCTAATAAACAGCAGAATTCCTGATTCCAGCAAGTTCTCCAGGCCCTGAAGCAGCAAAGCAGCCCCAGACCATCACACTACCACCACCATGTTTTACATACAGTGTAATGTCTTTTTTCTGGAATTATGTGTAAGTTTGACACCAGATGTAAAAAAAAAAAAAAAAAAAAATCCACTTTTGTCACGTCGGTCCAAAGAATATTTACCCAAAGTGCTGGGGATCATCAAGATTTTTAGGCAAATGTGAGATGGGCCGTTGTGTTATTTTTCTTTAGATGTGTTTTTTCCTTGGAATTCTTCAATGGAGACCATTTCCCACCAGTCTCTTTCTTATTATTGAATCATTAACACTGACGTTAACTGAGGAAAGTGAAACCTGCAGTTCATTAAATGTTGTTCTGGGTTCTTTTGTGACCTCCTGGATGAGTTTCCATTCCCCTTTGGAATAATTTTGGTCGGCCAGGAACACCTTCATTAATATATATGTGTGTGTGTGTATATATATATATATATATATATATATATATATATATATATATATATATATACATACAATCTTGATATTTTGCCACAGCAGGGTTGCATCATACACTACACTATACGATGCCAAACCAACCCATATACAACCGCTTGGACTCCGTATTCGACAGCAACTGAGGGAACTTGAAATAGACCTCATGGATATAGCACAGACGCCTTACAACTCCATTCCACCATGGACCCTCAAAAGACCCAGTGTATTTCTAGACCTCGCTAGTGGAAAGAAATCAGACACCTATCCAAACGTCTATCTTCAACAGTTAATGGACATTAAAGGAAAATTCCTGTCCCACCTTTTCATTTATACTGATGGTTCAAAGACTGAAAACAAGGTATCAGCAGCAGTGGTAGCTGGAGAACAGGAACTACGAGTAGACTTACTGCAACACTGCTCAATCTTCACAGCCAAAGCCTACGCTCTTTTAATGGCTGTTGACCACGTCACCACCACAAGACAGCAGAAATCCATGATCTGCTCCGACTCTAAATCCTGTTTACAAGCACTGGACAACCTCGACACAGGTCACCCCCTAATCCACACCATTCTGAATAGATTGCACAACCTTTCAATTGAAAATTTTGATATAAAATTCTGCTGGATACCAGGACATAGTGGCTTCATTGGAAATGAAAAAGCAGACCAGGTGGCAAGAAGACCATCAAAGGCCGAAACAGCGAACTGCAAACTCCCACCAACAGACGTGAAGGCCCTAATTCACAAATACATTAATGAGAAGTGGCAAAACGAATGGAACACCCAAATAAACAGCAAACTGTACGAGCTCAATCCCAAAATTGATTGTGTCACCAACACGTATGTAGACAATAGATGGGATCAAGTCATTTACTCAAGATGCCGCATTGGCCACACCAGACTGACATACTCCTTTTTACTGAAGGGCGAAAGACCCCCACATTGTGATGTGTGCCAACGAACTATTACTATAAAACATATATTTACCGAATGCCCAAGATACTTATCTACGAAACAAACAAATCTGCCTGTCAGATACACTAGTGGACATTTTCAACGAAGACAATGCAAACTAAGTACTGACCTTTTTAACTGTTACCAACCTACGAGTCCTCATCTAAGGACGAGATCATAGAACCTTGTGAATAAACAATACCTATCCTGCCACGAAATAGCTGACGAGCTGATGTGGCGTTAAACTCAACTAACAAACCAACCAACCAACCACAGCAGGGTTGACAAATTAAGCTTTACATCAGCTAAATATGGAGCTAATATGAATTACGCTCCCTAGCAAATTGAAGCTGTGATAAGTGGTTCCTCCTACTGTCACTGTTCTAGCATTGATTTTGTACGATTTGATTTAACCAAACATTTAAGTGATTGATTGCAGATTGTGATCATTCAATATTTTTTTCAGACCACATTTCTTTCTCGAAGAAGATAATCACCCCGCCAGTTATTATCCAATGGGTGACCCTTTTTTTTTGGCTAGGCAGTGTATAATGGGCTGTTCAACATGAAACAGTGATATGATTGAAATGGTTTAGATGATATACAGCTCTGGAGAAAAATAACTAAAAAAAAACACTTCAGTTTCTGAAATCAATATTTGGTTTTCATGCATCTTGGCATGTTCTCCACCAGTCTTACACACTGCTTTTGGATAACTTTATGCCTTTCCTGGTGCAAATAAAAATCAATCAGTTCAGCTTGGTGGTTTGATGGCTTGTGATCATCAATCTTCCTCTTGATTATATTCCAGAGGTTTTTAATTGGGTAAAATTAAAGAAACTCATCATTTTTTAAGTGGTCTCTTATTTTTTTCCAGAGCTGTATTATCTTTAGCCACCCAGTTTACTTCTTAAATAAGTCAAAGTCTAAAGGGTGTGTTTTAATAGGACTACTACCATACACAATTTATGCCTGGAGTTATTTTGACAGGAGGGGGAAGGGGAGACCACCCTACTCCCCAAAGTGAGTAACACTGAGTATGATATCTTGGATGGCTGTGACATCTCCAAGTATCGAACACTCAATCTCCTGACAATTGGGATGAAGCTCACAAAGTGGTGCCACTTATGAGCCCCCCGCCAGTGTGTACATGTGTGAATATTAATCCCACCCTCTTTTTATTCCACTCACTTGTTGGCCTCCTCTCCTCTCAGTGCTCGAGTTAAGCATGTTTGGTGTACATCCGTCGAGTTTTCTTGTGCAGGTGTGCTCTCTGCGGTCACGGATTACTGCTTTTTCCAGATTGGTGAAGCAATGTATACAAAATCATATTTGCAGTGGAGATGGGATTTCAGCGCGGGCTGCGTGCTGTGTGTGGAGAAAGGGCTGAGGGGGTTTGGGTGGAGGGGAGTGACAGCGTGAGCAATAATGTCTGGTTCTTTGCCATCACAGACTCTGGTGTAAGCCTGTGAGATGCAGCCAGCCCGCTGTGTACCGGGAACTGGCTCCAAAACTAGTATGGATTTATAAAGAATTAACAGCTCTGAGTCTGTGTAAACACAAAACGATCGGATCTGCTGTTCGCCCCTTTATTCGCTCTTTTCTCCACTTCCTATTTGTTCTGTTTCTCTGCTTCTCACAGTATGTATGTTATGGGTTACAGAGGTGTCGTATTTATAGGATTGAGACTTGAGATTTGTTATTTTTATTTATATTTATTACAGTAGTAATTAAATAAATATAGGGTAAACCAGCAGTACAGATGTGTGGTTGTCAAATTCTGTAAAACATAGATCAATAAATCCATAGTTACAAGATTTATGGATTTATTGGTCTCAATTTAAAAGAATTTGCTTATTTAAACAACAGTAATCAGCCCTATAATCAGGCATTTTAATGGCTTTTTAAAAGGTAAATAAGAGTGTTTTTTTCTGGAATTAAAAGAGTGAATTCAGCTTTTAATTGATTCACGTCCTGCGATGTGACTATTGGGCATGTGCACATCATGATGACTCTTCTTAAACGATATATTGTGCAGCCCTAGTGTGTGAGGTTGAGAAGAGGGGAGTTTAATTCCCTGTCTCTGTGTGTTGAGGAGCCTGCCTGCCTGGAGGAAGAAGCTGTTGCAGAGTCTACTAGTGGAGGTTTGGATGCTACGGTATCTTTTGCCTGAGCGAAGAGTCGGTGTGAGGGATGGGTGGTGGCTTTGCAGATGCAGCACGTGGTGTAGATATAGGTCCTGGAGCAAAGCTTTCGGAGCTCAGGACATTTAATATGTTAGTAAAACAAGTGCTACCTTATAGCCTGAGCTAATAGTGTAACAGCTATACTGTACCAATGGTTCTAAATGATCTTTTTCTAACATGTGCAGATGTTCAGGCTTAAGAAAAGCATAATAAATCTACATCTTTTTTTACTCCTGCATAATTGATCATGATAGCAGTGACATACTGTCATATTTCTGAACCTTACACTGTTATAAAGTCAGTGTCAGGAGCTAGAATGTGGCGTGGGAGGAGGAGTTATTGAAAGAGACAAGAGCAGGAAAGGAAAGTCTGGCTAGAAATAAAGCATGAGGGGGAAAAAAAAGAACCGAGTCTCTGCTCGGAGACACAGAATGGCAGAGGGGGAAACACAGAGCCTAATATATCAGTTTAATGAGAGTGGCAATGACAGAAATAACTGGGGAGCCGCTTCGCCTCTCAAATCAATAGCATGGCGCTTTATGGCGCACTAAATAACGCAATAACTGCACCCTGACACTTATTCCCGCGAATTATGTTACCAGCGCTGCCCTCACATCTTGTTTACAGAGTCATTTGGGGGTGTGTGGGGGGGTTCTTCAGTATGCATGTCAGTGGCATGCGCTAACTGTAGCGCGCAGAGCCGTTAAAATCAGGGTCGATGAGGGACCGGCCCCGGCTCATCGTGTCGCTAGTCTGCTAAAAATGAACTCTTAATGGTGTGACAATCGGTTATTGCTCTTCCCACTTCTAATTTTGGTGAATGTGATTATTTAATACAGCACAAGTGCCTAAACTCTCTATTAGCACTGCTAGAATCTTCCACAGGCTTCTGTAGATCTCGATGAGTCTGCAGAAAGATGGATGATCTGTGCACATCACTTCACTTCAGCAAATACTATGCAGCGTAAAGCTGTGCCTTTTTATATATGGAGCGAAGGCATACAGCAAAATGCAGGCTGGCAAGTCTGGCAGTCCAGAGAAAGAGTGAGTGAACAGACAGCCGCCGAGGTGTTAGCAAGCACTGGAAGTTCTGAGAGAGAACTCTTCTGCCTCAAAGTGTAAGAGACACAAACTTACATCCTGACAAAATACCATATATATATATATATATATATGTTGCTGACACGGTTGATTTATTTAGCTGTAGATGAAATTAGATTGAGGTGATGTATTCAGAGTGAAATGACATTTTGTACATTAGAATTTGATGACACTGCAAAAGCTGCTACTTTACTTTCTTTCTTTTTTTTGCTGTCGTTTTAGCTACTTACTTACTTACTCCTGTTGAGCAAACTTCAAAACTTCATCAGATTAGCTCTTTCCTGGTGAAAAATAAATATATATATATTTATGTATATATAATATATATACTTAATTGTACCTAAAACATGATGAGAAATGAAATGTCTAAGTATGCTGTAAATACATGAACAGATTTATGTACGTACGTAAAATATATTAAAAGTACATTCATATTATGCTTTCATCAAATGTTTGAAAGTAAACTTTGATCATACTTTTTAAAAAGTGCAATATAGTGTATTTAAAAAAAAATAGTCTACTATGAAGTACACTTTTAGTTTAATTTAATTCAAAACTGGAGAATGTAAAAGCCCCCCAAACAAGCAACTGCAGTTCATCAGATTAGCTCTTTCCTGGTGAAAAAAAATATATATACTTAATTGTACTTAACACATGTTGAGAAATGTCAAAGTATGCTGAAAATATATTAACAGATATATGTAGTTACTTAAAATATATTAAAAGTGCATTAATAGTATGCTTTCATCAAATGTTCCAATGTTTAAAAGTAAACTTTGATCATACTTAAAAAAAAAGTACAATATTGTGTATTTAAAAAAGTAAAAAAGTAGACTACTATAAAGTACACTTTTAGTTTAATGTAATTCACTATACTTCTAAAATACTTATTTACAAATATGAAAAAAATGTGTTAAAAACAACTGTGCAAAAAAAGTGCAATGTATCATGTAACCTTTTAGAAAGTTAATTAAGTAAAGTTAAAGTTAAATTAAGTAAAATTGTAACACACTAAAAGTGCTGCTGCTGGAGTTTTTAAACGCCTCAGCATCATTACTTCTGGACTGCATTAAAAGTACATAAAGAACTACAGTCTGCATGTCTTTTTCTTTGTCTTTTTTTTTTTTAAGTAACATGCAAAATGGGGGTGGATGACATCTTTTTTTTTTTTTTTTTGCATTATGTAATCAACCCCCAATCCAGTCGGCATAATAAACGTACAAACTGCACCTGTACGACACTGTGGGTGTATCTCTTTACATGGCCAGTGTTTGCAAGCACGGAGTAGGTGGACAACAATAAACTGGCAACCCAGCACAGACTCCCAGAGAAACACACGCCCACACACACACTCACACACTTGCTCATGAGCAGAAGGGCATTTGGCCAACATGCTTTCCTGGGTCCTGCCAGCGCAGGCCTGCCTGGCTGGGCCAAGTCTCAGTTTGACCCTTATCAAGTGTGAGGCTGACTGCTGAGCGTGGGATTAGCGGGCAGACGCACGCCTGTGCCACCCGCCACACCTCTCTCTCTCTCTCAACCTGCAGTGTGGGCTGCAGTCAGACTGCGCAGTCAGACGCAGTCACCCAGCGAAAGGACATCTGACAGCTGCAGCCGGAGAGGCACAGGCACGCTTCAGGAGAGCTGTAGGGGGAAGACCTCCCTGCCTGCTGGTGTTTACCTCCGGGAACCCTCCGGATCCTTTCAACCACTTTCCTGTCCGCTGCCTTTATCTGCTCACTCTGCGCACAGGCAGGAAAAAGCTTCACGCTGGATTTGGGCAGATGGAATTAGGTGGATTTGGCAGAGGTTTCTGGAAAGAAACAAGTTTTAACATATATTTATTTTATTATTATTTTGAGCGGAGATTTTAATGCAGTGTTAAATCCAGCGACATCATTAAAACCAGCACATCAATTTTTGCTACACTCGTTGCCCTTATTATCAGCTCCACTGAGCATATAGTTGCACTCTTTAGTTCCTTAGTTACAGACTGTAGTTTATGTAATAAAGTAAGAGTCGCTGCATATTTTATTACATTTTCTTTTGCCCCGTTCTTCAATAGACAGGACCACACAGGACCACCACAGGGTCCTATAGTTTAGTCTTGGGCTTTGAGGGGTACTCAAGCCCAAGAGTTAGAGGTGTAAGAAGTAATGATTCTCAAAATAACATTAATATTGAATTATTAGCTTGCATGTAAAGATTTGTGTCAGACAGTGGTTCATCTTGTGTTGTGTTTTTGTATCAAAAGATGTTGAGGAGCTTGATTTAACTCTTTCTAAAAGCAGTTTACCTTTACTCAGGCTTCCTGCAGGTCCTTAAAAAGTCTTAAAACGTCTTAAATTAAAATCTTGATAATTAAGGCCTTAAATTGTCTTAAATTTGCTGTAGTTATTACATTTTTAGATTTAATGCTAGTGAAAAGCATATACTAACATTAACAGCGAGTTACTGGGGAGAGAACGAAGTTTAGCAGATAGCTAGCTAGCATTAGCGGCGAGCTAGCTAATGTTACTAGGGAGAGAACTAAGGTTAGCAGTGAGCAAGCTAGCATTAGCAGCAAGCTTGCTAACATTACTAACTTTAGGGTAGAGCTAAGAACTAACTTTAGGGTAGAGCTTGCCAACATTTGCGGAGAGCTAGCTAATGGTACAGGGATGAGAACTAAGGTTAGCAGAGTTAACAATAGCGGCACACTAGCAAACATACTAATGTTAGCGGCTAGCTAGTTAACGTTACTAGGAAGCTAGTTAACCATACTGAGGAGAGAACAGCAGCGAGATAGCTAACGTTAACAGGGAGAGAACTAAAGTTAGCAGAGTTATCATTACCAGCGGGCTAGTTAACATTAGCGGTGAGCTAGCGGACATGCTAACATGTTCTGCATCACAATGGAACAAAATTGAAAAAGAAAACTGATAACAAATGGGAAACTTTAAGTTTAAATCCTCAATACAAAAATTGATTTTCTACTTAAGAAGTTATTGAATTTGACTTTTAAAATGGAGCAAGAATCCTGTTTATGAGCTGTTGCATTTTGAAGCAGTGACAGTTTGCACTCACATTGTCTGAGTAAATTTCACCCCATATTTTGAGTAAATATTACCTAAATTACCTAAAAAATGAAGTCATGTCCACCTAAGATTTCTTAGTACATTATTCAAAAAGTACATCTTTCCTATTGGCTCCTGGCACCAGTTATTTTCATGATGGGCATGTCCCCCAAGCTTTACTCACCATATGTGTGCAGTCTTGTCCACCAGGTATACCTTCCTTTGGGTTTCACCATTCAATATACCATTCAGTTTTATATAATTTATAGTTTATATAATGGTTTACTGCTGTGCCACATTGTTATAGGCTGTAAGAGCAAGTTACACACTGTAAGGAGCAGTAAAACCACCACAGACTAAGCAAAAGCAGGGTTATTTGGTTGGTGGATCATTCTCAGCACTGGCATGTGTATATCAGACAAAGCAAGGCAGCTGGAGTTTTTAAATACCTCAGTGTCACTACTGGACTCCAACCAGAAAGGATTTAACAGCCTGTTGCATGGTCTTAATTTTTTAGTGTTTGCACATAAAAAAAGTACAGCCTGCATGTCTTTTCTTTTCCCTTCAAATGCATTTAAAGTACAAAGTGAAAGGAGAAAGAATCACACTAAAGATACAGTGTGACTACATATTATGCTCCGTTTATTGGTTTATAAATATTTATAACATTCATGCCGTTTCTGTTGTTCAGTTTTGCATGTTGCATTTTTCTCCACTTTTCTAAGCACACTTTATAGCCGTTGCAAAGCAGTACAACAAAATTCAACCTCCACATTTAACCAATCCATGGCAGTAAACCAACGCACACTCACATTAGTGAATAATGCACCTCAGTGTCCAGGGTAATTAGGGATTAGGTCCCTTGCTAATTGCCACTTCAGCTGTGAATGTGAAAGAGAACATGCTGTTCCTTCCCTCACCTCCACCTATACATCCTGCTGGTTTAGGGGATGCTGATCCTAGATCATACATAATTACACTTTTCTTTTGTTTTTGCTTTTTTTTTTTTTTGTCATACTACAGGATTAGCAAATGTATTTTAATATCAGACAAATATAACCTGAGTAAATACAAAAAGCAGTTTTTAACACTTTCAGACCCTGCGCCCATTACAATGGACATCATGTATTTTCTGATTTTTAAAAATGTTTTGTTGCACACTAATTGAGACCTGTTTTTGTTCAGAATAGACTATAAATGACCAAAGAAAAGGTTTATAAGCCAGTTAAACATAGCTTAGCCCCGCCTACTAAATACAAAGAAGAGGAAAAAGTAAAAAAGCGAAATTTTACTAATTTTATGTAATTTAGAATATTTTTTGTTCCTGCTTATTTTAGTGTTAAGGGATGACTTGTAAAAAAAAAAAGATAAATATTAAATCGAAAAATGTTAAGCACAGACTTCCATTTCAATACACATAAAAAACAGTTGGATTTAATGTTAATATAGATTTTATAGTATAATATTAGAGTCTTCCTTTGTGTGCATTGCTAATAATAATAATAATAATAATAATAATAATAATAATAATAATAATAATAATAATAAATAATTTTTCAACACTTGCACATAATTGATGATTAGATATATTAGTTATAGATCAGGAATAGCACTCAAACTATTCCCTGAGGTATTAACTAGAGCTCCTGCTCTACAGCCATGTGATGTGAAATGAAATGCATCTATCTGTAACTAATGTACTGTAAATTAGCTAAACTCAATAATTCCCGTATTTTTTGCACTATAAAGCGCACTTAAAATCCTTTAATTTCCCCAAAAATTGTCAGTACTCCTTTAAATCCGGTGTGCATTATATATAAATTTTACCAGTCAGGTTTTTAAGAGTAGTAAAGCCACTCCACTGAATTACAGCATTATACAGGAGTTTTAGTGAACTTTCTCCAGCACCAAAGCTGGAGAAGTATTAGCATTAGCTGCTAATCGCGCTACGCTCTAGCTCTTTTGCCGTTTAAGGTGAGTATTATCGACCTGTAGCCTGCTGCTAAGCCCCAGCTAGCACTACAGGAGCAGCTTTAACATCAGCCACTAACCGTGCTAAGCGCTAGCTCTTTCGCCGTTCAGAGGTGAGTATTATCGGCCTCTAGCCTGCATGTTTACCGTGTTAAAACAAGCTACGTGGGACAAACCGCTAGCTTACCAGGGTTCCTCAGTGTAGTGCTGTTGGGCGGCATTGGTCGCTAACCGTGGCTAGCGCTAGTGTCTAGACGCTAATGCTAATGCTGCTGCACATAGCCTTAGTGGAAATCTTGAATATAAGCCTATTAAAAATAAACAGAAGTACTTTACTCACCCAAATAAATAGGTATTAGGAGAGAAATCTGTGTAAATTAACATTCAGTGCTCGTTTGACTTTTTAAAAAGAATTTACTCTTTTGTTTAGCTATCCTAACTTAGCTTCATTGAATTAGAAGGGAAACATGGCGACACCCCTGTTTCTTACTAGTGTTGCATAATGCGCCTTATAGTGCAAAAAATACAGTAAAAAATTGCCACCAATTTTGTATAATATTAAATATTAAAAATCACTAAATGAGACTGTAGAATCATATAACTGAAACCCATGCTGAGCTTAACACACAGTGGACAGTATTTGTTTACTCATCAGTCACAACTACTATCAGGATTTTACAGACCAGTGTTTGACCACACAGCTCTAATCTTAGCATCTCAGAATAACATCTAATCCTTTTGTCGATAATGTTTATCAGAATAAAAAAAGGTAGCAGCTGAATTTGAAAGGGTTTTCCTCCTTTTCCTACTTTAATGGCTGAGGTGAGAGAGCTGTTTTGACAGTTTTATGTTGTTTTTTTATATATGAAAAGTTTGACTAATGACATAAACAGCTTGCATTCACAGCTTCTCTGGGCCAACAGCACCAGCTGATCACTGATTCTCCTTGGCAGCCTCAAACCTTTCTGTCAGCTCTTTCTTCTGCCTTCCTGTCTTTAGCTTTAATTTACTGTGTTTAGCCTGTAATTTTACTGCCTCCTAGTTTTAATAGATGCCTTTGAGAGGGTCACTATAGTTGGGAGAGTTGGGGCCTAGAGTTAGGAGTGTAAGAAGATATTGATATATATATCAAAGTATTGTGATATTTTACTTAAAAATAATGTAACGATTTTTAAAAACAGTGTTGATTTTAAATTTTTACAGGGTTCACACGCTCATGAAAAGTTATGGAATTCGAAAAAAAAAAAAAAGATTTTCAGGCCTGAATAAGTGTTGGAAAAATAGAAATACCCAGACAGTTTTGGCAAAGTCTCCATTTATCGATGGAGAAAAGCTGTTTTGGTCTAACAAATACATCAGTTCAGAGTTTATTTAGTAATTTAGCCCAACACAATGTAGCTCACAGGATCTGACACACATTTTATTATTATAGAAGATTGTTTCAACAGGTTTTTTTTTTTTAGTCGATTTTTAGTTTTACTGTCCATGTCTGCACTGATGTTATAAAGATCGTTTGGTCATGAAAATTAGCCTTAAGAACATGGAAAAGTTATAGAAAAAAAGTAATGGAAATGTATGGGTTGAATAGTGTATGAACCCTGTTTTAGCTTGAATGTAAAGATGGGTGTCAGACAGTGGTTCATCTTGTGTTGTGTTTAAACCCTGACCACTAGAGAGCAGTGCTGTACACTTTATATTAATTACTCTTTATATTATTTACTGTTTACATGATATACTATTTTGATTAGATAATTGAATAACTGGATAATCTGTAGTTGTGTTAAAATGTATGAAAGTGTTTCATTTTCTTAAGTTAGACTAGCTTATAGATACTGGAGGTACTGTAATGGTGAAGTATTTCAGATTTTAAACAAAAGATGTTGACAAGCTTAATTTAACTCTTCTTAAAAGCAGTTTACCTTTACCTTTATATTTTGAGTAAATATTACCTAAATAACCCAAAAAAATTATGGCCTGTTCACCTAACCATTATAATAGTTTATATAATGGTTTACTGCTGGGCCACAGTGTTATAGGCTGTAAGAGCAAGTTATTGCAAAGTGAGACTTCATGCCTGATAAAAACTGCAATGAATCAATACTCAATAAATAAACTTTGAGACATTCTATGATTAATTTAATGTATTTTTAAAATCCTTTAATTTTCCCAAAAATTGTCAGTGCGCCTTATAATCTGGTGCACCCTATGTACAGTATGAATTTTACCAGTCAGATTGTAAGAAGCAGTAAAGCCACTCTGCTGAAGTACAGCTTTATACAGGAGTTTCAGTGTAGCCCAGGACAGGAGCAGTATTAGCATTAGCTGCTATTAGCGCTAAGCAGTAGCTCTTTCTCCGTTCAGTGGTGAGTATTATCGGCCTATAGCCTGCTGCTAACCCCAGCAAGCACTGCTGGAGCAGCAATAGCATTACCTGCTAACCACGCTAAGCGTTAGCTCTTTTGTCGCTTAGAGGTGAGTATATCAGACTGTAGTCTGCATGTTTACCGTGTAAAAACAAGCTACCGCTAGCTAATATTGCCCTGGCTTACCAGAACACTCAGGGTTCCTCAGTGTAACGTTTTCCGGCAGCATTAGACTCTATCCTACCACAAATTGCTGTTCACTGTTCTGATTGGATTAAAAGTATACTATTATTCAATTTAGATATGGTAGTGTGTTTTTTTATGTTATAACTGTTTTCCTAAAATTTTATTTAAACAATCACAATATATCAATATATCTTGCTTACAGTATTGCAATACATTATGATCTATTGACTACATATTGTATTGCAATGTTCTTGCTAATTCACATTAACATATTACTAATGAAATGTTAAAATGTACAAAAACATCAAAGAAACTAACTTCAGTGTTTCTTCCCTCTGTTTTGTTGTGGATTATAGAAGGTGTTAGAAGTTGAGCAACTTGTGTGTTGGGTGGCTTTTCTCTCTCTGAATACTTCACAGGGATGAAAGTGTATTTCAGGCACCTTGATAAATATTTAAGAATTAACGCTCAGGCAACATTTTTATATTTAGCTGCTAAAGCTGATTTAGCCTCTATGAAACAGAGCAGACAGGCTCCTGAAGAAAGAGGCTTATTCAAATGATTTTAAAAAGCCAAGTTGACAACACTGAGCTGGAATCCATGATGAGACATTGCAAAGATGAGAGGAAGAAAATCCAGGAGAATGAGAGAGAGAGGGAGAGAGGGAGGTGGGGGTATTTAAAGGATGACTTAGGGGAGCATTAAACATGAAATCTAACAAAGTCAAAGTGTATTTTCAGTTTGCTCATCATCGGTGTGGCGTCTGCTTTATTCAGTGACAAAACCTGACACAGCCATTTACTGTAGAGACCATTCAGGAACATAAAATATAAAATCAGTAGTTGATTCATGATAAAAAACGCAATTTCATACAATACATTGTCTCCATTTTTTAGTTTTGTTTTGTTTTTTCACGTTTTGACATAATGTGAATTAGGCCATTGTTCTTCACATTTTCTAAGAATTTTATGATAAATGGTCCATCAAAACCAAAGCTAATGTGCTTATTTGGAATAGGTAAACTTGATATTACTTTATTAGGATGGTCCATTATAGATGACTCATAGGTGCTCACCTACCATTCAGCTAACATTCAACTGTATGTTTATTAAATGTTTATTAAACGTAACTTTAAGTTAAATGTAAATGATTTGCAAATAGAACCTCTACATCTTATTCTAAGCCTAACCATCAACCATAAACCTTAACCATAACCTAATCCTTAATCTACCTTAAACCTTAAGTGAACTCAGTAAACTCAACTGCCAGAATTATAGTTCTTTTAGATTCAACTAAATTAAACACAATTTTTCAAATATAATTTCATTTCAATTTTTTTTCCTCATTTTCTCCTCAATTTACACGGCCAATTACCCAACCCACTCATTAGGACTCCACCTATCACATTAGGATGCCACAACACCAGGAAGGTAATAAAAGACTAGAACATGCCTCCTCCGATACATGTGAAGTCAGCTACCACCTCTTCTCCAACTGCTGCTGATGCAGCATTGCCGAGTAGCATCAGAGTGCACTTGGAGGAAAGCGCAGCTACTCGGTTCTGACACACCAGCTCACAGACGCCTTGTGCAGATCGACATCACCCTTTGGAGTGATGAGGAGAAAAAGTGCCATCTACCCACCCAGAGAGAGAGCAAAGCCAATTGTGCTCTCTCAGGGCTCCGACAGCTGATGGCAAGCTGCATAAATGGGATTCAAACTGGAATCTGGTTTGTTTGAACTCTTGATGTTGTTCATTTGGGTAGGGGTGAAAACAGTAATCACACTTGATTTTGGCCCAAAACAAAAGCACAGAGACCTGTGAAAGGAGGTGGTCTCAAATAAAGAAGGTGGTTCCAAATAAACAGATTTTTGGTTGTGGTGAAAACATGATCTGATGATCGCAATCCGACCCAACTATCAAATATATTCCTTTTATTGGTGCTAAATGGCTGTTCAGGCACAGTTAAACTTGATTAATTACCCAGATAATTGCCATAGCTATGAACAAAAGCTGTCTGTCTCTGCTGCTTTGTTTTTCTTCTGTGTGAAAACAAACCAAAAGGAGGGAGAAAACATTCCGAGTAAACTAATTATAAACTAAATCATCACTGATTTAGACAAGATAAATCAACTACACATGTGGAAAACTTCCTAAGGCCAGAGCTGTTTTTCATACTGCAGAAAACTGAAACAGTGCACACACCCCAAGCACCAGACATTATTTGGATGACGATGTTTTTATGGGGCGTTAAAACTGGCCTGTTAGTCATAGCCTTTATTTAGCTCAAATATATACAGTTGTTAAAAACTGGACTGTGTTTAGTTTGTCTGTTTTTGTCCTGAATGGACGTCTTTTCTTTTTTGGACCTAACTAAGCCCTATCATAATGATGCAGGTGAATTTGTAGTTTTTTCCACTAGTCCTGGAATTGTACCACTTTAGCGAGTTCAGGTTCAGCACACTTCTGATAGTCAGATGCACCTGAAGGCATTGTTTAATTGGATCAGCTGTGTTAGATCACCAGGACCATGATTGAGCACTCTAATGCAGCAGATTAGATTAATTCTGTTTACTCACCTTAGGCATCAAGTTCCAGAATCTCATGTTCATGGAAGCCAAGCTACCTCAATAACCCTACTTATACATTTTCCTCACTGGCCAAGGCAGGTTTTGGAAATGTATTAGCGTATTTTTCGCACTATAAGGCGCAACAGAATATAAGGCACACTATCAATGAACAAAATTTTTATGGTCTATTTGTATACATAAGGCTGGAACATATAAGGATTATAAGGTGCATTATGTAACACTAGTAAGGAACAGGGGTGTCGCCATGTTTTCCTTCTGATTCAGAAAGTCTAACAAGCGCTGGCTGTTAATCTACGCAGATTTCTCTCCTGAAAATTCGGTTATACTATCAATTAATATGCTGTTTTGTAATAAAATGTTCCCATAATCCTTCTGAAGTTGTTATTATTCAACTAATTCAATCAGTGCTCCAAATCCAATCCAATTCTCCCCCCAAAAAAATGTAAGCATCTATTTGGCCTTGCTTGTTGCATATTGTGACACATAGAGTTGCACTAATTAGCTTCCGACTATGAAACTGAAACTCCTGTCATTTTAATGTGGGAGGTTTCATGGCTAAATTGCAGCAACCTGGTGGCCAATCTTCATTAATTGCACATTGCACCAGTAAGAGCAGAGTGTGAAGGTTCAATTAGCAGGGTAAGAGCACAGTTCTGCTCAAAAACTTAGAATGTACACAACCTTATAGGTAACATACCAGAGTTCAAAGGAGGACAAATTGGTGGTGCACGTCTTGCTGGCGCATCTGTCAGAAAGAAGGACTAACCACATCCAACAGGATTAACTGTGGACGCAAGAGGAAGCTGTCTGAAAGGGATGTTCGGGTGCTAACCCGGATTGTATCCAAAAAACATAAAACCATGGCTGTCCAAATCACAGCAGAATTCAATGTGCACCTCAACTCTCCTGTTTCTACCAGAACTGTCCACTATGAGTGGACTGTATGTTGACCTTGACCGGGCCCCACCCACTAGATCAGTTGAAGATTTGGCATTATTTCAGTCATTTGGTAGAAAACCTCAGACAGTACACAGGATTAACAAGGATTAACTAGCAGACTTTGTCTGACTAAGGGATCTTTACCTACTGTCTGTGGCAAAGTCAGCAGATGAGGGGAGCTGTAGGTACTTTCTTTATTGTAGATAAGCATGAACTCGCTTGTTTGTGTGGTAAACGCTTAATGCTTGGCTATCAACATCTTATGCATCTCATGCAAGAAAGTGACTGAAAGGGACTGAAACCAAAGGGTCTGAGAAGAATAGAGCTGGTAAAATATATTTATGTGAGAGTGGTTTTGTGCAAAGAAATTTATGAACATGTCTTATATATGTATACACCCATACACCTGTTATAACTTGCTTAAAAAGAGGTATAATATTTCCCCTTTAAACTTTATTTTTTGTGCTATTTCCTTACATGGGATTGGGTGGGGTTAAGAGTTGTACAACAGCCAGCCACCAGAGGGAACAAGTTACTTTTTTTGCTTCACTTTTTAAACACTTTTAACCAGTTCATTCTCATTAGTACCTGATCACTTTGTTGCCTTGCTTGCTTACGATTATAGTAAGTTTCATATTTGATTTTTGTGACCTTTGGGGGAAAAACACTTCAGAAAAAATAGTGAGTATTGCTGACAGTACTATAGCTAGCTAGTTAGCTACCGCAAAGTAGAATGATTGTGTTTAGTACATTAGAAAAAATAGTTATCTGACAAAACTTTAGTTAAACCCTTCATTTCAAAACTTTATTAATGATGCTAAAGCTAATTTGAACTTAAAAGTGCTTGTCCTACTTTCTCTGCTAAGTCAGCTGTTAGATAACAGTGCGTAAGCAGAGAAAATACAGTTAAATCTTGGCTTAAATTGTTGTTGTGCTTCGTGATGAGCAGAGTCACCCCAGCTCTACTGTTAGAAATGATCACGAAAACGATTTCAAAATGATGTCATTTATACATGATAATTCCTTCATTATTGGTCATTATTGGCTCCATTATTTAGCAATAATTATCTGACACCAGATGGTGAAGAAGAAAAAAACTGGCTGACAGAGTTGTTTATTTTTCTTAAATCTGGAATGGTGAATCCGCATCTACAAAAAACAAAAATGTGACAATAAGCTCTCAGGCTGGAGTCAAATCTTCTTAGACAAAGCTTTATGGGTAAACTCGTCTCATGCAAATTCCAAACCACATAGCTTTGAGGAACTAGTTCGCTGCATTGAGATTAATGGCTGGGTGACTACTTGATTTAATAGGGTTATTTCACTGCTTCCGGGCTGGAATAAACAACAAACTTAATGCAAGACATTAGTCACTCTCTGCTCTGAGTGAGAGAAGTTTCTGAGTTTACTTCTGACTGTGCTTCCGTGTGCTCACAGTCTCTGTGCTCTGCTTTCTGGTTTATTTTTAAATCCAATATCTTTTTACTATCTGTTTATGTATTTTTGTTTGTTTGCTCTCTTTTTCCAGTTGACTATTTCAGTATTGGTGACAATGTTCTATGACTCAGGATTTTAACCCTTTTTCACTTTGTGACCTCTTCTAGGGTTCTCTCACACTTTACATAAAATAACTCAATTAATGTGATGGTTGGCCCTGCACTGAAACACCAGGGCATTACAAGCCACTTTGCTCAAATAGTTTTTATTTTATTTTTTTAAATCAGATTTGGCTATCCTGAGGGTTCACATTCCCAAATGTAAGTGGCCTGTATCTGTGCGTAATGTGAACTAATCTGTACCTGAAATGTCTCACATGTGCACATTGATACATGTGTATGAACGTTGCCTTGTTCACCACCAACAAAAACACGTCATATTTGAGAGACGACTCGTAGCTTCATAAAGGGAAATGGAGTTAGCAGCTCATATGTGGAGCATCTTTTGCTGGAGTGGAGAAACAGGAAACAGATAGTCTGAAGTACATGCTTAGGTCAAGGAGGAGAAAAAAGGCCAGGCTGATTGCTTTTGCTGTTCATGTGTAAAAGCAAAAAGATGCATGAATTCAGATTTGACGAGTCCCATTCATGTTGCACGTCCATTGATCAGATACGTATCCGATTTAGGACTACATATGAAGCTGACTCAAATCTGATTAGAAAAAAAATTTGATTTGAGTCACTTCAGCCTGGTAATGTGAATGTAGCCCAATATGTTCAATATGTGACTTAGTAGGACTCAAGAACTCTACTCAAGTACTTCAATCAATTTAATTTTCTTATTTTCTTCTTTATGTTATGATTTTACACTTTTCTAAAGTTTTTGGATTTGGGCTTTTTTGCACATAGTTTTTTTTGCAGTCCCCCTTTCAGTTCTACCTTCTAAAAAGCTCTCAGTTTTTAAGCAAACCCAAATCTGCATATCCATGACATGTATGCACAAACCTGAATCAAATTGAATTAAAGAATTGAGTAGAGCAGCCAATGGGTCGGTCTGAATGAGTGAAGGGAGAACTCTGGATAATATTTGGATCTAAATGTTGGACTAAAGGATATCCTTTTGCACAGGCCTTTGTATTAGCAGTATTACACAAGTACGTTTGTTGACTGTAATCTGTAAGTGGCGCACCTGGTGTAAGATAGCAATGAGCATCGCAGCGTTCTTCGCAGCGTTCCTTGTTCCATTCATTTTCTTTTTTTCAGGAAACAATAGACTAATCAGAGATAGACGAGCAGTTAAGTGGTCCATGTTTTGCCTAAAACACATTATTGTCGTAAAAAAATTATTGTAAATAAAAAAATTAAGAATTAAATTAAGTCATTTAAGACTAGCTGAACGTCTGTTGGAGATAAATGCTGGAAAAAAAGGAAAAATGAAAATTTTCCAGTACCAGCTAAAAAATGAAAATCCTTTACTTATTTTTTTTTGCCTCTGTCAGCTCATTCTAAAGTTTGCCGGCAGGGGAATTACATCCAGTCTTTAGGAAAGCAGCATTTCCTGACGCTTTCATGTCAGATACTGTCATGTGTGTTTGGGGCTGGAGTTTGTGGAGTTCCAAACCTGAACCTGTATGATATCAGCAGCTCACAGCACAGGCCTAAAAAAGAAAGGAATATGACAAAAACAGCAAAAAAAAAAAAAAAAAAAAACAGTTCAGTCCCTTTTCTTGCTATGTTTCTCCCGGTGGTGGAGCGAGGCAGCCTCATCCTCGTCCGTCCTCCTGCCCCCGTCTCCAGGAGAGCTAAGATTACCTAAAGCTGATTGGTTGCCTTAATGTGCTAGGCACCCCACATTCCCTAGCCTAAGGCTTAAGCTGTCAGTATAGCAGCCTGATCAGCACTGAGCCCCTCACTCCAAACTGCTCACTGTCCAATAGCTAGAGCTCAGGCTGATAGAGCTCAGGGTGAAGCGCGTCACAAGCAGCAAGCAGCTTCGCCTCTTGTGCGTTCTCTAGGAAGCAAGAACTCTTAAAGAAGTGTTTTTTTTTTTTTTTTTTTTTTTTTTTTTTTAATGGCCAGCAAAAATAAAATAGGTGGATTGACAGTTTCTGGAGCATTCATCGTCGCAGTAGAGAAGGATAGAATGGTCTAAACCCATATCCAGGTAAAGACTGTACTGAGCTACTCTGACAAACTGTAAGGCACCTGAGAAAATTCAAAACTCTCCTTAAAAGCGAGTGAATATTGACTGTATTTACTCAGAAAAGCACCACACTACTCCCACCCAATGCGGTTTGAACATTCCTGCAGAGTTTGCGATCGGTGTGTTGCGGAGTTTTGATAGCATGTCAAATAGCATTGCGCTTTTTTTTTTTTTTTTTTACAATCAGGAATAGATCAGGGCCATGGAACAGTATCTGTACCTTTAAGGAAAGCTCTGGAGACAGCAGCAGTATGTGGATGAGCATCATTCTGTTGGAATACCAATTTTTTCACACTATAAGGTGCACCGGATTATAAGGCGCGCAATGCGACACTAGTAACAGGGGTGTCGCCATGTTTTCCTTCTATTTCAGCACGCCTCACCGCTGTAAAGATAAGTTAAGTAAACAAAAAATACAATTTTTTTTAAGTTAAACAAGCGCTGAATGTTAATCTACACAGATTTCTCTCCTGAAAACTGTTTATTTGGGTGAACAAACATGTTTTAACATGTTAAAAAGACTACAGTCTGATGTCCTCACCTCTGAATGGTGAAAGAGCTAGCGCTAAGCGGTTAGCAGGTAATCCTAGTACTGCTCCAGTCTTGGTGCTGGAGAAACTTTACTGTAACTCCTGTACAACGCTGTACTTCAGTGGAGTTGCTTTACTGCTCCTTACAACTTGACTGAATTCCAACAGGTATTTCATCAGGACAATGTTCATCAACATACTGCTGCTGTCTCAAAAGCAGCAGACTCAAATACTGTTATTCCTTATTTCTGACAAAAATGTGTATGATGTAATATAGAGACGTTTCTAGGTGTTTGACGTGTGATCTTGGCACCTCATTCCCTGCATTTACATAATAATCACTTATCTATATCAAGACAAATGCCAAAATTAACAATGTGTCATCAGACATCACACGTCCAAAAGATCTTTGCTTCACTTCTAATAATGAATGATCTGAAATAAAAACTTTGAAAAACATTCTAGTGAAAGTTATGAAAATAAAACTTTTCTAGTGAAATTTTCTGGTGTTGATCTGTCAAAGGTTTTAAACAAGACAGTGCTGAAATATTATATCCAGTAATTAGCCAATGCATGGATTTGACTAATCAGTGCATTGTAAATTTAAGGTAAGCGTCTGGTAGAATCAATTCAAATTCTTATGATGAATGGAATACAGTAATCTCTATTAAGGAATTTGTACTTTCTTTTAAGTTCACAACATATTTATTGCCAAGATATATATTGTTACTTACTGAAATGAAGGCTTACATAATGTTTCAACTGGAAAAAATATAGCCTCTAACTTCAGCACACGCTTTTAAAAAGAAAGGTGCTGCAGATATTATTTCAGGAATGCTATAGAAGAGCCATATTTGTTTTGATATATAAAAATTGTATGGTATGGTTCTTTATGGAAGAAGCTCAGCTCAAATACCAAGTTTAAAATGCAGAAAAAGAAATAAGTAGGGTAAATGAAGAGAATGTAATTAGGTTAAACCGATGTAATAATGAGTGACACAAAATACATCAAAATCCGATTTAAGTATTTTAAGCAATCAGTAAAATCCTCAGTGTTACAGTCTAACCATCAGTGTTGAACCATTCTCAGAGTTTGTGTTACTCAACTCCACCCAGTGTACACTGCCTCTTGATTTTGCATAACTCCCAGCATGCTCTGCAGTCAGCATTATACCTTGTTTAGGGGTTTTTATGTGTTTTGAGTATGTG